>NC_141095.1:42916713-43309213 GCF_041138505.1 Cibotium barometz
CGTGCAAGTGTGTATGTGTGTTTGTATGCATGTGTGCATGTATCATGTGCTTATGTGTGTGTGTGTGTGTGTGTGTGTGTGTGCGCGTGTGTGTATCATGTGCTCTTGTGTGTGTGTGTGTGTGTGCATGAACATACATGTGTGTGCGTCGACATACATATAAATCTATTTATATATACATGCTTACATACCTATAGATACACATACATACATAATATATATACGTATGTGTGTATATTCTCTCTCTTACACATGCACATAATATAATATTAGAAGATATGCATGTGTGTGTGTGTGTGTGGAGGAGGGGGGAGGGGTGGGCAATTTGCTTTCTAATGTATTATATATATATATATAAGAAACTCATTCAATGAGTAAATGGTTTGATGGTGACAACTAATTGTGAGCCCAAATGCATCTAGGGGTGTTGTCTTCTCTTCTCCTTTCTCCTTTTCAAAATATTAGAAGATATGTATGTGTGTGTGTGTGGAGGAGGGGGGAGGGGTGGGCAATTTGCTTTCTAATGTATTATATATATATAAGAAACTCATTCAATGAGTAAATGGTTTGATGGTGACAACTAATTGTGAGCCCAAATGCATCTAGGGGTGTTGTCTTCTCTTCTCCTTTCTCCTTTTCAAAATATTAGAAGATATGTATGTGTGTGTGTGTGTGTGCGCGGAGGAGGGGGGAGGGGTGGGCAATTTGCTTTCTAATATATTATATATATATATATGTATATATATATATGTATATATATATATATATATATATATAAAAGAAACTCATTCAATGAGTAAATGGTTTGATGGTGACAACTAATTGTGAGCCCAAATGCATCTAGGGGTGTTGTCTTCTCTTCTCCTTTCTCCTTTTAAAAAATTATCACTTTCCTTTCTCCACGTAAAGGGGTGGGCACTCTTCCTTTATCTTAAATTATCCCTCTCCTTTCTCCATGTAAAGGGGTGGGCACTCTTGCTTTATCTTGTATAGATGAGTAGAAGGTAGCTTTTTGGTGTTATCATAAACCATAACATGGTGGTAGCTCTCTTCTAGGTGATAGCTAGAAGAGGGAGGAATGGGTCACCATCCTAGCACCTAGTTGAACACCTTAGGCCTTGTGGGACACACTCTACATACTATCCCAAAACATAGTGGGACACCTTAGGCCTTTTCCAACTACACCACAATAATGTAGCTAGTGAATGAACGTGAACACCATGAAAGATATTTGTGCACCCACTATAGGTGACCATGTTAACAACCATTTAGCATGGCACAAAACTCAACTACTAATAACACTAATGCCATTATTAGACATATCAAATCATCCCTGATGCCAACTAACTAGCATGGCACATCTCTGGCAAATTAAAGAGTATCCTCTAGATGGATAACTCAAAGTATTGTGAGATTACACTTGTGGTGAGAAGGAGCTTATAATAAGAAGATTTGAAAGGTTTCTTATACTGTTAAACTTTTCTTAGAACTTTGCTCACTTTCTTGCTCCGTTGCAATACATCTCCTAAGCTGGCTATGCTAGGTTACATTGTGGTTTAAACGAAGAAGGTTTCCTTAGGGGTGTTGTATTGCCATCCACCTCTGTTACTGTACAAGAAGGGTCACGTTGTCAAACAAATATTACAGAAAGAAGCTGGGGTTGACGAGAAGAATGGCACCCTGAAGTCTTCATGGAAGGGAAAGGAGTTAGTTAAAAATACTGAGACTGAGCTTGAACTTTTGGTTGCCATTGAAGAGCTACAGGTGAAGAGAAGAAGATGTCCGACGTGCTCTATGTACCTCAAATAAAGAGGAATCTGCTCTGCTGCTTTCAGTTTTGTGATGACAAATTGTGGACTTGATGTACGCTTTAAGAAAACAGAAGAAAAAATTATAGATGCTTCTGGCAAGGTAGTCGGCAAAGGTGTAAGTGTAGCGCTCAATCTATACGAGCTTAGTTGCCCTTACATCGACTACATATAAGAGCACGAGTAGGCTTTGGCACAAGCGATTTGGTCACATCGGATTTGAAGTGCTGAAGGAAATGCAAAAAAGAGAATGGTAGCTAATTTACGTGCATTTTCAAATTTGTAGGAACCATGTGAGGCTTGCATGATGGGAAAGCAACAATGCAAGACATTTCTACAGGAAAACGACAAATAGGAAAAGACTTCTCTAGAGCTGCTACATGCTGATCTCAATGGTAAGATGTCTACTACTACTACATTGGGGGGGATATTCTTACTTTATGCTGCTATTAACAATTATAGTAAGAAGATGAGGGTTTATTTCCTTTGGAATAAGGCTGAAGGTTTTGGCAAGCTTAAACATTGGCATTTGCCTGTGGAGAATAAGACATGAAGTTTCATACATATCAAGAGGTGAATTCCTTTCAAAACGGAATATGATAGCTACTGCAAGGAGAATGGCATCAAGTGTCAACTCACAACTGCTCACACACCTCCGCAAAACGGTGTTGTAGAAAATCATAATTGGACCGTCGTGGAGATGGCTTGATGCATACTAAAAGGGAAAGGGTTACAAGAGACTTTCTGGGTTGAAGCAGTAAGCATAGCAGTTTACATCCTCAACGTAGCTACACAAAGGTGATAAAGGGTATCACATCGCAAGAGGCCTACTCTGGTAAGAAACCTTTAGTGTCTCATTTCAGAACATTTGGATGTGAATGTTTTGTGCATGTACCAAATGCATCTAGGAAGAAACTTGATGCCAAAAACAAGAAGTGTATCTTTCTTGGGGATAGAGTTAAGAGTCAAAGAGGCATATTCGACTCTATGATCTAGAGGTGAAGAATGTGGTTTGTGGAGTAGCCACACTCGGTGGAGGAGACAAGTCTATCCACTCTATCATCAGCCATATAAATAATCCACCATGAGCCCAACCCACTAGCCATATTTCCTCTAAAGGAGGAGGTATTTTATAGAGGAAGAAGACTCACATATCACACCAACTTGCTGCTACACCACAAGTGGGCACATTAACCGTCGTTTGATGAGCAAAACCTTGCACTTAAGATGCCAGAATCTTCATTAGATGGACCATGCAGATCAAGGAGAATAGAGAAGTAGACAAGAGCATATGATCTCATTGTAACAAGGCCTTGATGGCTAAGATAATGGGAAACAGTGAAGGATCCAACCACCTTGGATGAAGCCTTATCACATCCAAAGTGGAAAGCCATGATGTACTCTGAGTATGATAGCATCATAAAGAACAACACCTGGAACCAAACAGAAAGATAATTGGTACCAAATGGGTTTGGAAAGCTAAGAATAAGGCTGATGGATCACTTGAAAAATACAAAGCTAGGTTGGTTGCACATGAATTTTTATAGGTGGAGGGTTTTGATTTTGATGAAACCTTTGGTCCTACAACTCGCATAACAACTATTAGGGCAGTACTTATCTTGGTGGGCCTGCTCATAAACAATGGCCATTTTCACATTGATGTTAAATCAACATTTCAGAACAAACATCTCAAGGAGGAGGTATATGTAGCTCAATCAACAAGTTTTGAGATGCTTGAATCAGAAAACAAAGTTTGCAGGTGCTGAAGAAGGCATTATACGGGCTAAAACAGGCCCCAAGGGCTATTAGTATATGTTTAATGCCCACATTTGAGCATGTATCTCACATTGATATATGGTGCACATTTGTATCCCATTATGAGGAGAAACCATTGGTGCACATACCTTTAGTGGGAACCCTAGCTTAGATGCTGGAAGGGGTTGTAGTTGTGATTGATGGTGGTTAGGAGATGATGAGGGGTACAACTGGCCCGAAAAGGTCTAGGGAATATTTCCTATAATATTCTCTCGGACACTAATTTTATCATTAGTGGGCGATGGTTGATTGGGATGCGTTATGGATACACGGGTAGTGAGCCGTGTCAATGTAGCATAATTGCCCATGTCTTAGGCACGTCCACCACAGTACCTGCTTTTTGCAGCACTATAAATGGACATAGCTCGCACAAGCTAAGGGATCCAATGCTTTGTGAGCATATATTCCCTATACTCTCTGTACGCCCTCCATCAAGAGTATGTCTAGGTTGCTATCTAAGCTCTACACTAGAGTGCATGGGTGGATAACACCATCATATTGTACCTATCTCTTGTTTGGTATAATTAGAATTTCAAAATTGTCTCCATTCTCTCTATTACATTATCGAGTGTACTTTTTCTTGCTGTATCTCTTTGTGTTATGCTATAATCTTACATGGTATGAGAGTTGTAGGTGCTCTTAGCAACAATAGTATACAAAGTCTAGTCTTTCTTTGCATAGAAGTAGCTTGGAGTGCTGTCTGCTTCAAGGTCCGTGCGCTGCTGCGCATCCATCCACCTACCTTCACTAAAGGCAAGTTAGATGGGACAAACTACACTCTTTGGAAGTTCAAAATCAATGCCATTCTTGATTCCTATGAGCTGCTGGAGACTGGGGAACGGACCAAGAACCGGTGGAAACCATTGACCCTAGCGATAACGCAAGAATGATTTTGCTAGATGCTGCTCTTCTTTGGACATGGAAGTGGCACAATGTAGATGCACTTTGTGCCATTGTTACCAGTATAAGTGATTCTATTCTTACTCTGATTTAACACACATCCAAGGCATCCGTGGCTTGGACCATACTAAGAAATAAGTATGGGACTCGGAATCAGAGGTACAAAATCTGGAGAATCAGCATGATGCTGAAATTTTTTCTCAAGAAGAGGCTTTAGAAGCGTTTATCTCTTGGATCAAAAACCTGCAAGACCAGATGGCTATTGTGGGAATCATGAAGACCCTCAAAAAGTTGGCTCAAAGATGCATCCAAATTCTGCCAAAAAATATGATGGCTTGGTTACGACACTAAACACCTAGTTTAGAATACCACCTCTTTCTTTTGAAGAATTTAGTGCTATGCTATTTGAAGAGGAGATGCGGCTGAAGACCCATGATGGTGGTGACACCGCAAAGGTGAGGCTACTTCTGAAAATAAGATGAAGAAGCTTAAGAAGAAGAAGTTTTCTAGTATGTGCTACTACCGTGACAAGAAAGGTCATGCCGTCACAGATTGTAGAAAGAAGCAAGCTGATGACAAGAACGGCACCATGAAGACTTCGTGGAAGGGAAAGGAGTCAGCCAAATAATGCCCAAGATGAGCTGGAACTTTGGGTTGCCTTAGAAGAGGTTTGCTCATCCGCTTAGACTCCAGTTTTTGGCTGTTCATGGATTTGGATAGTGGGGCATCCCAACATATGTGACCAGCAAAAATGAATGGTATAGTTTTTGGTAGCCTTTAGAGGACTCCATCAATGTTATTATTGAGAATAGAGCTAAATGTCCAGCCAAATGGTCTGGAACCATCTCGTTTGTGGCAGCCAGGATAAGAAAAGAAACTATTCGATGTGCTTTATGTGCCTCAAATAAAGAGAAACTTGCTCTCAGATAATAACATATCATGGCCTTGAAGTATGCTTTAAGAAAATAGGAGCATACATTTTAGATGCTGATGGGAAGACAGATAGCAAAGGTGTGATGAATAACAATTTTTACAAGCTCAGTGCTCTTGGCACGAGCGATTTGGTCACATCGAATTTGCTGTGCTGAAGGAGATGCAAAAAATGGGGATGGTAGAAAATTCACTTGCATTTGCAAAATTGCAAGAACCACGTGAAGCTTGTATGATGGGCAAGCAACAATGGAAGGCATTTCCACAAGAGAGTAGCACAATCGAGCAAAGTCTCCTCTAGAGTTGGTACATGCTGATCTTTGTTGTAAGATGTCTACTACTGCATTGGGGGAATCTTCTTACTTTATGATGTTAGTGGACGATTACAGTAGGAAGATGTGTGTTTATTTCCTCCATGTTAAGGCTGAAGCTTTCAGTAAGTTTAAACAACGGCATAAATTTGTGGTTAATGAGATAGGTCGGAAGGTGAAGAAGTTCTGAATGGATCGAGGAGGAGAATTCACTTCGGATGAATTCAATGAATACTATAAGGAGCATGGCATTAAGCGCCAGCTCACTATTGCACATATGCCTCAACAAAATGGAGTTGTGGAACATCACAACCACACAATCGTGGGAAACGGCAAGGTGTATGATGAAAGGGAAAGGGTCACCATACTCTTTCTAGGGGCTGAAGCAGTCAACATTGCAGTTTACATTCTCAATAGATCCTAAACAATAGCACTCAAAGGAATCACACCATATGAGGTCTATTCGGGTAAGAAGTCTTCATGTTCTCATTTTCAAACATTCTCTTATGAATATTACATGCATATACCAAATGCAAATAGAAGTAAGCTTGTTGCCAAAAGCAAGAAATGTATCTTCCTTGGATATGGCACAGAGTCGAAGGCATATCGACTATTTGATCTAGAGGCTAAGAAGATAATAGTTAGCTGAGATGTGGCGTTTGTGGAGCATCCACATTCAGTGGAGGACAAGGATCCGTCCACTTTATCAGCAAACGGAGAAATAATCCACCATGTGTCTAGCCCAAGCGCTCAAAAAGTGAAGCAGGAGGAGTTTTTGGATGATGAAGACTCTCAAAAATCACACTAGCCTACCCATGCATCTAAAGGGAAACCACTTTCTACATGGGTAAGGCAACTCTTTGATGATCACAACCCCCCACCTGATGTTGTAGAAACTTCAGCAGATGGCTTACGCAGATTAAAGAGAATAGAGGAGTAGAGAAGGTCTTCTAAATCCATTTTCAATATGGCTAGAGAAGGTCTTCTAAATCCATTTTCAATATGGCCTTGTTTGCTGAGATAATGGATTTAGTGAAGGAGCCCACAAATGTAGAAGAAGAATTGGTAGATCCAAAGTGGAAGGCGGCAATGCAGTCAGAGTATGGCATCATCATCATAAACAACACTTGGGAGTTGGTTGATCGGTCACCAAAATGAAAGGTAATTGGGCACCAAGTGGGTGTGGAAAGCTAAGTATAAATCCAATGGTTCATTGGAGAAATACAAAGTTAGGCTAGTTGCACAAGGTTTTTCACAAGTTGAAGGTTTTGATGCCTGTGAAACCTTTTCCCAAACACCTCGATATGACCACTATTTGCACATTACTTGTCTTGGCTACTAATAAGAAGTTGAAGGTTTTGATGCCTGTGAAACCTTTTCCCAAACACCTCGATATGACCACTATTTGCACATTACTTGTCTTGGCTACTAATAAGAAGTGGCAAGCTTTTCAAATGGATTTAAAATCAGCTTTTCTAAATGGACATCTTAAGGAGGAGGTGTATGTCGCTCAGTTGCCAGGGTTTGAGCTACCCGAATCAGAAAATAAGGTTTGCACGTTGAAGAAGGCTTTATACAGGCTGAAACAAGCCCTAAGGGAATGGTACCAATGAATAGATACTTTTTTCAAAAATATTGGTCTTCCTAGAAGTGCATCTGATGTTAACTTGTATGTACTCAAAAAGGATGGCAAATATGTGATAGTTGTTCTCTATGTGGATGACATGATTATCATAGGTAAATATGTGATAGTTGTTCTCTATGTGGACGACATGATTATCACAGCAGGCAACCATGAAGACTTGATTCATTAGACATGAGAAAGGCTTGGCTCCGAGTTTGAGATGACAGACTTGGGGCTCTTGCATTATTGTTTGGGAATCGAGGTCTGGCAAGATATTTATTTCTTAGCAAAAGTATGCAACAGAGATCTTGAAGTCGTTTGGTATAATAGACTGCTAGTCAATCAATAAGTACACTGATGGAGGTAAACTCTAGGCTTTCTTCTGAGGACACTTCGCTTTTGGTTGACATCAAGATGTATAGGAAGCTCGTTGTTGGGAGTTTAATTTTATTATGCAATACTAGACTAGACATTTTATTATGCAATACTAGACCAGACATTTTCTATATAGTTGGTGTGTTGAGTAGGTTCTCCACCCAACCAAGGGAAAGTCATTGGAATGCAGAAATGCATGTGCTTAGGTACATCATTGAGTATGGAATTACATACATGTCTGGTGACTCCTTAGTGGGATATTGTGACTCTGATTGGACTAGAGATTGTGACACTAGAAAGTTAGTTTTTGGATATTGCTTTCTCACTTAGATCCGATGTGTTCTCTTGGGTTAGCAAGAAGCAACCCACAATGCAATTTCTTTAACCAAAGCAGAGTACAAGGCCACTTGTTTTACTACCTGTGAGGAAGTATAGTTGAAGAGGATTCTAGCAAATATGGGAGTTACAGTGAGGGTGGCCGTGACCTTACGATGTGACAATTAGAGTTGCATGGCCATTGCAAAGAACCGTGTGTTTCATGCTTGTACCAGCACGAAGCACATTCATTCAATATCATTATGTGAGGGAGTTGAGGATGAGATTGTGGAGCTGGAGTATTGTTTTATGGAGCAAAAATGTGTCGACATCTTCACTAAAGCTCTTGGGAAGGACCATTTCACTCGACATTTTTATGGGCTTGGCATTGGGCCAAGAAACTCTTAGTTAATCTTCAGGTTGACATTGAGGGGAGCTATTAGTATATGTTCAATGCTCGTCTCTGAGCATGTATCTCACATTGATGTATGGTGCACATTTGTATGACACCCATTATGAGGAGAATCCATTGGTGCACATATATTTAGTGGGAACCCCAGCTTAGATGCTAGAAGGGGTCATAGTTTTGACCGTTGTGATGGGTTATGGTCAGTTGGGATGCGTTATGGATATGCGAGCGGTGAGCCATGTCAATAAGTGTAGCTGCCCACATCTTAGACGCGCTTACATTGCACTACTTGCAGCAGCACTATAAATGGACATAGTTCGCACAAGCTAAGGCATCCAATGCTTGTGAGCATATATTTCCTATACTCTCAGTATGCCCTCCATCCAGCGCCTATCTAGATCGCCTCTAAGCTCTACACTAGAATGCATGGGTGGACAACACCATCATATTGTACCTATCTCTTGTTTGCTATAATCAGAATTTCAAAATTTTCTTCATTCTCTCTATTACATTGTCTACTGTACTTTCTCTTGATGTATCTATTTCTGTTGTGCCATATTCTTACAAGGGCATGGTATCATAGGGTAGACCAATTTTTCAAAAAGATTGAGTTTACTAGAAATGCTTCTAATGATAACTTGTATGCTTTAAAAAGGCATGGCAAGATTTCTTTAGTTGTCTTGTATGTAGATGACTGAAACGTCATAGCTGACAATGAAGAAATGATCCAACAAACAATGGATATGATGTTGAGCCATACGTTTGAGACGATAGGGGTCTTATGCTTTTTTGTTTTTTAGAGATTGAGGTCTGACAGGAGTTGGGAAAGATCTTCATATCATAGCAGAAGTATGCTTGGGAGATTCTTATAGCATTTGTTGGGATGATCGATTTGCAAACCTATGTCAACACTATGGAGGTGAATGTGAAGCTTTCTGTAGAAGATTCTTCACCATTAGTAGGAAGTACAGGAAGCTAGTGGGGAGTTTAATTTTTCTCACTGACGTGAGCATCTAAGATGGCAAAGTGTCTTATATTAGGCTGGGTGGGTGAATGTTAAGTTATAGTTTTATATAAATAGGCCCCCTCCCTCCTTCATTTTTAGGCACCTACTTGAGGATTTATGATGCCATTATTATACTACTTTGCTTAGTCTTTATCATAATCAAGTACACTTGCATAGTACGAGTACATAGTGCTAGTGCCTATTTACTAGTTTACATCACATACTACTATTCCTAAGTCTCTATTTTTGTAATGTAGGAAATTATGTGCTTAGTTGTATTACACATGCACATGTGGGATGAAGGCCTAGCTAGGCACATGATTTAGGACATAGGACTTGGGTTTACGGGCAATCCATGTGTGAATAGTCCTAAGAGTAAGTGTCTATATAAGTAACTTAAGGGACAACTTTTGTACCTTTTAACATCTTTGATATATAATCTTCTCTTGAAGCTTATGGCTCAAGGATCCATGCCCACCCTTATGTGCATTCCATGTGATGAGTGCTAGGATGTGTGTACTTTATGCCTATTGAGTGGAACCCTCGCTCTTGCCTTGGTATTCAGAGCTCTTATCTTTGATCTTAGAAAGATTTAAAGTTCTTGAATTGCTTAGGGATTTCTTGATCTTGATTAGGGATTTTTTATCTTGATTAGGGACTTATTGACCTTGATTAGGGATTTCTTGATATTTCTTAGGGTTTTATTGATCTTGATTAGAGATTTCTTGATCTTCATTAGTGGTTTCTTGATCTTCCTTAGAGAATTCCTTGATCTTAGCTAGATCTTATGCTTGTTTTGGGCATACTTCTACATAGGAACATGATCTATGACAATGGCCATTGTGGTGTGAAGTTATAGCTATATCTATGACCACCAAGGTGTGAAGATCATGCCGTGTGAAGCTATGGTGTAGGTGGCATTTTACATTTCATGCAGGGGCCAAGAGGCAATTCTATAGCAATGGCATTCACATTCATGAAGGCAGAAAGGAACAAATATGGCATTCACAGTCATGAAGGTAAAAAGGAAAGGATATGGTGTTCATAGTCATGAAGGCAGAAAGAAGCAGATATCTGGTCCTTTAGCTTGATGAAAGAAATGGCATAATCCTAGAGATGGAGTGTTTCGAGAGGTTCTCTTCTTCCTCAGGTTTGACGGTCCAGATTTTGTGATCAACCTATAGAAATTGAGGTCTTTGGCAAATGATGAGATATGGGAAGAAAAAAAGTTGATGTTGTTGTTTCTATTGGATTTAAACAAGAGGATGAAAGATATGTATGGTATGCCAACAATGGATGAATGGATATTATTAGCTTATCTCTTATTATTTTTGCTAATGGCTTGTCTTGTTTTTCTCCATCTTGTTTGCAGTGCAAGAAGAAGTCAATGAGAGTATGTCTAGAGAGGATACAGAGCATGTGGATGTTGGCAAGAAAAGGTAAAACGGTGGTGTCTACTACCTCCATGTGAAATGTACATATAACAATGGTGTTAACGGATATATATACATTTAGTTTGGAATTTATATTGAATGCATTGCAGATGATATGATTATAGCTAGGGAGATGGTGCCTTTTGTATATATGTATATTGTTATATGTGAAATGTGCATATAACAATGGTGTTGGCGGATATATATACATTTAGTTTGGAATTTATGTTGATGCATTGCAGATGATATGATTATAGCTAGGGAGATGGTGCCTTTTGTATATATGACTACATTGAAGTAATCGCCTTGAGGTGAGCATGGGGGACAAGGGGCAGCTAGCATCTTAGGCACATGGGCCTTCTTCTCAATAGAAGCGATCGGAAGCTGGAACGTATGAGCATTACGCTTATGAATGAGGCCATGATATGTGCATGGGAAAAGACTACTAAACCAAGTTTTAGTGTGCAATCTGAGAAAGAGATCTGGTGGCTTGGTGCATTTGAGGTACCGAAGGAGACATATAAGGTATTGACATGGATGTTTGAAAGGATTCCTTGGATAACAGATGTAATCAAAATGCAAATTGACCATGATAGAATCTTCCATTAGAACCATAGATGTTTCAAAAAGCATGCTCTCCTGAGCTTGCTTTTTGCGTTCTGCATATGTCAAGTGATCATTATTATCAATTTGGGGTGGTTGGGCGGGTTCTAGTTTCTTGATTGGTTTGTGAAGTGCACTGAGTGAAGAATCAAAACTTGTTTCATTCTCACTTAGTGATGTACTAGAACTTGTTTCATTTTTTGACTTTCTTTGGATTGTCAATTTTTCATTATGTTTGCCCATGCGACGAGATCGAATTTTCTTTTGGGCTTTTGTACCATGTGTTGTACATATGGGTTTTGAGGTTTGTGTGGTGGTCTTTGAGGTGGATGCTCTTGCATCACGTGTTGCTTTTTGGTGCTTTTGGGTTTATATCCACATAGGCTCCTTTTCCCTGTCTTTTAATTCACCTTTGGTTTCAATAGTTTGTTGTCCCTTGTCTTTCTTGGTTTTAGAAGGTTTTGCTTTTTCTTTTGGGTTCTGCTTTAAAGCATGTTCTTCCACCCATGTTGAGATATTTTCTTTTGCGTTCCTTTTGAATGTTTCTCGTGCCTTGGCTTGTAAACACGTAAGCACATTCATGGGTGCCATGGTGGACAATTGCCCGTTTTCTACACTTAAGATGTAAAGAGTTGTATTTTGTGAGGCAAGTTGCATTGAAGCAACTCGTCTTGGGCAATCTTGGAACATGTGATCAATGCCACATTGTTCACACGTGGGTCCACAAAGTGTTAGTGACTATGGGCATGGAAGTATTCCAAACTGTGCAGTCTGCCACCTTGTGAGGTCCACAACAATAGAAACACTAAAGTGTTTGATTAAATACTTCCTAAGCAGTTTCTACACTTTGGACTGTTTCTGTTGGACTGTTTCTGTTTGGTGCACGGGAGATGGAGGTTTTGAGTCAATTGTGGATGATGCGGGACACTTTTTAGTATCATGGTCAAAGGTTTTACAATATATGCAATATAGAAAAACAAGTGCCTTGTATGCACAATGGGGATTGGGATGGTCGTAGTGATTGCACTCAACATAAGGCATTTTGTTCCTCACTTGTACATGCATTAAGGATGTCTGGTTTTGAAGGAGTTCGTCCTCTCTTAGAGATGTCGAGAAGGTTTTAAGTAAGGCTCCATAGAATTCGAGGAATGTCAATTCCGAGATCGATGTTTCTTTTACCATTGTTTTACTTGGTTTAGATGAGGAACACCTCGTAGCATGATCATCTTCCAGCATGTTTTCATCTAAACGTATTACTTCTTTACAACATTGATCGAATGTTTCTGGATTGGATACAATAAACAAGTTTTGTAAGTTGTTATTCTTCAAGCCCATCGTGAAACATCTCTTTTCAATTGAGAATCATTTAATTTTTCCCATGACTCACATCGTGAGTCCAAGAGTTTTATCTAAAGGATAAAATCTCTAATGGATTCATTTGGTTGACGCTCAATTGAATAGAGTTCTGTTGTTGCACTCCACCGATCACCTTATCTGGAAAAGCTATGTATAAAGGCTGATTTCAAGGTTTTGAAGTTGGTCTTGATCGCATGCATCAATGTGATGAACCATCGAGACTAGCTTTTTTCCCTAAGCATAGGTTCAACGCATGTACCTTGATGGGACAGTTGGGATTTCCAAAGGCTTCACATCTCTATTCAAACATTTGAATGAATTGAACAGGGTCTGTTGTTCCATGTCGTATTTGCCCATAATTTTGGAAATTTGTACGGTCATATTTTTGTATGAGTCACTGAGGCCATATGTGAGTGTGCTTTTGTTGGGAGAGACTCACTGAGTCCTTGGGCTACCCTCCTTTCGAGACTAATCAGTATGTCCAGGGTGTAGGCATCCAGGAAAGAGTCGGTACCTATAGGATTTGTGGGAATGTTAGGTAAGGGAGCGAAGCCCGTCGGTGGAGATAGAAGTAATAGGAGGTGTAAAACCCGATGGCATGCTTATTATAGGCATAGCCAATGGTATTGGGAGGTGAATTTACGGCATAGATCTCAATGGCTCAAAGATGTCAGCCATTAGGTTCAGTCGTTGTCTGGCAATCCCTCTATCGTGGCCATGTCGGAATACCTAAATGCTCTTAATGAGCAAACACAGGTTTTTTTTCTTTTTGTTTTTTATATTCTCTCACAGCCCATTACAGCCTCAAGAGGTTTGGCGTTCTCTTCATTGGGTCAAACGGTTGTCCGTTCATCCTAAATTAACTTAGGCGGTATACACACGCGAACCTCTTAGAGATAATTTTCTAGAAAAAGCGTATGCTAGTAGCTTCCCAAATGGATGAGGAGTTCCTAAAACCTATTTTCCATCACTGTCTTCAAGACGAAAAAAATTTCTAAGAAATTTTCCCTGTTTCGCAGCACGTTAGGGTGTTCCATAAGGAATTTTGAAAAACTCTGTGAAGAACTCTGTATGAGAGAGTTGTAGTATTTTTGGAGTACTACAACTATGTTTCCCTGAGTTGTCCGTGATTTTGTCGATTGGATGCTTAAAAAGTAGCCCAAATAAGGCTTGTTGTTGTTTTCGAGTTGGGTTTTATGAATTTTCGTGGTTTTTGGGTTGTTTTTTGCCTCGATTTCTGAGTCAAATTTTGAGGCTACTAGTCGGAGGCCAAAATGATTGATTTTGACTTCGGACGACTAGGTCCAAGGTCGAAGAGCTCGATGTCAGCTTTTCGATGAGCCCTAGAGCGCCTTGATTGGATATATGGTTTATGAGATACTGGCCTCCAAACAGGATCGTTTTCCAGAGTCTTTTTTTTTTCTTTGCCAACGGACCCCTTTTCATGCTGTGAAGTGGACGGACTTCACGGATTTTATAAATTTTAATTTTTTAGTTTTTGTTGGGTCGCTAAACGAAGGCTCTCATACTGTGAACCCTTATCAGTTCACACTGTAAATCAGACTTCACAAAAAGGTTAAATTTAAATTTTTTTTGGTCGCGTGAACGAAGGGTCTCATGCCATGAATCTTTATCGGTTCATGCAGTGAACCGGACTTCACGGAAAATTTAAAATTCTTTTTTTTTGGTCGCGTGAAACTAGTTGTCTCACGCTGTGAACCCTTATGGGTTCACATTGTGAAACGGACTTCACGAAAAGGTTAAATTCTTTCTTTTTCTTTTTTGGTCGCATGAATGAACGGTCTCACGCTGTAAACTGGACTTTATGAAAAAATTAAATTTGTTTTTTTTTGTGCGGGTTCCTATGGCGTGATAACCTCTGGTCGTCAAGTTGCAGAAATGGTTTAAGCCATGAACCGGACTTCAACGGAAAAACTAAATTCGTTTGTTTGTTTTTTTGTGTGGATTCCTAGGGCCTGAACCCTTAGGCCATGAAGTTGCATAAATGGTTCACGCCGTGAACCGAACTTCATGGAAAAATTAAATTCTTTTTTTGTGCGGGTTCCTAGGGCGTGAACCCTTAGGCCGTGAAGTTGCAAAAATGGTTCATGTCGTGAACTCCACAGACTTCACGAAATTTTTTAGTTTTTTTTTTAGTCTAGTGGGAAATACGAATTTCCATTTTTTGGGGGGATATTTTTTTAATTTTAAATTAAAGAGATATGGGCATTTTTCCAAAAATATAAGTGGGAATCAAAAAAGTCAACCTTTTTATGACACCCCTTACACCCTTCATAAATGACCCCTAAAATGGACAATTTGACAACTCATGAGCATCTACTCATTGAATGCTCATTAGCCTTAATGAGTTATGTAAAAAAGTGATTAAGAACTAAGCTTTTCACTAATCTTTTCCTCTTTTACACTAATCAAGGACTCTAATTAATCACTAATTCCTAATTAATTCACACAATTGAGCACATCATTAGATAGAGCAAGGTAATGCTAATCTTTGTGCATTAACAAATGTATAAACTAATCTAAAATATGAGATTAATTAGACTCTTAATTGTGGTCTCCTCTTTTAATGTAAAATTAACCAGAGAGTCAAATTTCTCCAATTAAGGAAAAAATTGATATAACTAGGTGTTTTGATGCATCTACTTGCTCTCACAAAACACTCAAAAACACCAATTTTGACTACTCATAATATGATCAATTTAGACCCCAATTAACATATTTTCTTATTTTTTTTACCTCTAACAAGATTAATCACCCTTAATGACAAAACCCAGTCCATTAAGAGAAATTAGTCAAATTCAAGGATTTTTTTATGGTTTTAAGAACATTTTTAAGATTAAGCTACTCCTAATGCTTGCTAACACTCTAATGCAAACAATTTCAACAACAAACACACAATTACGCTACAATTAATGATCTTAGTTCTATGTTTAACACTACGAGAGCTAGCATTCACTAAAAATTGCATTCTATTGCATTGTTTGATGTAATGGATACAAATTAAGCCTAATACAAACTATGTGCAAGCCTTAAGAAATTGATGGTTTTATTTTTTTTTGAAAGATTAAGTTACTCCTAATGCTTGCTAACACTCTAATGCAAACAATTTCAACAACAAACACATAATTAAGCAATAATTAATGATCTTAGTTCTATGTTTAACACTAAGAGAGCTAACATTCACTAAAAATTACATTGTTTGATGCAATGGATGCAAACTAAGCCTAATACAAACTATGTGCAAGCCTTAAGAACATGAAAAACCATAAGAACAATAACAAAAATAAAAAATTAAGCTAAAAATTAAGCAAAAGATATTCTTTTTTAAAACAAAAAAAGGGAGCTATTCTACAACAAATCACACACAAATCCACATCTTTTTCATGAAAACCATTAATCAAGATAATGGGCCATGGGTAATATGTAGATTAGAAGAAAAACAATGGAAAAAGCCAAGGGATTGCTCCCCAATAGTGGCACCAAAAATGTTAAGGCTCACCCTAACCCTCCTTGAAACACATTTAATAAGAGATTACTTGGTGAACCGCAACTATCATGAAGATCTTTCCAATGACCGAGCTCGTAACCCTTGAGGTCTCCAAACTCTACAACTCCTTGAGAAGCAATTCCACCACGCCTCCCGTGAGCGTTGTCACACCACCGTGTTGCACTACGGGTACTCATCCCTCCTCTCACCTCACTTCACTCACACACACACTCACTAGCATGCACTAGGGACAGAGATTAACAAGAGGAATAGCAAGAGCAAGAATCAATTGTACAATGGGAGAGTATGTTGTATTATGAGAGATATTCACTTATATATGTGGCCATAAGTGTTCACACTCACTTAAACTATGGCCGATCAAGCACTTTAGGCTCATAAGAGGCCTAATGCTATTACAATGACTACTCTCAAATAATATATCCATGAAGTACATCACTTAGGACTTCATCCTAACTTGCTACCACACACTCTTGACGTGGGAATTGCCATAAATACTCCGTCACACCATTACGAGCGCCCGTCCAAGTTGTAGCTTCGGACACTAATGCTTCATATCTTGAATGTATGACCCTTTGGTATATCCACCGTGACTCTTCGACAAGGGATTCAAGAAGAGAGCAAGATATGGAAAGTTCAACCTCTACTATAATTCCACAGTAAGTGAGGATATGAGAGAGTAGACAAAAGAAGGAGAAAGGAAGAAGAGAATATACATCAACACCACTCACCCACACATCCCTAAGCATGCATGTAATAAAGAAGAAGAGAAAGCATACAAGCTACTTCAATCACAAGAGTAAGAAAAAGACTCAAACTTAATTGTGAGAATGGGACTATGTGTTTTCTAATTTGTACAATGCCCGACCACCCAATTAATGTCCGGAGGCCCAATAAGTTAGTCTAGGCTAGTTTCCTAGTCTATTTATACATTACCGATATTACACAAGTCGTAAGCTTGGTGTTTGACTATCTTTCGACATTACACATGTCGTAAGCTTAGTGTTTGCGACATTCCACAAGCCGTAAGCTCAGAGATTTCCCATAATTAGTTTATATAAAGCACATTGCATGGTACAAAAAATCTGGCTTGAAGATGTTGCCATGTGTTTAGAGTAATGTTAGCCAATGTGGTTAACATACACCCTCCATAATCATGGTTCTGTCCTCACCATCCTTGGAATAATTGGTAGTGAAAAACAGTGGGAGGCTAGTGGGTAGAAGCCATTAAAGTTTTAGTAGAATTCGAAGAAGCGAGACTTCATGTACTAGGTGGTTTTATGAAGGGCTTTGTAGGATGTCCAAAAGGCTATTTCGAACATATCTTCGAGAACTTTATCATACACCACCTTGTATCCACTATACTTGCTTATAGTATCCAAGTATTTTGGACCCTTGTTGATGTCAAAGACCATGCCCTATTGACCTTCATCAAATGCATGCCATCAAGGAACTCCACTAAAAAGACGACGATGAGCATGAAAAAAGTAGATGGTGTGACGACCATATTAGGGTTTGGCATTGCATGGATGAAATTTTGAATTATGTGAAGCATCCATT
The DNA here is from genome assembly GCF_041138505.1 of Cibotium barometz. Lineage (NCBI taxonomy): Eukaryota > Viridiplantae > Streptophyta > Polypodiopsida > Cyatheales > Cibotiaceae > Cibotium > Cibotium barometz. The sequence goes on from NC_141095.1 coordinate 42,934,685, forward strand.
CTTTATGCAGAAGTAGGGTTGGTCAAGGTGGAGGTATCCATGGGAAATTGAACTCCAACTTTGGGTTCTTCTCTAGCTCTTACTTGAAGAGGTCCCAGGCCCACCATCTACACATTCAATTAAGAAACAAAGAGGGCTGATCCTGAGATACCTTGGAGCATAGTAATACTCCTTCCAACACTTGGAGTGGAGAAGGTAGGGTCATCTCCACTTAGGTTGCTTCCCCACCATGAGGTCGTACATGTTATTAGGGCTGCCTTGGTTGTTTGTACCCCCACGGTTGATGAGATCTGGACCACTGATTAAACTTTTGTTCCAAATAAAGCTTGATAAAGCATATATCGAGGTAATGAGTGATCTTGTTTGGTGTTAGGAGTAGGGTAGCAGTATTGCCACTAGTCCAAGATTTTGAGAGCTCTATCAATATCAATCCCGTTTAAGAGGATCACGTCAGTTGATTGCATAGTCAAGGGGGTGTAAGTACTGTTGCTCTTCGACAAGGGGTTCTAAGATCCTACCTTCTTCTAAGACCTATGATGGGAGAGAGGGATGATCAGCTTATGAGGGTGAGGCTTTAGTGAGTCCATTAAGGACATTCACTAGAGAGGTTAGTGGTGGGGGCGGCTTGGGAGATGATAGTTGTGAGAGCAGTGCTGGAGATACAGGTGGGGTAATCCAAGGAGAAGTTGTAGGTGATGAGGTGAAGGCGTGGAGAGGTGGAGCTGATATAGAGGGCTGGTCTAGAGGAAGAGACGTCAAGGCATGTTCTATTTCCTTGCCTTTGATATAAGTTCTTGAACCATGTGCAAATAAAGAGGGGCCTAATGTTAAAGGGCCTTGGGAAGCTTTGCTTGGGCAACCCCGCGATCCTATTAGGGGGCCTTCTTTCAAACATGTCTTTGTTGCTACCAGATGGATTATCATCATCCTTGTCCTTAGTAGTTTGCATGGTGTCCTCTTTCTCATCCCTTACCTCAACCACTGGCTTCATGGATCCATAAAATTTGAGTACCTCCTTGTATGCCTCATGTGAGATGTCTTGGGGCTAAGCCACATGCACAGTGTCAAAGAGGTGGTGGTTGGTAGGTGTGCACATGTTGCAGAGCTGCTTCCAGATTCTATGATATGAGATGACAATGCCGATGGGTGCATACATTGTGCTTGCCTCTGCAGGTAAGATAGCGATAGACCTTATCCATGTCATGCCAGCCATGTGTGTGCATCCATAAATGGCCTTGCAGTGGTAGGCATCATCCATGTGGCATGCTAGCCATGTGAGATGGAGGTAGGCATCATCCACATCATGCCAGCCATGTGTGTGCATCCATAAATGGCCTTGCAGTGGTAGGCCTCATCCATGTGGCGTGCTAGCCATGTGAGATGGAGGTAGGCATCATCCACATCATGCTAGCCATGTGTGTGAATCCATGGCCCTACTGGTGATATCTGTGGATGCAGGGTATGGGCATAAGTCAGTGGGAATAAAAAGGTTGATGAAGTCACTCTCATCCAAGTAGTCAAAGAAGAAGGTAAGGACTCGGCACCAAGACTAGACCTTTAAACAGAGGACATGGTGAGGGAAACGAAAGATGGTGGAGGGATCAGTGAAGGAGATGGTGTTCTGGGAGAAGAGCATGGCTATTAAGCTCACCCTAACGTGTCATGGGAAGTTTCCTATCTGCCGAGCTCGAGCTAGGCTCAAGAGCTCCACCGTAGCCGCTCGTCAAACTGCCCTCCTCCCGCACTCAGTTTGTCACACCGAGGTGTTTGCTCTAATCCAATGGGTGGTGTAACCTCTCTCTCGCGAAGATTGTGTGGGATCTCCATGGAAGACGATCGTGATGGTAGCCTAACCACTCAAGCAAGAGGGAAGCATGAGAGAAAAAGTGATTAGCACTAATCACTCAAGCAAGAGGGAAGCATGAGAGAACAAGTGATTAGCACTAATCACTCCCAAACCCTAACCCTAACAAGCACACCACACATATGCTAGATTAGAGTTACAAGAGAGAGAGGGAGAGGGAACACTCCACTTCTATTGCACAAATGAGATAATGAGTTACAAACAAGAGAAATTGGCTTTTATAGTTCCAAGCCTTTTCCCACTAGGCTGCCTGGGAGTAAGTGACCCGGGGCGCCCAAAATATAGTTACAAGGCTTTTCTCTATGGCTTGGCCAACTGATCAAGATCCTCCTTGTTTGTCCTTTGAATCTCAATACTTGGAACGTCTTTAGCGTGTATCCTTGATCAAATGACGGGATTTACAATATAGTGTCGCGTGCCCAAAACATAGTACAAGGCTTTTCTCTATGGTTTGGTCAACTGACCAAGATCCTCTTATCTATCTTTTGAAGATCAAATGGCAGGATCTACAATATAGTGCGGGAGGGTCTTTAGGGTGTTTCCCTCATCAAATAGCGGGATCTACAATATAGTGTGGGCACTCATTACATAAGTGTGCAGACATAATTGTTGTAGAGGAATGTGTTAACTAATATGTGGTTAACATACTCCCCTCCTAAACTCAATCGCGTCTTGGTGATTGGTAAGAGGTTTTTGAGGCACGCTGGGAAGTGTCGCACTTGGTCAGTTTTGTTGTCTCTTTGGAAATGAGAAGGGATGGGAGAGTTAGTAAGATGGAAAGTAGTCAAGTACTAACACGACGATTACGTATCCAGCTAGTCTAATGGGCTTTTATAAGTTGGCTTGCTTGTATGGGCCTAGTAGTACTCTTTATTTTATTTTGGTGTTTTTCTTTTTTGTCACCTTTGCAACGGGATAGCCTCATTAGAGGAGTCGGAGTACTTGAATGAGTAGACTAGCATGGAATACTTAATGACCAGTATTAAGTGGTATTATTAAAGAGGAGTTAGTAAAACACTGGTGTTAGTAAACAAGTGGCGAGGAGGGAATTCCAGAGATACAAGGAGGCGACGCGCATGGAAACAGCTTATGCTCGGAGATGCTGAATGTCGATGGTGATGTTCATGAAGTTCTAGCATCTTTGTCAAGACACCATGATGGGTATCTTGGCTCTCGAGGATGTTGAGTTATCGTGTTGTGGTGTTTTCTCACTTTTCTTTTGGCGCTTTGTCGTCTTCGATCATTGTAGCTCATGAAAGTGGGATCTTGTGTTGATAAGAGTGGTAGTTGATGGCGAGGATCCAAAGATGTTGAGCATAAGAACTTATGGGTAGGATGGATTAGGCATGAAGCACAGTTATTCAGGTGAAGTGGGGGTGATTAGGAAGATCCAGGTGATGGGTCCTACCATTGACCAGGCTTGCGCCCACCATGGTCCCCCCATCCAGAGATGTACCTCGATGGATGTCGATAATGAAGCTTTGTGTGCGTTGTATGTGCACATAAGATAGAGCCCAATGAGAATTGCAGGTTTTGTGCATGGGCAAGGGCAAAAGGTGTGCTCGTGGTCCTAATTATTTAAATATTCCTAATCACCAAGAGACTCTTTATATATATATATATATATATATATATATACATGTGTTTATTGGTCAGCATCCCTAAATAGGGTTTTGTATTGATTAGCCCATTTAGCTAGATTTGTGAGCTTACCTTTGAGTGTATCTTTGAGCGGTTGGATAAGCTCTCCCATTTGTAGTATTGTCCCTTGGTTTCATGACGAAATCAACGGGTGGAGTGAAGCATCGGCGGGTACGAGGCTCCTGTGGGGCTGAAAGGGCTAGGCAAATTGAGCTTTTGAGTGCTTATGGGTTGGGTGAGGGCAAGTCCATAGGATTGAATTGAGGAAGAGGGGACTTGTTTGCCTGTTGGTCACCAAACCATCTTTGTCGATTGAATAAGTACTGGCATGGTTGGTGTGGTTTTGGCGAACTGCTAAGGGTTTTGCCATGGGAGCCAAATGATTAAGTTACCATCATTGAAGCTTTGCGCTTCTAAGAGGCGCTTGGGCACCAAGCGTTGCCGAGTGATGAAGGCCCGTGGTTGACGAGACTTTTGTTGGGTTTTTCTTGACGAGGCTTTGAACGAGGAGTAGGTGGTCGACGGTGAGGACAGGCTTTTGATTGGGGATCGGGAGCCACATATGTGTGTTTCCTTCATGGAAGCCTTGAGCGTTGAGCACATTAGTAGGTACCCAGTGTTGGTGGCTTCGTTGTGCTTAGGGTTGCCTAACTGGCGGCCGTGGGGCCTTTCTGCAGCTTCCTAGAGGGAGTTGTTTTGGTGGATGAGCATAGGTGACGTTTGTGGGCTTGCAACCATGTAGACCATTCTCAGTTGGGAGTCCAATCCATATTCTTGGTGGGTTTAGTTCAGGTGGAAGTGCAGGGGTGGTGGAAGACTTACTAGTTACTGTTGGGGGTGAAAGAGTACCCTTTCTGGAAGCACTTGGTACAGGCAAACTATTGGATTCCATGCACTCCCTGTCCGAGAGGATCATTGTTACCTTGCCCTAGGAAATCTTGTTGTCAGCTGAGTTGATTGTACTTGAAGCATTTTGGACCCACTCCGAGGACGATTGCCTCATGTGTCTCACTTGTTGAAACCACATAAAACTTACAAGCCAATGGGTTAGAGATAGTTTGTGTTAAGGACCCAAGGTTGTGTATACGTTGTCCGCTAAGCAATTGAATTTTGGCATGGGCACTGTGAAGAGATGGTTTGCCTAGGGAGACCTATGTTCCCATGGCAAAAGATTGTGGCTAGTTGTGGGAGATAACAAGGCACACTTCTTTGCATATTTTTGCCAGAGGGAAAATCTATCCAAACCCTAAGGGTGGTTGATTCAGGTTGTGGAGCTACACTTACACTCAGGGTGTTAAGCAAGGCAGTGGCCTGGTAGGGTTCATAAAGGCACTGGTTAGCTGGGAGCACAAATTATGTGCCGAGTTTGGAATCTGGGATGGTATCAAGTGTAGCCAGGATTTTCATTTGGCTTCGCACTATTGACAAAAGTGTGTGTATGGCACCCACGCATCATCAAGTGAGTGACAAGCATTGTAAATAAAGAGATTGTCGCTTCTAGCACGGTGGTTATAGAGTCTTCGGCAAAGGGACCTCTGGCCATGGGATGTAAGTACCATGTATATAAATTTACTTTGGGCGTTTAAGACCCTTTGCGAAGGTAGACATGATGTGTGTCCCAATCATGGATTAATTATGTTGGTCACATAAAGGGTCTACTCAGGATGTCATAGGCAGCGTTACAAAAGTCCATGACTATAAATGTGAGGTTGAAGGTCATGTCATAGTACCTTGAGGTCATGCGCTAGGCCCAGGGATCATGTAGATTTTCCGTCCGCAAGCTTGATCACCAATGTGGTGGGAAAGAGGCTTGTTGGCCCCAGTTTTCCCAACATGTTCTTGTGAGGATGCTTACGCAAGCACCTCTTACGCAAGGACCTCCGTCTAGGATGACTTTGACTAGATGTCCGTTTATAGGAAATGGGAAGGGCCGCGTTTGTGTCATCACCTTCAAAGTAGTGGCCTAGCGCATGTACTCGAATTGTTGGTGTGCCTTTGGGTTGTGGGTTGTGGTGATGGGGTAGTTCAGGATGTTGGGGGCTCAGATTCGTGAGAGGAATATGATTTAGCTCTCTCCTCCACACAGAAGCCTGTAGTTTTCCTCCACACAGAAGCCTGTAGTTTTCATTCCATCAAATCCCCAAGGTCATTCCATAAATTTGGATTACCTTTTAACAAGGTTCCAATGGGGATTTGGATTTGGGAGGAAAGGAAGGATGAGAGATCGGCAAGGTCGGGTTTATAAAGGAGCTTCGTCACGTACAGGGCCTTGATCATAAGGTGGACCAGCAATAGTAGGTGGAAGTTAATTTAGCCCTTATTTGATGGGAGGTAAGGTCGAGATTTGGGTGCCATAGGAGAGTAAAATACCTCAGCAAATTGTGTGTGGGCACCTCGTGAGTTTCTATCGGACTCTGTGTCACTGTTCGCATATCGAGTTGTTCGATGTGAACGTGGGATTTGGGCTTGGCCGCCTGTGGAATAGGTACAAGAAGATTAGAAGGCACGTGTGGGGCAATATCCTCGTTTGTCAAAGTCATGTTGTGTGGAGAACAGATCTTCCTTGGCCTTGAACATAAGCGGGGCTCTTGGTGTACCTACTGGCAGAAGTTCAAGTTCTATGGGGGACAGCACGCTCTCAGGTACTAGGTCAAAGTTCACAAAAATGAGAAGCGGCTCAAGTTGAGCATTGTATTTCTCTACAATGCTTAGGCCTCTTGAAGAAGTTGCTTCTCGAGGATGGCATTGGCATATGCGGCCAACCGTTTTTGCCGTTTGTGAATATTTGGGGAGTGGCATAGGGAAGTGGCATTTCAGCACGATCATCACTTCCGGAGGAGGAGGATGTGGCCTTTGTTGAGCCAGTGTGGATGCTAACCCAGTCTTCTCCGTGGCCAATGTGCTTAGAGCAATGTTTCTTTTGGGATATGGCCTTATTTAGCTTAGCCTACAAGAATGTGATGAAAGTGATTAGCACTAATCACTCCCAAACCCTAACCCTAAGCACACCACACATATGCTAGATTAGAGTTGCAAGAGAGAGAGAGGGAGAGAGAACACTCCACTTCTACTGCACAAATGGGAGAATGAGTTACAAACAAGAGAAATTAGTTTTATAGTTCCAAGCCTTTTTCCACTAGGCTGCCCGGGAGTAAGGGACCAGAGGCACCCAAAACATAGTTACAAGGCTTTTCTCAATGGTTTGGCCAACTGAACAAGATCCTCTTGTCTGTCCTTTGAAGCTCAATACTTGGGAGCATCTTTAGGGTGTTTCCCTCATCACATAACGAGATTTACAATATAGTATGGGTGCCCATTACATAAGTGTGCAGATATAGTTTTCGTAGGAATTTGTTAACCAATATGTAGGGTTAACAATGGCAAGGGTGGTGTGAGAAGCATAAGAGACCTTGGAGAGGCTGGTGGAGAAGCGGATGTAGGAATCTCATCATCAAGGAAGATGTTATGTTAGGGGAGGTTGAGCTCAAGGGTCCTATGCTGCAATTCAAGGAGGGACCAGATAATGGTTGGGGAGGGATCTTGAGGTTTGAAAGGTTGGTAGTAGCCACATCCATAAGACTGTCGACCTTCCTCTGTGTCTATTAGGTGACTTGCCCTAGTTAGGGTCTAGCTTTCATCTCTATAATGGTTTGTTCAAGAAAAACGATAATTTGGTCCTTTAGAAATCTCATCGGTGCTCTAACATTTGGTTGTGGACCTCGTCCATGAGTTGTTGCCTATTGTGTGCCGTGGTCTTAGCTTTCTAGAGTGCAAAAACAGTAGCCAAGGTGTGTTCTTCCTATGTTTGTGCTTTGGTTACCCCCAGGCTTCCTCTATTTCTATGCATAGAACCTCCAATTCTCTTCAGTAGACAATTGATTCGGGAGTCAACTTCAACGGCCTAGACTGTAGCCTATCATTAAGGGCGATGGTGGTGTTCTTTTGAGTCTCTAGTTAGGTAATGTTTGCATGCGTTAGGAGGAGTGCTTGCTAAGCCACATTCATCTACTCCTTTTTTCATACCATAAATGCGGTTATGTGTCCAGGGAGGTTATGGAATATAGAGGATAAGGCGGTGGAAAAGTCTAGGAGGTGGCCTTGAGATTGAAGATAGCATGGGAGAAGCTTTCAGCCAAGGTGGGATGCTCTTCTTGTATCCACCTGTTGTGGGTCTCTGTAAGATTCTACACCTCTTAAGAACCACATAATCTACTCCCCTCAAATTGGACCGCGCATCAGGCACTTTTCCCTGAACTACTTTAGCCCTAGAGAATGATCAGTGGGGGGGTAGCACAAAACTATGCTGGCTGTTTTGGGTCTTGGCTATGCCACTTGTCCCTACTACCCTGGTTGTGGGCGTGTCCATCAGGTCCAAAACGTAACAAATGCCTCAGTGGAGTGGTAGGGGTCTCTTGAACCTTTGCTTCTTGGGTTCAGGAGAGTCAACAGGAGAAGGAAGCTACTGAGGTTTAATGAGGAGGCTTGCTCGGTGGCTACAATTTGGTAGCTATAGGGTTTGGGGAGCTCTTCCCATTCTACTGTGTAGTAGAGGACCATGGTGAACTATTTTGAACTTATCGACTGGGTTCGTACGTATGATGTTGTGGAGTTCATGATGGAAATGGTTGGCATACTTCGTTGGCAAACCTTGCTTGAGGCGGGCGAGGAGGGAGAGGTAGCACTTGATGTACATGTTTTTCCATCAGAGGTTGGTCACCATGGTGAGGACGCGAGCTAGGATCAGGTCAAGTAATGTCCTCCCATTTGACTCAGTCTTTGTTGACTAGGCTCCGGATGATGATATCCTTGACCATTCCTTATGCTCTACTCAACTTCTTGCAGGGCTCTATCGAGTGAGTTTGTATAAATGTTCCATGACTTCTGGTCTCCTAGCAATCTGGTAGCACTCCTAGGTGTGGTAGATGAGCTTGTGCTCCACCTTCTCATCATCGAATTGGATGCGACTACAATGAATCATGTGGCGCGCCGACTTCTCAGAGTAGAAGTTAGTGTTAGCTACCTAGTATTCTAAGAGCTTGGTGACCTTGTGGGCTTCCTCTTTTGAGAGGCATTAGGCAGCGATAATAAATCGTGCTTGAGTTCCTTGAACTACTGGACTAATCGGTCCGATAAATCAATGTCCCATTTTTCAAATGGTTGCAAAGACACTACAAGGTGCAAGGGCATTTTGTAATGTTTGTGAACCCCAATGAATCACTAACATTCATCACAACCTTTTACAAATTTAATCCCATATCTGAATAAAGTAAGCCACCACAAGCCTACTAATATAACTTTTTTTACAGTGGTGGTCTATTAAGAAATATCCACAGCAGAGTGGGCTTGCTCCAGGACATCGACATATTCAAATGCATGAGGATAAGACCTCATGATCTTGTCTTGGCCTAACTTGTACAATTGCCCCGCAATCAATTGGTAAGGGGATGCCTTTTTTATAAAATTCCATGCTCAAACTCAATTGAGGGGTCTCTCTTGGGGAAAACCATTAGCTACGTAATGGGAAATCTTTCCACCCAATTGAGGGGTCTCTCTTGGGGAAAACCATTAGCCACGTAATGGGAAATCTCTCCACCCATTCCGAAATAATGTAGAGTTTGAATAGTGGGGCATCAAGTAGCTCATCCTCCACTCCGATCGCAATTCTCCATTGGGGATGCATAGTGTGACAAGTGATTGACATGCATATGTTGTGAGCCTTTCCACATGGTCTCATCATCAAATCAAACTCTAGTAGGATAGAAGCCATTGAGTTATCCTTCCCGTAGCACAAGGCTTATTAACCAAGTAAAGAAACACTTGATGGTGTATGAAAAATATAAATTTGTTTACCAAAATATAGTAGGACAAAAGCCATTAAGTATCCTCTCCGTAGCACAAGGCTTATTTTTAACTAATTAAAGAAACACCTCATGGACTACAAAAAAAACATGAATTTGTTTACCAAAAGATAATGTCGGTATTTCTTTATAGCATAGACCATTGAGAGTCCTTCCCTTTTTGTGGTGGCATAGGTTATTGGCAACTGGCAAGCTAGTAAAGCTAACAAGGAATCCAAGTTGTGCTAAAATGTAGCAAATTGTGAAAGCCGAGGCATGTATGTGCACATGTAAAATAATATCCCAATTGGGAGATCTTAGGATTGGTGCACTTGCTAAGGCTTTCTTGAGAGTGTTATGGGCTTTTTGAAACTCATTCATCCATTCAAAGATGGTAAATCATCTATGCAAGGGTCTTGCTATGTCGGTGTACACGATTATAAATCTTCTATAGTATCTAACATGTCCATAAAACACTGGATACACCCTTGAAGTTAGTGGGTGGTGGAAGCTCAAGAACTAGCTTCACCTTATTGTCATCAGCAGTAGAGATGCCATGTTCAAAAACAATGTGGCCTAGTATTACTCCTGCCTCACCTAAAATTGGCATTTGAGTGAATTAAGGTATATTCTATACAATCTGCATTTTTCAAGTACCTTCCTTAGGCACCATAGATGGGCTTATGTTTTTTCAGCTACATGATATTATTAAACAGTGTAATGTTGTTGTATGATTGATGGGAAATCTAGGCATCATTATCCATGTGCATTCTCTCAATCTACTATGGTAGATATTGATGGCTCTCCTATTTACATGCATCAGGATGATGACATGAACGTACAATTGAAAGGGGTTGTGGTAGACAATTGTTGGATTGTGTTATTTAATCCTTTCCTCTCCATGAATCAACATTGAAGTATGCTCCACAATTGCAACAATTAAGTATTTGTTTAAATATGTATACTAGGGCCATAACATAGTAATAATCATGATACAAATTGTAAATCATGTAGAAAGGCAAGGAGAATTGCAAGATTTAACTGATGTTGTGGTGGATGAGATTAGCAAGGTACTTAGACGTGCCTTAAGTGTCAACATCAAAAGCACGTTGAATTTATGAATATGATATATGTGATGAAAAACTTAATGTCCAAAGGATACAAGTTCATCTTTCGATGTATAATAAAAAGTCATGTTTCACGAATGATGAAGATTTTTGGAGTATAGTGGGTAGAGAATTTAATAGAAAACTACTCTTATAGAGTGGTTCACATGCAATGAGTTGCACAAATGATAGAAATGATTTTATTTACAATGAGTTTCCATGCAAGTGGGTTTCGAATGCATGCATTAAGAAGTGGACTAAATGGAAGTTAGGAAATAGCATTGGACTTATGTACAATGTTACTCCATCTACTGTTAAGCAACATTTTCTACATATGTTGCTTATTGTTTGCAAAGGTTCTAAGTCTTTTGATGACTTGCACACTTTTTATGGGTTACTTTATCCTACTTTCAAGGTATTTTGTTTAGCTAGAGTTCTATTGAAAAGTGATGAAGAATGGTTTTTGCATATGCAAGAGGTTGCATTTCATCAAACCAAATGCATAATTCATACACAAGTTTGTCATAGTTTTGGAGTTTTGTGAGCCTACATTGTGATTGATTATGGAGAACTTAAATTATCATTAAGAAGTGGCAAAGAACAAGTCTCTATTGCACTTAGATCACATTCTTTAATAGCATGGTTGAAGGTTGGCTAATTTTAAGGGAATGCCTCTTGTGATAGGTCAGCTATGTCGATGGTTATAAATGGTTTAATAATGCAAGAAGAGAGAATATTTGATGCTGAGAAGCATTAGGGAAAGTATGAGCTCATTTTGGGGCCCTCTAAGGAGTTTCATGCTCTTTCTCTCTCTAAAAAATGGGGCCACGGTGAAATTCAAGCACATCACTCCCATTTTTTTTGGAGTTGGTAAATTTGGAAGGTACGCTTCAAGATCTTTCTAATGGTATATAACATGATGGGGTTCTAACATAGGATAGTGAAGCTCCCCACCAAGAAGTTGTCTAAAAGTGATGATGTTGCATGTAAGGTTACATTTTGGCATCTTAAATCTTGTTTGTGGTGTATCTTGAGCATTACTACTTGAAAGTTGTCGGAGATTGTATATTTGAAATCTACTCATCTCATAAGCTTCTCAATGATATGTCACATGGAGGGGTTATGTCACATGTCACCATAGCCCCATTTTTTAGAGAGAGCAAGAGCATGAAACCCCAAAATGAGCTCATAATTTCCCTAATGTAGGCACAAATTGCTAATATGATGAAAACAACTCTAAATGATTGTGAACATGTTGTCTTTAATCAGATTTCAGAGAGTCTATGAAGATGCAAGTGAAGTGTTTCTTCTTGATGGTCTTGGAGGGTCTGCCAAGACCTTTCTCTATTATTGTTTACTTTCTCGATTGCGTGAGGAGGGACACGTTGCTTGGACATTTGCATCTTCTGGTATTGTGGCCTTGTTATTCACACAACTTACGCAGCATGATTCAAAATATCATTGGACCTACATGTAGCTAGCACTTGTAATATACATGTTAATGATCACCTTACAAATGTTGTGAATCTAGCTAAGCTAATAATATGGGATGAGGCACCCACGACCCATCAATATGACTTTAAAGCATTATATAGAACATTGAGAGACATCATGTCTAGTGAGACTGACTTTTTGGTGGAAAGGTTATATTGTTACATGGAGATTTTAGATATATTTTGCAAGTTGTTCCAAAGTCATAATGAGAGGATGTTGTTAATGCCGCATTATAATGCTCACAGATTTGAAGAGACACTAAAGTATTAAAGCTTACATGGAACATGGAAGTTATTTCAAAATGGTGACAGCTCAAAGAAGCATGAATTCATACATTGGGTTCTAGACATTGACAGTGGGATAGATATGGGGATAAAAGATGGTATTGTTTCAATTCCACAAAATATGCTTTTAGACAGAGGGTCTATAAAAGACTTGATTGAATTGGTGTATAGAGGACTTTTAAGAATTGTGGATTATGCATTATATTTTAGAGAGCGTGCCATTCTTACTCCTCGAAACCTTGAGGTTAATTTAATCAATAGCACCGCATGAAGTGCAAGGCCTAGGGAGAGCAAGGATTACGTGAGTGTAGATTCAATCCATAAAACTTGAGCTTGACACAATCAATAGCACTACACTAAGTGCAATGCCTGGGGAGAGCAAGGAGTGCCTAAGTGGTGCAGATTCAGTCAATGATACTAGTGAAGGTTCTTTTCTATATGCAACAATGTGTGTAAATAGCCTTCACCTTGGTGGTGGGTATCTACTTCGTCAACTGGTTTTGAACAAGAATGCTGCAATAATTTTGTTACACAATCTGAATCCCTATGAGAGATTTTACAATAGAACTAGATTAATATGTAAGGAGTTCCACACAAAGGTGTTAGAGGTTGAAATTATTACGAGCACTAATATTGAAGACATATTGTTTATGATCGGGATAACTTTCATTCCACGTACATTGTAACTTCTGTTTGATATGAGATAGAAGTAGTTCTCTATGCGACTTGTTTTTGACATGAAACGATGTCTGTTTTAGGATTATACTTGGCGACACCGATGTTTAGTCATGGTGGGTAATTGTATGTTGCTTTCTTGCATGTGTAGTTAGCAGTCAAGGTATTGCTTCATGATAATGCATGTGAGACCAACATGAGCCATCCATAAATGGTCTGTATTACAAATGCTATATACAAGGAAGTTTTATATCTTTGTGTGTGCCTTTTTATATGTCTGTGTATGTATTCTAGGCAAGGGGAGGTTGCATGCCAAAACTGACCTCCATATGAGGCCATGTGGCACTTTTTCCTTTCGCTTTCGTATGTACTTTGAAAAAAAATAATTTTGTTTTAGAGACATGGATGTATGACATCGTATTCACTTTGGTTGGAGTCGAGGGTTTGAGGGTTACTTGGTATCAGTGTATATAGGACGTACTCATTTTGGTACAAGTTCTTTGTGTAGTACCTACCGGCATAGCTTTATTTAGGTCTTTGTTTGAGTCTTATTTAATGTATATAGGATCTACTCATTTTGGTATGAGTTCTTTATGTGGCATTTGTTAGCATCTTTGTTTGTGTATGGAAAGGTTAACTATAATGGTTTTTTATTACTTTTTTTAAAATGACATTTTATTAATAATTCTTTTTTTTAGTGGACATGTGCATTACTCATACATTAGCTTAGACATTATGATGGACATTATTATTATTCTCACACGTAGGGTTACTAACCTTAGAACATATGCATTTGCTCATATGTGCCTTTTGGGATCACAACTATCTTTGGTAACAACGTAATCTCTTTGATAATTTAAGCAATACGATTAATCTACATTCATGGATCTCTACACATGTTTCTCTTTGTGCAAATCTCATGTTGAGGATTACCCCTCAAAACGTGGTGATCTTGCTCTATGATGATGCTTCACAATTTCTGGCTGATGCAATTTGTGTGATTTCTTGCTAGTAAATGGAAGCTTTAGTGATGTAGGGAAGAGAGAGACAAATGTCTCATGGGATTGTTATAGAGATAACCAGCTTTGTAACAAGATTTCTTTAATGAAACTACGGCCAACCGGGGGGGTGTTTGGCATTTGAGACAAATTGTGTGTGTGTGTGTGTGTGTGTGTGTGAATCTTATCATAGACGATGTGATGGATGCGTAGTGGGATAGGTGGTGTTATTTGCTACCTTGATAAGCACACAGCAAGCCCAAATCAGCCATAAAGTAATCAAGTAGTCATGGAAGAAGTGTCAATCATTAACCTAAGAAGAAGCACACAAAGAATCAACATGCAAAGAAGCCGTCTCGCTAGCACATCTGCGAGGCAATGCTTTGAAGCATCATTTTGTTATCCTTAGCAATCCAATATTGCATAATAGTAAAGCAAAACATGCAGTACAGAAGGTTGTGGTAAGGGTGATGACCCAAAAGGCATAATAAATAACAATATTTAGCATCTGGTTTCAATCCAAATAATTCATAAGAGAAAAGGATGGCAAGCAGAAAAATGTCATTTGGCCTATCTTCACAATCCGGTGCTAGAATTGCCACTTTCACTAGCCTAACGGAACCAACCCTTGTCCATATATGGTGTTTCATTAGTCTATTTGGCATCCAGATGTCATCCACTTTGCTGCTACTCTTTGATCCAAAATCCAAATCCAGAGTCAACAGTAACAAATCCACCATCCATATGTAAGAATCTAGATGGCGCCCTTATCCGCCACCTAACACTGATATTATTAGTGTACATTAAAGCTTTCAAAAGTCTTGTAGTCCGCCTCAATGTTATCAAATCCAGAGTTAACAGAGCAACAAATCTTCTATCCACATGTAAGAATCTAGATGGTCCTCTTATATGCCACCTGACACTGATATTATTAGTGTGCATTAAAGCTTTTTAGTAGTCTTGTAGTCCAAATCCAGAGTCAACAGCAGCAAATCCACCGTCCACATTGTAAGAATCTAGTTATGATGCTCTTATCCGCCACCTGCCAACACTGATATTATTAGTGTGAATTAAAGCTTTCAGTAGTCTTGTAGTCCACCTCAATGTTATCAACTTAGTGCCCTTTCTAGGTTTTTCTCTAATAATATTTTATTTCTACACTTATGATACATACAGTCAAGATCCATGTCAATTATTGTTAAGGCCCTCCATCATTTTTGGAGGAGGAGAGATAGAAGAGTAGAAAGTTGCTACATTAACTAAATCTTAATTTATGGGATGATTTATGATTAATGGGGAAGAAGAAAAAGAATAAGAAGAAGAAGAAAAAGAGGTGTGACATTTGCCTAGAGAGGACCATAAAATCTATGTATACCCCATTAGGCGAAATTTGGACTCTCATTTTTGCCCCTTGAGGATTTCCACACCTCCTCTCTCTAGAAAAATGGGCTCATGGTGAAATTTTTGCAAATCAAATCAAAAGTTGGCGGAGATTGCACATTTGGAATCTACTCGTCTCGAGACCTTTCCAATGATCATCATGGATTTCCACACCTCCTCTCTCTAGAAAAATGGGCTCATGGTGAAATTTTTGCAAATCAAATCAAAAAGTTGGCGGAGATCGCTCATTTGGAATCTACTCGTCTCTCGAGACCTTTCCATGAATCAAAAGTTGGCGGAGATTGCACATTTGGAATCTACTCGTCTCGAGACCTTTCCAATGAGCTGGTGCTGGTGCTCGTGATTGAAGCAGAGGGGTTGGGGGGTGGAGGTTTATATGGGGGAGATGAGGGTGGTGGGGGTGGAGGTGGGTGTGCTCCTTGGTCATCGTCCCCTCTGTCATGGCCATCGTGGTTGTTGCCATGAGCTTTGTTTTCCAATCATCATTGGAAAGGTCTCGAGACGAGTAGATTCCAAATGTGCAATCTCCGCCAACTTTTGATTTGATTTGCAAAAATTTCACCATGAGATGATTTTTCTAGAGAGAGGAGGTGTGGAAATCCTCAAGGGGCAAAAATGAGAGTCTAGATTTCGCCTAATGCTATTCGTGTGAACCTTGTCTAAAGGGGGATAAATGTAAGTATCTTTGCATGGTGGATTTAATGGGGGACCATTATAGCATAATTAAATCCCTAAAGAGAGCCTTGTAGAGACAAATAGAAAGATTTTTCAGACACTCTAGATGATGCCTAAAACTATCATGAGGGGACGAGAGGGTAAACACAAATCATGCACAGGAATTGGATAATTTCGTTGCAATTAGCCAATGTAGAGGAATTGGAGGAGACTTACGAGAGTGACTCATAGTCAAATGATGATAGTGATGATCAAAGTGACCTTGATTGTCATGATGATGGGATGGATATGGTGGGGGATGAGGGGACATAGGAGAAGTGTTTCCCATAGTGTAGCAAAAGATCAAGATTCACATGAGGGTGATATTGGGCATAGCATTGACAACATGGTTGCAGATAGTGATGATGTGGTTCTTGATGTTCCATTGGAGGATGGTTCTATGGTTCTATGGTTCTTTTGATATGGACGAAGAATGTACTCATGTAGATGATGCCAAATGAGGATGTGCAGATCCTTGATCCAGTTTCTAGTGATGAGGAGGCTCTCATCGAGCTTCTTGATGATGATCCCGAGGAGTTAGCTTTTGCTAGCATTGATGTAGATATGAGGCCTCTCTTTGGGTCTATGTAGGATAACAGATGACATCGTCATCACATATGTTTATGATGATAGTCTTGCAGATGTTCTAGTTTCTTGTGATCTAGATTTGGAGGTCCCATTGATTGAGCCAACTATGCATGATGGTGGTGATCACATTGATGTGGTCTCATTTGATTAACCAGATTGATCTTCATACTGATCATGTTGATAGTGTTGTTATGGATCAGGCATTGTGCATGGACGATGTGCTTACTTATGATGATTCTCTTTATCACGATGATGATGATGGTGCGGTGATTATGCAGTTTTTGCTCTGTCTTGATCATCATGGTGATGATACTTCTATTCATGAGATGTAGTTATCTGCTATGTGCTTTATTGGATGATATAGTTCTAGTTCTTAGTGCTCATGTGTATGATGTATATGTATATTCAGATGCATTTGATCCACATACTCTGGATATGTTTGTGCTTAAGGATACTCGGGATTTGGATGATTCACATGTTTTTGATACTAGTGATGTGCATGGTAGTGAGGCCATGATTATTTTGGATGCTATGACCATTTTGGACGGCGTTCTTCTCTATCCGAATAATCCAGATATCTCTATCCTAGATCCAGATATCTCTATCCGAATGATCCAGATATCTCTATCCTAGATCCGGATGTCTCTATCTTTGATGTGGATCCAGCTTCTACATGTGGAGGCTATGTTCCAGATGATTTAGCCTTGCTTACTTTTCTCCCAGATTCACGAGAGAGCAATGATGTTGATCTTGATGCTGGTAGTGATTGACATATCTATTGTTTTAGGGATATATAGACTCTCATTGAGTCTACACACAGGTTACGAATAGTTATCCGAATGGTCAACATGTTTTAGATTTTGATCTGGGTTTTCAGGTGTGCCATCTTTTGATCCGGATCTAGATTCTTCTTCTATGGCTATCATTGGTGATTACATTCATGATGGTGTTACCGTATGTGATTCGGATATTCATGTGGATGATCTTCTTCATCAAAGGTTTTCAGATACTCATGTCTTTGATTTGGATGTGGTTTATATGAATAATCTTATTCGTGTTTGAGATGGTGATGTAGATTATGTTTGCATGGATGGGCATACACTTGCTTATGTTTTAAATATTTTTTAATTGTTTCGAACATCTTAGTCAAAAATCTGGATGTTTCATATGCCACTATTCTTCATGATCATGTTTATGTGGATCATAGTTATGATGTTAATGCTCCATATGCCACTTTTCTTCACGATGATGTTTATATGGATCATAGTTAAAGGAATGATCATCACGATGATCATTACGATCATTCCTTTGATTGTATGATGTTGTGTGTCTGAGTTAGAGCATGATGATGCTATAGATGATGTTCTAGTGGAGGAGTATACTCTTGCTTTATTGCCTATGGTGGGTCATTCCGATATGATGGTTGGAGGATGATCCAACCATGCATGCTTTATTGATGCAGATGCTATTAGCCTTTTTGGCTGATTTCTTTGATGATTCTATTTCACCATGTGCTTCATTGTTGGATCTTGGTGTTGTGCCATCTTGGGCATCACATGTCCAAGTTGTTGTTGGAGTTTCGTCATCGACACATTACTTTGGTATTTCATGTGTTCCAACTATTGGCAGATTTATAAAACGACATATGTTTCTAGTGATAGGCTATTCTTGGCCTATGATGTAGTTGCTAGTGTCTACGTTGACATGTTTTCATATAGATTCTGATGTTGCACTCCACGCTCGTGGAGTGTGGATCTCATTAATGGTTCATGGTTCTCTGAATATGTTTCTCTTTGTGCAAATATCACATTAAGATTTACCTTAAACACTTGGCGAGAATAGAGTACCATGAACCATTGTATTGCTTGAATCATCATTGAGGTTGCATTGTATGCGTAGTAAGATAAAGATACTTGTGATCCCAAAAGGCACATATGAACGGATATATATATATTCTAAGGGTAATGACCCTACGTGTGAGGATAACAATAATGTCCATCATAATGTATAAGCTAATGTATTAGTGGACACATTACTTATACATTAGCTTAGATGTCCATCACAATGTCTAAGCTAATGTACATTAGGCTAGACATTATGATGGATATTATTGCTATCCTCAAACATAGGGTCATTAACCTTAGAACATATGCATCCATTCATATGTGCCTTTTGGGATCATAACTATCTTTTTCTTGCTACACGTACAATGTAATCTCTATGATAATTGAGCAATTCAATCAATCAAGCGCTCATGGATCTATGCGCATGTTTCTCTTTGTGCAAATCCCACATTGAGGATTACCCCTTAACATCTCACTTTCATGTGTAGGTTAAAAAGACATCCACTTTGCATGTTCAATGTAGTGGAAATGCATTGCCATCCTACCATGTTGGGTGAAATGCATTGGTCACGGTAGATGACTTTGGGAAGTGCAAGCTTCATTTTTCTAATGACTGCTAGTCGATTGCTTCTTAATTCTTTCACTATTTTTTTTTGATATTGGTCTTTTTCATCGCTACAAAGCAAAGATGTTCTTTACATATTTCTTTAAATATGTTTCTTATTCAATACTCTATGTATATGTGCGTGTTAGACTCAAACATGTATATAGAGGCTACAAGTATGAAGTAAATATTTCAAATTAGTATGTACGATGACATGTATGTCTATTCTTTAGGAAGACGAGTGTTCCGCTCTCCACTGTGGGGAGGAAAACGCAGTCATTTTTGTTCGCTGACTTTTCGAAGCTTTGAAGTTGGCGATGGCGGAACCAAGCGCTTCATCGCCGCCGCGGAATGAAGAGCAGTCTGCGCCAGAAGCACCTCCTGCTTCCCACGCTGTTTCAGATGTCGACAGTAGTCCGTGGCTCTCTTACACCCTAGGCCAGGCACAGGAGCTCCGTCGTAGCGTCGCCGAGTCCTCCGATACCGTCCTGCAGTCCACTCGCTCTTACCTGAAGGACCTGCAATCGGCCTCCTCGGAGTATTCACAATCCGCACAGGTATTTATGCACTAGGAAAGATCGAGGATCACAGCAGAGAATTGTTAGTTTTCCAGGTTGTTTACTAAAGAATCTTTGCAGCGTGGTCGCATCATCACAAAACGGGAGAACCGCAAGCAGTTAGTATACAGAGGCACAAACGAGTGCATCGAGTAGTTATAGGATGAGAGGAAAGGGAGCAGTATAGTTTCTGAAATGTTTTTTACATTTTTTACTTGCTTTTTTATTTAAAGCAGATGCCGGACACTACTGCAATGCTTTTACACCGTGATGCTTTATTACGGCATGGTTTCTAGGATGTTTTACACCGTGATGCTTTACTACAGTCAAAAGGTCGTGAAAAGAACCATTGATGTACAAATGGGAAAGAGGGTCGGATCAGGCAAAACAAAAATGGAGATTATCGCGAGAATCAAGCACATGTGGAACCACTTGTGGCTAGCATCTAACTAAAAAAAGCAACGACTCAAAACATTTAGCTCACCGCCCAACCATAGAGCCCCTCAGGCTCACCCCGGAGCAAGAGGGTGCCCACATATAGTAAGCCCTGGTATCCCATGCCACCAAGACACACCCCTTGGGTGTTGTCATATAGAGTAGTCCTTGCTATGCCATGAGTCTAGGAGTGGAGAAGCTCTCCCTTTGAACAGAGTCAATAACTCACTTATGTAGGCCACCAATAACTTAGTGCCAATAGCCAAAGCCTCTAAAAACCGCTACACTTCCCTTAATAGATGCCTAATTCTAATTCACGGGTTAATCCAAACCAAGGTTAGATGTGTTAACCCCTCTGATGTGACATCCTTAAAAAACATTGTTGTCCGTCTTCTCATGAGGCCTTATTCCATTCCTAGGCGTACATGGGAATTTCACCCGTCTACACACACACCATACTATTCACACACACATCCGAGTACCACAAGGGGGTACCACTCTTCCAAATATTGGCCACTTTATAGGTAGTGAACAAGCCGCGGGACGAGCCTCACAAGTTAGTCGCTTGGCCGATTGGAGTGAACACCCTCCACAGCTTTGGTAGAATTGGGTGTCGCAAGTTGAGTCACGATCTTTGATGTCCATGGCAACCATCGTCCTTGATCCAGAGTGTGAGCTTAACTTTAGACCATCCTTTTCAATTTGATATCTTGCAAGAAGTCAATTGCTAATTTTAACTTAATTCCTTTTGGTTGGCAATAGGTGATTTTGGCTGGTGTTCATGCATAAGTATGAATGGTCTACATTCGGTAGCCATATACTTATTACTGTCATACACGATGTTTGCAGGAGATGCCATTCCCACTCAGAGTGTCTCTTAGAGACATATGTCCTAAGCATATCCTCCATAGTATGATTAGTTTGCTTGGTCCAATAGTCTGTGTCTCAGTGGTCTTACGATGACATGTTGCGTTGGCGGTGACGTCCTTCTCTGGCTGCCATGTGTCGTGATCCCTAGCTAAGGTTGATAACCTTAGTATAAAGGGTATGGTGTACCCTTGGCTTCCTCATCCCTCCACACACCTTTGTGGATCTCATGGGATCAAGGGTGGGAGAGCCCTGCCTCGTTGGTTGGTCTTCGCATGTGTGCGTGTTGTGCCCACACTTCCAACATGGTATCATAGTTGCGCTTTGCCTTGCTCTCTCCTAGCCGTCGTTGATGAAGCTTCCGCCTTGTGTTTAAACTCCAGGGCTAGATGCCATGGCCAAGTTGTTGAGCCAGCCTAAGTGTGGCCATCACCTCTAAGCCAAGCCGCTACAACCATGGCCAAGCCTTTGTCGACCTCTGGGCCTAAGCTTGTTGTCGACCTTTGAGCCAAGTCATCGTAAAGTTGCAACCTCTGGCGTAATCTGTGTAGGGAGCTGCGTAAGACGTCGGGGGGGTGGTGGCGGCGGCGATGATGTCCTTCTTTGGTTGCCACGTGTTAGTTAGCTAAGGTTGATAACCTTAGTATAAAGAGTATGGTCCCCTTATCCCTCCACACACTTTTGTGGAACTTATGGGATCGAGGTTTGGGGGGCCCGGCCGATCTCGTTGACTGGTCTTCGCATGTGTGTGTGCTGCTCCTACTCTTCTAGCAATGCTGAAGCGTGTTTTCAACTTCGAAAGCACCAATGACGAGAATTGTGTAGGAAACTTGGATTTGAGTCACTGACAATCTCTTGAGGCAACCCGTAGAGCTTCTACATTTGCTCAATAAAGAGCTAAGCCAACTGATGGCTCTTCACATTAGACCGCCATCTTAGTCGATTTGTCCAATATGACCCAAATTGGATCATGATCCCTACTAGTCCCTGGTAATCCAACCACATTTGTTGTTGTCAAGAATCTGTTGTATATGCGCTTTCAATGACATGTTGTAGATCAGCTTGCCATTTAAGAAAATGATTACCCACTTCTTGTTAGAATTTTTGCTTCTCATGTGCTGTGGGAACTTGGGCTTATTATAGCATGCAATAGGTTGATCGTTGTGACTCGTAACACACTTCTTTATACTCGTGAGTCTGTGCAATTCCACTAGAGAAAGAAGATAGTAGTCGACACAGTATTGGCTCCCAATTTACCCACTGAAACACCCCCCCTCCTTTGGAGAACTTTTACAATGAATATGAATGACAACTGAGGACTGCCAAACGCAAGGACGAAGTAGACCGAATGCAGGCTGATCTAGATGCTGTCCAAGCTCCTTTGAATTGCTCTTCAATGACCACTATGCAATCCCAAAAGTGAGGGATGCACATATGCTGGCTGAATGCTGAAGATACTCTTTGTGAAACCATGGGAATGCTGCTGAAAGTATGCACAAGGAAGCCGAAGGCTGTTTGCACCCTTGGACTGCTTTGAACTGCTGTAGGACTAATGCTGAATACTTATATATGCTGGGCGGTCCAATCAAGTGATGTTGGCCAGCAGACATTGGACAAAAAATGCCAATCTTGTAGCATTAAATGCTGCTCATTTTCCATTTGCTACCCTTGGGGCCTGGCTGACTCACAGATGGTGGTGGTTTCTGTTGATGATGTCCGATTGATGCCCTTTGGCATCCAATGCTGACCGACTGATCACCGGTGGTATGAATGTCCTCAGCGTCCTAAACCCTCCAACACTCGGCGCAATTCTCAGGTGGACAGTTGTCACCATGCTGATCATGACCCGTCTCCTGTGAAAGAAAAGAACAAACAGATGGCTTGTTCTGTTCGCGTTTCGGAGTTTCTCAGTACCGTGATGCTTAATGGCCAAAGTACCAACCCTGTTCCGGTGAATCTTTCCAAATAGGTTCTTAGTCTTCTTGGCTTCATTGGCGACCATCCCATCAATGTGCTGGTGGACAGTGGCTGTTCCACTAATTTTGTGGGCACTTCTTTGGTTCACAAGCTTCGCCTACAGACCCGACATTTTGTGGATGCTTTTCAAGTGGAGCTTGCTGATGGTTCCTTCCTTAATTGTAACCAAAAGGTGCAACAGCTCCAATTCCAGATTCAAGATTACCAAGATCACCTTAATTTTTCAGTGATGCCGTTGTCACATTATGACATGATATTGGGACAATCTTGGCTGTATCGATATGATCCCGTGATCAGCTTTCGTTCCCATTCAATCCAATTATATCATAATGGTGAAGAGCTGGAACTTCATGGCCTTTTCAGTGCCAAACCTATCACTGTTGTTTCTGCCCTGCAAGTCAAACGCCTTGTTCGCAAACGTGACTGTACAACATCCTTGGTCATGTTACGGGAGATTGAAGTAGAAACCAGTGAGCAATCTCAAGCCTCGTCATCAACAACTGCTTACTTGGAGCAACCCTTCTTCAGGCCTTTTCAGGATTTGTTTCCGAATGATCTTTCGACGACATTGCCTCCTCGTCGTCTTGTGGATCACCTGATTGATCTTATCCCAGGTCAACCTCCTCCAACCCGAGCTCCATACCGTGTTTCTTACTCTGAATCTCAGGAGATACAAAAGCAATTACAGGAGTTGCTAGACAAAGGTCACATCTGTCCCAGCAAAAGTCCCTTCGGAGCCCCGGTTTTACTTGTCAAGAAGAAGGATGGATCAATGTGGCTTTGCATCGATTACCGTGCTCTCAACAAGCTAACAATCAAGAACAAATTTTCTTTGCCTCGCATCGATGAATTGTTCGACCAACTGCTTGGTGCTAAGGTGTTTTCCAAGATTGATTTAAAGTCCGGCTATCATCAAATTCGTATCCGTAATGGTGATGAATATAAGACAGCCTTTCGGACAAAATATGGCCATTATGAATTCTTGGTCATACCTTTTGGGTTAACCAATGCCCCGGCCACTTTCATGACCCTGATGAATGAAATTTTTGGGCCATACTTGGACAAGTTCGTGATCATTCACCTTGATGATATTCTGGTTTTTAGCCAATCTATGGTCGATCACAAAGAGCATTTACAGATTGTCTTTGAAGTACTACGCACCAATGTGCTGTACATCAACAAAAAGAAGAGCGAATTTTTCAAAAACCATGTGGAATATCTTGGTCACATCATTTCTGCTAATGGGATTGCAGTAGATCCTAAGAAGATTCAGGCAATTGTGGATTGGCCTTTGCCTCTCACCATTTCAGATGTTCGATCTTTCTTGGGACTTGCTAACTTTTATCACAACAAGGTGCATAGATTTTCGGAGATTGCTGCCCCTTTGATAGAACTGACAAAGCTGGACAAACTTCAGTGGTCTTCGGAAGCTGAGCAATCCTTCAATGACTCAAGCATGCCTTGACGACAACCCCGGTCTTGGCCATTGCAGATCCCACCCAGCCCTTTGATGTAATGACAGATGCCTCAGATCGTGCTTCTGGTGGAGTTTTGATGCAGAATGATCGTGTCATTGCTTTTGACAGCAGAAAGTTTTCAGCCATTCAAAGCAGGTATCCTGTGTATGATAAGGAGTTTTTGGCAATCGTGCATGCTTATCGAACATGGAGACATTATCTTCTTGAAGCAGATTCAGTTGTACATACAGATCATCAATCTCTGACGTACATTTTCACTCAGTGTGTACTACTAACTCAAAAGGTTTCGAAGCCCACCTAGTAGCCTACTTCGGAAAAGACTCCTTGTGCTACTTACCACGAATGCAAGAACTACAGTGTCCTTGCCTGCTGCCAAGATCTGGCAAGCCATCCACCATCTTGTCTCGGAAAGCCCACGGCAGTGCATCCACATTCAAGTGGCCAAAATGGAAATGCCACAAATCACCTAGCTGAGTACCTGGCAGAGAAGAAAGTGCTAAGAGTTTGTAGATCCCATTCTCCACCCCGCCTTCCTAAACAACCTGGCCTGTTGCTTTGTCATGGAGAGCAACAAACTGTTCATCAAACTCCACCCGTATGCCAGCCTTGCAAGCCTCGTGCACTGAAAAAAGTCGAGAGATGAGGCATAAAGAACCTGGGAGGAATACTTCCCCCCTTTGCCATCGGGAATAATCTCCAACCTGCTCTCACTGTGAATCAGGATAGTGGATTTGTCACCAATGAA
This sequence comes from Cibotium barometz, assembly GCF_041138505.1. Classification (NCBI taxonomy): domain Eukaryota; kingdom Viridiplantae; phylum Streptophyta; class Polypodiopsida; order Cyatheales; family Cibotiaceae; genus Cibotium; species Cibotium barometz. The sequence goes on from NC_141095.1 coordinate 42,959,794, forward strand.
GATGTGACTTGTCTGCCGTCGAAGATCTTGTAATAACTCTCGGGAAGGAGTCATGTGCCTGGAAGCACCACTATCGAGAATCCACTCCAGAGTTATCCTTGGCGGTGAGACCAATTGCCTCCTTGCTTGAAGAAGATGAAGCATTTGTGTATGAGTCACTGAGGCCATATGTGAGTGTGCTTTTGTTGGGAGAGACTCACTGAGTCCTTGGGCTACCCTCCTTTCGAGACTAATCAGTATGTCCAGGGTGTAGGCATCCATGAAAGAGTCGGTACCTATAGGATTTGTGGGAATGTTAGGTAAGGGAGGGAAGCCCGTCGGTAGAGATAGAAGTAATAGGAGGTGTAAAACCCGATGGCACGCTTATTATAGGCATAGCCAATGGTATTGGGAGGTGAATTTACGGCATAGATCTCAATGGCTCAAAGATGTCAGCCATAAGGTTCAGTCGTTGTCTGGCAATCCCTCTATCGTGGCCATGTCGGAATACCTAAATGCTCTTAATGAGCAAACACAGGTTTTTTTTCTTTTTGCTTTTTATATTCTCTCACAGCCCATTACAGCCTCAAGAGGTTCTGCGTTCTCTTCATTGGGTCAAACGGTTGTCCGTTCATCCTAAATTAACTTAGGCGGTATACACACGCGAACAACCTCTTAGAGATAATTTTCTAGAAAAAGCGTATGCTAGTAGCTTCCCAAATGGATGAGGAGTTCCTAAAACCTATTTTCCATCACTGTCTTCAAGACGAAAAAAATTTCTAAGAAATTTTCCCTGTTTCGCAGCACCTTAGGGTGTTCCATAAGGAATTTTGAAAAACTCTGTGAAGAACTCTGTATGAGAGAGTTGTAGTATTTTTGGTGTTTCCCTGAGTTGTCCGTGATTTTGTCGATTGGATGCTTAAAAAGTAGCCCAAATAAGGCTTGTCGTTGTTTTCGAGTTGGTTTTTATGAATTTTCGTGGTTTTTGGGTTGTTTTTTGCCTCGATTTCTGAGTCAAATTTTGAGGCTACTAGTCGGAGGCCAAAATGATTGATTTTGACTTCGGACGACTAGGTCCAAGGTCGAAGAGCTCGATGTCAGCTTTTCGATGAGCCTTAAAGCGCCTTGATTGGATATACGGTTTATGAGATACTGGCCTCCAAACAGGATCGTTTTCCAGAGTCTTTTTTTTTTCTTTGCCAACGGACCCCTTTTCATGCTGTGAAGTGGACGGACTTCATGGATTTTATAAATTTTAATTTTTTAGTTTTTGTTGGGTCGCTAAACGAAGGGTCTCATACTGTGAACCCTTATCAGTTCACACTGTAAATCAGACTTCACAAAAAGGTTAAATTTAAATTTTTTTTGGTCGCGTGAACGAAGGGTCTCATGCCATGAATCTTTATCGGTTCATGCAGTGAACCGGACTTCACGGAAAATTTAAAATTCTTTTTTTTTTGGTCGCGTGAAACTAGTTGTCTCACGCTGTGAACCCTTATGGGTTCACATTGTGAAACGGACTTCACAAAAAGGTTAAATTCTTTCTTTTTCTTTTTTGGTCGCATGAATGAATGGTCTCACGTTGTAAACTGGACTTTATGAAAAAATTAAATTCGTTTTTTTTTGTGCGGGTTCCTAGGGCGTGAACCCTCTGGTCGTCAAGTTGCAGAAATGGTTTAAGCCATGAACCGGACTTCAACGGAAAAACTAAATTCGTTTGTTTTTTTTTTGTGTGGATTCCTAGGGCCTGAACCCTTAGGCCATGAAGTTGCATAAATGGTTCACGCCGTGAACCGAACTTCATGGAAAAATTAAATTCTTTTTTTGTGCGGGTTCCTAGGACGTGAACCCTTAAGCCGTGAAGTTGCAAAAATGGTTCATGTCGTGAACTCCACAAACTTCACGAAATTTTTTAGTTTTTTTTTTTAGTCTAGTGGGAAATATGAATTTCCATTTTTTGGGGGGATATTTTTTTAATTTTAAATTAAAGAGATATGGGTATTTTTCCAAAAATATAAGTGGGAATCAAAAAAGTCAACCTTTTTATGACACCCCTTACACCCTTCATAAATGACTCCTAAAATGGACAATTTGACAACTCATGAGCATCTACTCATTGAATGCTCATTAGCCTTAATGAGTTATGTAAAAAAGTGATTAAGAACTAAGCTTTTCACTAATCTTTTCCTCTTTTACACTAATCAAGGACTCTAATTAATCACTAATTCTTAATTAATTCACACAATTGAGCACATCATTAGACAGAGCAAAGTAATGCTAATCTTTGTGCATTAACAAATGTATAAACTAATCTAAAATATGAGATTAATTAGACTCTTAATTGTGGTCTCCTCTTTTAATGTAAAATTAACCAGAGAGTCAAATTTCTCCAATTAAGAAAAAAATTGATATAACTAGGTGTTTTGATGCATCTAGATGCTCTCACAAAACACTCAAAAACATCAATTTTGACTACTCATAATATGATCAATTTAGACTCCAATTAACATATTTTCTTATTTTTTTTACCTCTAACAAGATTAATCACCCTTAATGACAAAACCCAGTCCATTAAGAGAAATTAGTCAAATTCAAGGGTTTTTTTATGGTTTTAAGAACATTTTTAAGATTAAGCTACTCCTAATGCTTGCTAACACTCTAATGCAAACAATTTCAACAACAAACACACAATTACGCTACAATTAATGATCTTAGTTCTATGTTTAACACTACGAGAGCTAGCATTCACTAAAAATTGCATTCTATTGCATTGTTTGATGTAATGGATACAAATCAAGCCTAATACAAACTATGTGTAAGCCTTAAGAAATTGATGGTTTTATTTTTTTTGAAAGATTTACTCCTAATGCTTGCTAACACTCTAATGCAAACAATTTCAACAACAAACACATAATTAAGCAATAATTAATGATCTTAGTTCTATGTTTAACACTAAGAGAGCTAACATTCACTAAAAATTACATTGTTTGATGCAATGGATGCAAACTAAGCCTAATACAAACTATGTGCAAGCCTTAAGAACATGAAAAACCATAAGAACAATAACAAAAATAAAAAATTAAGCTAAAAATTAAGCAAAAGATATTCTTTTTTAAAACAAAAAAAGGGAGCTATTCTACAACAAATCACACACAAATCCACATCTTTTTCATGAAAACCATTAATCAAGATAATGGGCCATGGGTAATATGTAGATTAGAAGAAAAACGATGGAAAAAGCCAAGGGATTGCTCCCCAATAGTGGCGCCAAAAATATTAAGGCGCACCCTAACCCTCCTTGAAACACATTTAATAAGAGATTACTTGGTGAACCGCAACTATCATGAAGATCTTTCCAATGACCGAGCTCGTAACCCTTGAGGTCTCCAAACTCTACAACTCCTTGAGAAGCAATTCCACCACGCCTCCCGTGAGCGTTGTCACACCACCGTGTTGCACTACAGGTACTCATCCCTCCTCTCACCTCACTTCACTCACACACACACTCACTAGCATGCACTAGGGACAGAGATTAACAAGAGGAATAGCAAGAGCAAGAATCAATTGTACAATGGGAGAGTATGTTGTATTATGAGAGATATTCACTTATATATGTGGCCATAAGTGTTCACACTCACTTAAACTATGGCCGATCAAGCACTTTAGGCTCATAAGAGGCCTAATGCTATTACAATGACTACTCTCAAATAATATATCCATGAAGTACATCACTTAGGACTTCATCCTAACTTGCTACCACACACTCTTGACGTGGGAATTGCCATAAATACTCCGTCACACCATTACGAGCGCCCGTCCAAGTTGTAGCTTCGGACACTAATGCTTCATATCTTGAATGTATGACCCTTTGGTATATTCACCGTGACTCTTCGACAAGGGATTCAAGAAGAGAGCAAGATATGGAAAGTTCAACCTCTACTATAATTCCACAGTAAGTGAGGATATGAGAGAGTAGACAAAAGAAGGAGAAAGGAAGAAGAGAATATACATCAACACCACTCACCCACACATCCCTAAGCATGCATGTAATAAAGAAGAAGAGAAAGCATACAAGCTACTTCAATCACAAGAGTAAGAAAAAGACTCAAACTTAATTGTGAGAATGGGACTATGTGTTTTCTAATTTGTACAATGCCCGACCACCCAATTAATGTCCGGAGGCCCAATAAGTTAGTCTAGGCTAGTTTCCTAGTCTATTTATACATTACTGATATTACACAAGTCGTAAGCTTGGTGTTTGACTATCTTTCGACATTACACATGTCGTAAGCTTAGTGTTTGCAACATTACACAAGCCGTAAGCTCGGAGATTTCCCATAATTAGTTTATATAAAGCACATTGCATGGTACAAAAAATCTGGCTTGAAGATGTTGCCATGTGTTTAGAGTAATGTTAGCCAATGTGGTTAACATACACCCTCCATAATCATGGTTCTGTCCTCACCATCCTTGGAATAATTGGTAGTGAAAAACAGTGGGAGGCTAGTGGGTAGAAGCCATTAAAGTTTTAGTAGAATTCGAAGAAGCGAGACTTCATGTACTAGGTGGTTTTATGAAAGGCTTTGTAGGATGTCCAAAAGGCTATTTCGAACATATCTTCGAGAACTTTATCATACACCACCTTGCATCCACTATACTTGCTTATAGTATCCAAGTATTTTGGACCCTTGTTGATGTCAAAGACCATGCCCTATTGACCTTCATCAAATGCATGCCATCAAGGAACTCCACTAAAAGGACGACGATGAGCACGAAAAAAGCAGATGGTGTGACGACCATATTAGGGTTTGGCACTGCATGGATGAAATTTTGAATTATGTGAAGCATCCATTCTTTATGCAGAAGTAGGGTTGGTCAAGGTGGAGGTATCCATGGGAAATTGAACTCCAACTTTGGGTTCTTCTCTAGCTCTTACTTGAAGAGGTCCCAGGCCCACCATCTACACATTCAATTAAGAAACAAAGAGGGTTGATCCTGAGATACCTTGGAGCATAGTAATACTCCTTCCAACACTTGGAGTGGAGAAGGTAGGGTCATCTCCACTTAGGTTGCTTCCCCACCATGAGGTCGTACATGTTATTAGGGCTGCCTTGGTTGTTTGTACCCCCACGGTTGATGAGATCTGGACCACTGATTAAACTTTTGTTCCAAATAAAGCTTGATAAAGCATATATCGAGGTAATGAGTGATCTTGTTTGGTGTTAGGAGTAGGGTAGCAGTATTGCCACTAGTCCAAGATTTTGAGAGCTCTATCAATATCAATCCCGTTTAAGAGGATCACGTCAGTTGATTGCATAGTCAAGGGGGTGTAAGTACTGTTGCTCTTCGACAAGGGGTTCTAAGATCCTACCTTCTTCTAAGACCTATGATGGGAGAGAGGGATGATCAGCTTATGAGGGTGAGGCTTTAGTGAGTCCATTAAGGACATTCACTAGAGAGGTTAGTGGTGGGGGCGGCTTGGGAGATGATAGTGGTGAGAGCAGTGCTGGAGATACAGGTGGGGTAATCCAAGGAGAAGTTGTAGGTGATGAGGTGAAGGCGTGGAGAGGTGGAGTTGATATAGAGGGCTGGTCTAGAGGAAGAGACGTCAAGGCATGTTCTATTTCCTTGCCTTTGATATAAGTTCTTGAACCATGTTCAAATAAAGAGGGGCCTAATGTTAAAGGGCCTTGGGAAGCTTTGCTTGGGCAACCCCGCGATCCTATTAAGGGGCCTTCTTTCAAACATGTCTTTGTTGCTACCAGATGGATTATCATCATCCTTGTCCTTAGTAGTTTGCATGGTGTCCTCTTTCTCATCCCTTACCTCAACCACTGGCTTCATGGATCCATAAAATTTGAGTACCTCCTTGTATGCCTCATGTGAGATGTCTTGGGGCTAAGCCACATGCACAGTGTCAAAGAGGTGGTGGTTGGTAGGTGTGCACATGTTGCAGAGCTGCTTCCAGATTCTATGATATAAGATGATAATGCCGATGGGTGCATACATTGTGCTTGCCTCTGCAAGTAAGATAGCGATAGACCTTATCCATGTCATGCCAGCCATGTGTGTGCATCCATAAATGGCCTTGCAGTGGTAGGCATCATCCATGTGGCGTGCTAGCCATGTGAGATGGAGGTAGGCATCATCCACATCATGCCAGCCATGTGTGTGCATCCATAAATGGCCTTGCAGTGGTAGGCCTTATCCATGTGGCGTGCTAGCCATGTGAGATGGAGGTAGGCATCATCCACATCATGCTAGCCATGTGTGTGAATCCATGGCCCTACTGGTGATATCTGTGGATGCAGGGTATGGGCATAAGTTAGTGGGAATAAAAATGTTGATGAAGTCACTCTCATCCAAGTAGTCAAAGAAGAAGGTAAGGACTCGGCACCAAGACTAGACCTTTAAACAGAGGACATGGTGAGGGAAACGAAAGATGGTGGAGGGATCAGTGAAGGAGATGGTGTTCTGGGAGAAGAGCATGGCTATTAAGCTCACCCTAACGTGTCATGGGAAGTTTCCTATCTGCCGAGCTCGAGCTAGGCTCAAGAGCTCCACCGTAGCCGCTCGTCACCGCCCTGCTCCCGCACTCAGTTTGTCACACCGAGGTGTTTGCTCTAATCCAATGGGTGGTGTAACCTCTCTCTCGCGAAGATTGTGTGGGATCTCCATGGAAGACGATCGTGATGGTAGCCTAACCACTCAAGCAAGAGGGAAGCATAAGAGAAAAAGTGATTAGCACTAATCACTCAAGCAAGAGGGAAGCATGAGAGAACAAGTGATTAGCACTAATCACTCCCAAACCCTAACCCTAATAAGCACACCACACATATGCTAGATTAGAGTTACAAGAGAGAGAGGGAGAGGGAACACTCCACTTCTATTGCACAAATGAGATAATGAGTTACAAACAAGAGAAATTGGCTTTTATAGTTCCAAGCCTTTTCCCACAAGGCTGCCTGGGAGTAAGTGACCCGGGGCGCCCAAAATATAGTTACAAGGCTTTTCTCTATGGTTTGGCCAACTGACCAAGATCCTCCTTGTTTGTCCTTTGAATCTCAATACTTGGAACGTCTTTAGCGTGTATCCTTGATCAAATGACGGGATTTACAATATAGTGTCGGGTGCCCAAAACATAGTACAAGGCTTTTCTCTATGGTTTGGTCAACTGACCAAGATCCTCTTATCTGTCTTTTGAAGATCAAATGGCAGGATCTACAATATAGTGCGGGAGGGTCTTTAGGGTGTTTCCCTCATCAAATAGCGGGATCTACAATATAGTGTGGGCACTCATTACATAAGTGTGCAGACATAATTGTTGTAGAGGAATGTGTTAACTAATATGTGGTTAACATACTCCCCTCCTAAACTCAATCGCGTCTTGGTGATTGGTAAGAGGTTTTTGAGGCACGCTGGGAAGTGTCGCACTTGGTCAGTTTTGTTGTCTCTTTGGAAATGAGAAGGGATGGGAGAGTTAGTAAGATGGAAAGTAGTCAAGTACTCACACGACGATTACGTATCCAGCTAGTCTAATGGGCTTTTATAAGTTGGCTTGCTTGTATGGGCCCAGTAGTACTCTTTATTTTATTTTGGTATTTTTCTTTTTTGTCACCTTTGCAACGGGATAGCCTCATTAGAGGAGTCGGAGTACTTGAATGAGTAGACTAGCATGGAATACTTAATGACCAGTATTAAGTGGTATTATTAAAGAGGAGTTAGTAAAACACTGGTGTTAGTAAACAAGTGGCGAGGAGGGAATTCCAGAGATACAAGGAGGTGACGCGCATGGAAACAGCTTATGCTCGGAGATGCTGAATGTCGATGGTGATGTTCATGAAGTTCTAGCATCTTTGTCAAGACACCATGATGGGTATCTTGGCTCTCGAGGATGTTGAGTTATCGTGTTGTGGTGTTTTCTCACTTTTCTTTTGGCGCTTTGTCGTCTTCGATCATTGTAGCTCATGAAAGTGGGATCTTGTGTTGATAAGAGTGGTAGTTGATGGCGAGGATCCAAAGATGTTGAGTATAAGAACTTATGGGTAGGATGGATTAGGCATGAAGCACAGTTATTCAAGTGAAGTGGGGGTGATTAGGAAGATCCAGGTGATGGGTCCTACCATTGACCAGGCTTGCGCCCACCATGGTCCCCCCGTACAGAGATGTACCTCGATGGATGTCGATAATGAAGCTTTGTGTGTGTTGTATGTGCGCATAAGATAGAGCCCAATGAGAATTGCAGGTTCTGTGCATGGGCAAGGGCAAAAGGTGTGCTCGTGGTCCTAATTATTTAAATATTCCTAATCACCAAGAGACTCTTTATATATATATATATATATATATATATATATATATATATATATATATATATATATATATATATATATATACATGTGTTTATTGGTCAGCATCCCTAAATAGGGTTTTATATTGATTAGCCCATTTAGCTAGATTTGTGAGCTTACCTTTGAGTGTATCTTTGAGTGGTTGGATAAGCTCTCCCATTTGTAGTATTGTCCCTTGGTTTTGTGACGAAATCAACGGGTGGAGTGAAGCGTCGGGTACGAGGCTCCTGTGGGGCTGAAAGGGCTAGGCAAATTGAGCTTTTGAGTGCTTATGGGTTGGGTGAGGGCAAGTCCACAGGATTGAATTGAGGAAGAGGGGACTTGTTTGCCTGTTGGTCACCAAACCATCTTTGTCGATTGAATAAGTACTGGCATGGTTGGTGTGGTTTTGGCGAACTGCTAAGGGTTTTGCCATGGGAGCCAAATGATTAAGTTACCATCATTGAAGCTTTGCGCTTCTAAGAGGCGCTTGGGCACCAAGCGTTGCCGAGTGATGAAGGCCCGTGGTTGACGAGACTTGTTGGGTTTTTGTTGATGAGGCTTTGAACGAGGAGTAGGTGGTCGACGGTGAGGACAGGCTTTTGATTGGGGATTGGGAGCCACATATGTGTGTTTCCTTCATGGAAGCCTTGAGCGTTGAGCACATTAGTAGGTACCCAGTGTTGGTGGCTTCGTTGTGCTTAGGGTTGCCTAACTGGCGGCCGTGGGGCCTTTCTGCAGCTTCCTAGAGGGAGTTGTTTTGGTGGATGAGCATAGGTGACGTTTTTGGGTAGCCAAAGGCGAGTATTGCCTTTGTAGTAGCCTTGTGCTTGCATAACAGGCAATCGGGGACTAGCTAACGTTGAAGCTATGGCTTGGGGTTGGTTTTTGTTGGCTTAGTTGGCTTCTTGCGCTTGGGTTTCAGAGATGGCCACTTGGGGATCTAGAGTTCTGTGTAGTCATCGTACAAACCTTGAACTGTAAGAAGATGGCCACGTGGGGATCTAGAGTTCGGTGTAGCCATCGTACAAACCTTGAACTGTAAGAAGATTCTTGGGCATTCACCATTGATTGTCATGGGATAAAGGTATGAGGCGAGGTGCTTACGGCGGTGTGGGTGGTCAAGGATGCAGAGTTGAGGGGGAATGTCGACAACAAGGCTTAATTATCATTGTTGGAGGGTGTTGACAGTGCCATTTTGACCGGCTTTGGTAAGGCATTAGGTAGGTGAACAGGGAAGACTACCGTCGATGATGAGGATGTGACATGAAGAGGAGAGGTAGTCAAGGGTAAGGCATTAGGTGGGGGAACATGGGAGACTACTGATGATGAGGATGGGACATAAGGAGGAGGGGCAGTTGAGGGTGAGGGTGTGTCTATGATTTCCTCTTGGGGATACAAAAGGACTATGGCCTTTTGCCGTTGATTTCCATGGTGGCCATTTTTTTGTGCTTATTGATTTGGTAATGAGTGGCATCAATCCACTCTTTTCCAATGATTATCTGGACTTGGAGTGCTCATACATCTATGACATGAAATCTACACTCCAACTAGTTATTTCCTATAGAAAATTTAGGAATGAAATACCCAACACTTATTAAATGCATTTTATGTGACATTTGAATGCGAGTGTTTTCTTATGTAAGTGTGGGTTTTCCAATAGTTTTCCACGCCTCTTAAGAATATGAGATTGTTGTGGACCATAGGATATATGTGGGCTTGCAACCATGTAGACCATTCTCAGTTGGGAGTCCAATCCATATTCTTGGTGGGTTTAGTTCAGGTGGAAGTGCAGGGGTGGTGGAAGACTTACTAGTTACTGTTGGGGGTGAAAGAGTACCCTTTCTGGAAGCACTTGGTACAGGCAAACTATTGGATTCCATGCACTCCCCGTCCGAGAGGATCATTGTTACCTTGCCCTAGGAAATCTTGTTGTCAGCTGAGTTGATTGTACTTGAAGCATTTTGGACCCACTCCGAGGACGACTGCCTCATGTGTCTCACTTGTTGAAACCACATAAAACTTACAAGCCAATGGGTTAGAGATAGTTTGTGTTAAGGACCCAAGGTTGTGTATACGTTGTCCACTAAGCAATTGAATTTTGGCATGGGCACTGTGAAGAGATGGTTTGCCTAGGCAGACCTATGTTCCCATGGCAAAAGATTGTGGCTAGTTGTGGGAGATAACAAGGCACACTTCTTTGCATATTTTTGCCAGAGGAAAAATCTATCCAAACCCTAAGGGTGGTTGATTCAGGTTGTGGAGCTACACTTACACTCAGGGTGTTAAGCAAGGCAGTGGCCTGGTAGGGTTCATAAAGGCACTGGTTAGCTGGGAGCACAAATTATGTGCCGAGTTTGGAATCTGGGATGGTATCAAGTGTAGCCAGGATTTTCATTTGGCTTCGCACTATTGACAAAAGTGTGTGTATGGCACCCACGCATCATCAAGTGAGTGACAAGCATTGTAAATAAAGAGATTGTCGCTTCTAGCACGGTGGTTATAGAGTCTTCGGCAAAGGGACCTCTGGCCATGGGATGTAAGTACCATGTATATAAATTTACTTTGGGCGTTTAAGACCCTTTGCGAAGGTAGACATGATGTGTGTCCCAATCATGGATTAATTATGTTGGTCACATAAAGGGTCTACTCAGGATGTTGTCATAGGCAGCGTTACAAAAGTCCATGACTATAAATGTGAGGTTGAAGGTCATGTCATAGACTTTTACCTTGAGGTCATGCGCTAGGCCCAGGGATCATGTAGATTTTTCGTCCGCAAGCTTGATCACCAATGTGGTGGGATCAAGGCGTGTTGGCCCCAGTTTTCCCAACATGTTCTTGTGAGGATGCTTACGCAAGCACCTCTTACGCAAGCACCTCCGTCTAGGATGACTTTGACTAGATGTCTGTTTTTATAGGAAATGGGAAGGGCCGCGTTTGTGTCATCACCTTCAAAGTAGTGGCCTAGCGCATGTACTCGAATTGTTGGTGTGCCTTTGGGTTGTGGGTTGTGGTGATGGGGTAGTTCAGGATGTTGGGGGCTCAGATTCGTGAGAGGAATATGATTTAGCTCTCTCCTCCACACAGAAGCCTGTAGTTTTCATTCCATCAAATCCCCAAGGTCATTCCATAAATTTGGATTACCTTTTAACAAGGTTCCAATGGGGATTTGGATTTGGGAGGAAAGGAAGGATGAGAGATCGGCAAGGTCGGGTTTATAAAGGAGCTTCGTCACATACAGGGCCTTGATCATAAGGTGGACCAGCAATAGTAGGTGGAAGTTAATTTAGCCCTTATTTGATGGGAGGTAAGGTCGAGATTTGGGTGCCATAGGAGAGTAAAATACCTCAGCAAATTGTGTGTGGGCACCTCGTGAGTTTCTATCGGACTCTGTGTCACTGTTCGCATATCGAGTTGTTCGATGTGAACGTGGGATTTGGGCTTGGCCGCCTGTGGAATAGGTACAAGAAGATTAGAAGGCACGTGTGGGGCAATATCCTCGTTTGTCAAAGTCATGTTGTGTGGAGAACAGATCTTCCTTGGCCTTGAACATAAGCGGGGCTCTTGGTGTACCTACTGGCAGAAGTTCAAGTTCTATGGGGGACAGCGCGCTCTCAGGTACTAGGTCAAAGGTCACAAAAATGAGAAGCGGCTCAAGTTGAGCATTGTATTTCTCTACAATGCTTAGGCCTCTTGAAGAAGTTGCTTCTCGAGGATGGCATTGGCATATGCGGCCAACCGTTTTTGCCGTTTGGTGAATATTTGGGGAGTGGCATAGGGAAGTGGCATTTCAGCACGATCATCACTTCCGGAGGAGGAGGATGTGGCCTTTGTTGAGCCAGTGTGGATGCTAACCCAGTCTTCTCCGTGGCCAATGTGCTTAGAGCAATGTTTCTTTTGGGATATGGCCTTATTTAGCTTAGCCTACAAGAATGTGATGAAAGTGATTAGCACTAATCACTCCCAAACCCTAACCCTAAGCACACCACACATATGCTAGATTAGAGTTGCAAGAGAGAGAGAGGGAAAGAGAACACTCCACTTCTACTGCACAAATGGGAGAATGAGTTACAAACAAGAGAAATTAGTTTTATAGTTCCAAGCCTTTTTCCACTAGGCTACCCGGGAGTAAGGGACCCGAGGCACCCAAAACATAGTTACAAGGCTTTTCTCAATGGTTTGGCCAACTGAACAAGATCCTCTTGTCTGTCCTTTGGCTCAATACTTGGGAGCATCTTTAGGGTGTTTCCCTCATCACATAACGAGATTTACAATATAGTATGGGTGCCCATTACATAAGTGTGCAGATATAGTTTTCGTAGGAATTTGTTAACCAATATGTAGGGTTAACAATGGCAAGGGTGGTGTGAGAAGCATAAGAGACCTTGGAGAGGCTGGTGGAGAAGCGGATGTAGGAATCTCATCATCAAGGAAGATGTTATGTTAGGGGAGGTTGAGCTCAAGGGTCCTATGCTGCAATTCAAGGAGGGACCAGATAATGGTTGGGGAGGGATCTTGAGGTTTGAAAGGTTGGTAGTAGCCACATCCATAAGACTGTCGACCTTCCTCTGTGTCTATGAGGTGACTTGCCCTAGTTAGGGTCTAGCTTTCATCTCTATAATGGTTTGTTCAAGAAAAACGATAATTTGGTCCTTTAGAAATCTCATCGGTGCTCTAACATTTGGTTGTGGACCTCGTCCACGAGTTGTTGCCTATTGTGTGCCGTGGTCTTAGCTTTCTAGAGTGCAAAAACAGTAGCCAAGGTGTGTTCTTCCTATGTTTGTGCTTTGGTTACCCCCAGGCTTCCTCTATTTCTATGCATAGAACCTCCAATTCTCTTCAGTAGACAATTGATTCGGGAGTCAACTTCAACGGCCTAGACTGTAGCCTATCATTAAGGGCGATGGTGGTGTTCTTTTGAGTCTCTAGTTAGGTAATGTTTGCATGCGTTAGGAGGATTGCTTGCTAAGCCACATTCATCTACTCCTTTTTTCATACCATAAATGCGGTTATGTGTCCAGGGAGGTTATGGAATATAGAGGATAAGGCGGTGGAAAAGTCTAGGAGGTGGCCTTGAGATTGAAGATAGCATGGGAGAAGCTTTCAGCCAAGGTGGGATGCTCTTCTTGTATCCACCTGTTGTGGGTCTCTGTAAGATTCTACACCTCTTAAGAACCACATAATCTACTCCCCTCAAATTGGACCGCGCATCAGGCACTTTTCCCTGAACTACTTTAGCCCTAGAGAATGATCAGTGGGGGGGTAGCACAAAACTATGCTGGCTGTTCTGGGTCTTGGCTATGCCACTTGCCCCTACTACCCTGGTTGTGGGCGTGTCCATCAGGTCCAAAACGTAACAAATGCCTCAGTGGAGTGGTAGGGGTCTCTTGAACCTTTGCTTCTTGGGTTCAGGAGAGTCAACAGGAGAAGGAAGCTACTGAGGTTTAATGAGGAGGCTTGCTCGGTGGCTACAATTTGGTAGCTATAGGGTTTGGGGAGCTCTTCCCATTCTACTGTGTAGTAGAGGACCATGGTGAACTATTTTGAACTTATCGACTGGGTTCGTACGTATGATGTTGTGGAGTTCATGATGGAAATGGTTGGCATACTTCGTTGGCAAACCTTGCTTGAGGCGGGCGAGGAGGGAGAGGTAGCACTTGATGTACATGTTTTTCCATCAGAGGTTGGTCACCATGGTGAGGACGCGAGCTAGGATCAGGTCAAGTAATGTCCTCCCATTTGACTCAGTCTTTGTTGACTAGGCTCCGGATGATGATATCCTTGACCATTCCTTATGCTCTACTCAACTTCTTGCAGGGCTCTATCGAGTGAGTTTGTATAAATGTTCCATGACTTCTGGTCTCTTAGCAATCTGGTAGCACTCCTAGGTGTGGTAGATGAGCTTGTGCTCCACCTTCTCATCATCGAATTGGATGCGACTACAATGAATCATCGAATTGGATGCGACTACAATGAATCATGTGGCGCGCCGACTTCTCAGAGTAGAAGTTAGTGTTAGCTACCTAGTATTCTAAGAGCTTGGTGACCTTGTGGGCTTCCTCTTTTGAGAGGCATTAGGCAGCGATAATAAATCATGCTTGAGTTCCTTGAACTACTGGACTAATCGGTCCGATAAATCAATGTCCCATTTTTCAAATGGTTGCAAAGACACTACAAGGTGCAAGGGCATTTTGTAATGTTTGTGAACCCCAATGAATCACTAACATTCATCACAACCTTTTACAAATTTAATCCCATATCTGAATAAAGTAAGCCACCACAAGCCTACTAATATAACTTTTTTTACAGTGGTGGTCTATTAAGAAATATCCACAGCAGAGTGGGCTTGCTCCAGGACATCGACATATTCAAATGCATGAGGATAAGACCTCATGATCTTGTCTTGGCCTAACTTGTACAATTGCCCCGCAATCAATTGGTAAGGGGATGCCTTTTTTATAAAATTCCATGCTCAAACTCAATTGAGGGGTCTCTCTTGGGGAAAACCATTAGCTACGTAATGGGAAATCTTTCCACCCAATTGAGGGGTCTCTCTTGGGGAAAACCATTAGCCACGTAATGGGAAATCTCTCCACCCATTCCGAAATAATGTAGAGTTTGAATAGTGGGGCATCAAGTAGCTCATCCTCCACTCCGATCGCAATTCTCCATTGGGGATGCATAGTGTGACAAGTGATTGACATGCATATGTTGTTAGCCTTTCCACATGGTCTCATCATCAAATCAAACTCTAGTAGGATAGAAGCCATTGAGTTATCCTTCCCGTAGCACAAGGCTTATTAACCAAGTAAAGAAACACTTGATGGTGTATGAAAAATATAAATTTGTTTACCAAAATATAGTAGGACAAAAGCCATTAAGTATCCTCTCCGTAGCACAAGGCTTATTTTTAACTAATTAAAGAAACACCTCATGGACTACAAAAAAAACATGAATTTGTTTACCAAAAGATAATGTCGGTATTTCTTTATAGCATAGACCATTGAGAGTCCTTCCCTTTTTGTGGTGGCATAGGTTATTGGCAACTGGCAAGCTAGTAAAGCTAACAAGGAATCCAAGTTGTGCTAAAATGTAGCAAATTGTGAAAGCCGAGGCATGTATGTGCACATGTAAAATAATATCCCAATTGGGAGATCTTAGGATTGGTGCACTTGCTAAGGCTTTCTTGAGAGTGTTATGGGCTTTTTGAAACTCATTCATCCATTCAAAGATGGTAAATCATCTATGCAAGGGTCTTGCTATGTCGGTGTACACGATTATAAATCTTCTATAGTATCTAACATGTCCATAAAACACTGGATACACCCTTGAAGTTAGTGGGTGGTGGAAGCTCAAGAACTAGCTTCACCTTATTGTCATCAGCAGTAGAGATGCCATGTTCAAAAACAATGTGGCCTAGTATTACTCCTGCCTCACCTAAAATTGGCATTTGAGTGAATTAAGGTATATTCTATACAATCTGCATTTTTCAAGTACCTTCCTTAGGCACCATAGATGTGCTTATGTTTTTTGAGTTACATGATATTATTAAACAGTGTAATGTTGTTGTATGATTGATGGGAAATCTAGTCATCATTATCCATGTGCATTCTCTCAATCTACTATGGTAGATATTGATGGCTCTCCTATTTACATGCATCAGGATGATGACATGAACGTACAATTGAAAGGGGTTGTGGTAGACAATTGTTGGATTGTGTTATTTAATCCTTTCCTCTCCATGAATCAACACTGAAGTATGCTCCACAATTGCAACAATTAAGTATTTGTTTAAATATGTATACTAGGGCCATAACAGAGTAATAATCATGATACAAATTGTAAATCATGTAGAAAGGCAAGGAGAATTGCAAGATTTAACTGATGTTGTGGTGGATGAGATTAGCAAGGTACTTAGACGTGCCTTAAGTGTCAACATCAAAAGCACGTTGAATTTATGAATATGATATATGTGATGAAAAACTTAATGTCCAAAGGATACAAGTTCATCTTTCGATGTATAATAAAAAGTCATGTTTCACGAATGATGAAGATTTTTGGATCAAGATCCATGTCAATTATTGTTAAGGCCCTCCATCATTTTTGGAGGAGGAGAGATAGAAGAGTAGAAAGTTGCTACATTAACTAAATCTTAATTTATGGGATGATTTATGATTAATGGGGAAGAAGAAAAAGAATAAGAAGAAGAAGAAAAAGAGGTGTGACATTTGCCTAGAGAGGACCATAAAATCTATGTATACCCCATTAGGCGAAATTTGGACTCTCATTTTTGCCCCTTGAGGATTTCCACACCTCCTCTCTCTAGAAAAATGGGCTCATGGTGAAATTTTTGCAAATCAAATCAAAAGTTGGCGGAGATTGCACATTTGGAATCTACTCGTCTCGAGACCTTTCCAATGATCATCATGGATTTCCACACCTCCTCTCTCTAGAAAAATGGGCTCATGGTGAAATTTTTGCAAATCAAATCAAAAAGTTGGCGGAGATCGCTCATTTGGAATCTACTCGTCTCTCGAGACCTTTCCATGAATCAAAAGTTGGCGGAGATTGCACATTTGGAATCTACTCGTCTCGAGACCTTTCCAATGATGATAGTTGGCGGAGATTGCACATTTGGAATCTACTCGTCTCGAGACCTTTCCAATGAGCTGGTGCTGGTGCTCGTGATTGAAGCAGAGGGGTTGGGGGGTGGAGGTTTATATGGGGGAGATGAGGGTGGTGGGGGTGGAGGTGGGTGTGCTCCTTGGTCATCGTCCCCTCTGTCATGGCCATCGTGGTTGTTGCCATGAGCTTTGTTTTCCAATCATCATTGGAAAGGTCTCGAGACGAGTAGATTCCAAATGTGCAATCTCCGCCAACTTTTGATTTGATTTGCAAAAATTTCACCATGAGATGATTTTTCTAGAGAGAGGAGGTGTGGAAATCCTCAAGGGGCAAAAATGAGAGTCTAGATTTCGCCTAATGCTATTCGTGTGAACCTTGTCTAAAGGGGGATAAATGTAAGTATCTTTGCATGGTGGATTTAATGGGGGACCATTATAGCATAATTAAATCCCTAAAGAGAGCCTTGTAGAGACAAATAGAAAGATTTTTCAGACACTCTAGATGATGCCTAAAACTATCATGAGGGGACGAGAGGGTAAACACAAATCATGCACAGGAATTGGATAATTTCGTTGCAATTAGCCAATGTAGAGGAATTGGAGGAGACTTACGAGAGTGACTCATAGTCAAATGATGATAGTGATGATCAAAGTGACCTTGATTGTCATGATGATGGGATGGATATGGTGGGGGATGAGGGGACATAGGAGAAGTGTTTCCCATAGTGTAGCAAAACATCAAGATTCACATGAGGGTGATATTGGGCATAGCATTGACAACATGGTTGCAGATAGTGATGATGTGGTTCTTGATGTTCCATTGGAGGATGGTTCTATGGTTCTATGGTTCTTTTGATATGGACGAAGAATGTACTCATGTAGATGATGCCAAATGAGGATGTGCAGATCCTTGATCCAGTTTCTAGTGATGAGGAGGCTCTCATCGAGCTTCTTGATGATGATCCCGAGGAGTTAGCTTTTGCTAGCATTGATGTAGATATGAGGCCTCTCTTTGGGTCTATGTAGGATAACAGATGACATCGTCATCACATATGTTTATGATGATAGTCTTGCAGATGTTCTAGTTTCTTGTGATCTAGATTTGGAGGTCCCATTGATTGAGCCAACTATGCATGATGGTGGTGATCACATTGATGTGGTCTCATTTGATTAACCAGATTGATCTTCATACTGATCATGTTGATAGTGTTGTTATGGATCAGGCATTGTGCATGGACGATGTGCTTACTTATGATGATTCTCTTTATCACGATGATGATGATGGTGCGGTGATTATGCAGTTTTTGCTCTGTCTTGATCATCATGGTGATGATACTTCTATTCATGAGATGTAGTTATCTGCTATGTGCTTTATTGGATGATATAGTTCTAGTTCTTGGTGCTCATGTGTATGATGTATATGTATATTCAGATGCATTTGATCCACATACTCTGGATATGTTTGTGCTTAAGGATACTCGGGATTTGGATGATTCACATGTTTTTGATACTAGTGATGTGCATGGTAGTGAGGCCATGATTATTTTGGATGCTATGACCATTTTGGACGGCGTTCTTCTCTATCCGAATAATCCAGATATCTCTATCCTAGATCCAGATATCTCTATCCGAATGATCCAGATATCTCTATCCTAGATCCGGATGTCTCTATCTTTGATGTGGATCCAGCTTCTACATGTGGAGGCTATGTTCCAGATGATTTAGCCTTGCTTACTTTTCTCCCAGATTCACGAGAGAGCAATGATGTTGATCTTGATGCTGGTAGTGATTGACATATCTATTGTTTTAGGGATATATAGACTCTCATTGAGTCTACACACAGGTTACGAATAGTTATCCGAATGGTCAACATGTTTTAGATTTTGATCTGGGTTTTCAGGTGTGCCATCTTTTGATCCGGATCTAGATTCTTCTTCTATGGCTATCATTGGTGATTACATTCATGATGGTGTTACCGTATGTGATTCGGATATTCATGTGGATGATCTTCTTCATCAAAGGTTTTCAGATACTCATGTCTTTGATTTGGATGTGGTTTATATGAATAATCTTATTCGTGTTTGAGATGGTGATGTAGATTATGTTTGCATGGATGGGCATACACTTGCTTATGTTTTAAATATTTTTTAATTGTTTCGAACATCTTAGTCAAAAATCTGGATGTTTCATATGCCACTATTCTTCATGATCATGTTTATGTGGATCATAGTTATGATGTTAATGCTCCATATGCCACTTTTCTTCACGATGATGTTTATATGGATCATAGTTAAAGGAATGATCATCACGATGATCATTACGATCATTCCTTTGATTGTATGATGTTGTGTGTCTGAGTTAGAGCATGATGATGCTATAGATGATGTTCTAGTGGAGGAGTATACTCTTGCTTTATTGCCTATGGTGGGTCATTCCGATATGATGGTTGGAGGATGATCCAACCATGCATGCTTTATTGATGCAGATGCTATTAGCCTTTTTGGCTGATTTCTTTGATGATTCTATTTCACCATGTGCTTCATTGTTGGATCTTGGTGTTGTGCCATCTTGGGCATCACATGTCCAAGTTGTTGTTGGAGTTTCGTCATCGACACATTACTTTGGTATTTCATGTGTTCCAACTATTGGCAGATTTATAAAACGACATATGTTTCTAGTGATAGGCTATTCTTGGCCTATGATGTAGTTGCTAGTGTCTACGTTGACATGTTTTCATATAGATTCTGATGTTGCACTCCACGCTCGTGGAGTGTGGATCTCATTAATGGTTCATGGTTCTCTGAATATGTTTCTCTTTGTGCAAATATCACATTAAGATTTACCTTAAACACTTGGCGAGAATAGAGTACCATGAACCATTGTATTGCTTGAATCATCATTGAGGTTGCATTGTATGCGTAGTAAGATAAAGATACTTGTGATCCCAAAAGGCACATATGAACGGATATATATATATTCTAAGGGTAATGACCCTACGTGTGAGGATAACAATAATGTCCATCATAATGTATAAGCTAATGTATTAGTGGACACATTACTTATACATTAGCTTAGATGTCCATCACAATGTCTAAGCTAATGTACATTAGGCTAGACATTATGATGGATATTATTGCTATCCTCAAACATAGGGTCATTAACCTTAGAACATATGCATCCATTCATATGTGCCTTTTGGGATCATAACTATCTTTTTCTTGCTACACGTACAATGTAATCTCTATGATAATTGAGCAATTCAATCAATCAAGCGCTCATGGATCTATGCGCATGTTTCTCTTTGTGCAAATCCCACATTGAGGATTACCCCTTAACATCTCACTTTCATGTGTAGGTTAAAAAGACATCCACTTTGCATGTTCAATGTAGTGGAAATGCATTGCCATCCTACCATGTTGGGTGAAATGCATTGGTCACGGTAGATGACTTTGGGAAGTGCAAGCTTCATTTTTCTAATGACTGCTAGTCGATTGCTTCTTAATTCTTTCACTATTTTTTTTTGATATTGGTCTTTTTCATCGCTACAAAGCAAAGATGTTCTTTACATATTTCTTTAAATATGTTTCTTATTCAATACTCTATGTATATGTGCGTGTTAGACTCAAACATGTATATAGAGGCTACAAGTATGAAGTAAATATTTCAAATTAGTATGTACGATGACATGTATGTCTATTCTTTAGGAAGACGAGTGTTCCGCTCTCCACTGTGGGGAGGAAAACGCAGTCATTTTTGTTCGCTGACTTTTCGAAGCTTTGAAGTTGGCGATGGCGGAACCAAGCGCTTCATCGCCGCCGCGGAATGAAGAGCAGTCTGCGCCAGAAGCACCTCCTGCTTCCCACGCTGTTTCAGATGTCGACAGTAGTCCGTGGCTCTCTTACACCCTAGGCCAGGCACAGGAGCTCCGTCGTAGCGTCGCCGAGTCCTCCGATACCGTCCTGCAGTCCACTCGCTCTTACCTGAAGGACCTGCAATCGGCCTCCTCGGAGTATTCACAATCCGCACAGGTATTTATGCACTAGGAAAGATCGAGGATCACAGCAGAGAATTGTTAGTTTTCCAGGTTGTTTACTAAAGAATCTTTGCAGCGTGGTCGCATCATCACAAAACGGGAGAACCGCAAGCAGTTAGTATACAGAGGCACAAACGAGTGCATCGAGTAGTTATAGGATGAGAGGAAAGGGAGCAGTATAGTTTCTGAAATGTTTTTTACATTTTTTACTTGCTTTTTTATTTAAAGCAGATGCCGGACACTACTGCAATGCTTTTACACCGTGATGCTTTATTACGGCATGGTTTCTAGGATGTTTTACACCGTGATGCTTTACTACAGTCAAAAGGTCGTGAAAAGAACCATTGATGTACAAATGGGAAAGAGGGTCGGATCAGGCAAAACAAAAATGGAGATTATCGCGAGAATCAAGCACATGTGGAACCACTTGTGGCTAGCATCTAACTAAAAAAAGCAACGACTCAAAACATTTAGCTCACCGCCCAACCATAGAGCCCCTCAGGCTCACCCCGGAGCAAGAGGGTGCCCACATATAGTAAGCCCTGGTATCCCATGCCACCAAGACACACCCCTTGGGTGTTGTCATATAGAGTAGTCCTTGCTATGCCATGAGTCTAGGAGTGGAGAAGCTCTCCCTTTGAACAGAGTCAATAACTCACTTATGTAGGCCACCAATAACTTAGTGCCAATAGCCAAAGCCTCTAAAAACCGCTACACTTCCCTTAATAGATGCCTAATTCTAATTCACGGGTTAATCCAAACCAAGGTTAGATGTGTTAACCCCTCTGATGTGACATCCTTAAAAAACATTGTTGTCCGTCTTCTCATGAGGCCTTATTCCATTCCTAGGCGTACATGGGAATTTCACCCGTCTACACACACACCATACTATTCACACACACATCCGAGTACCACAAGGGGGTACCACTCTTCCAAATATTGGCCACTTTATAGGTAGTGAACAAGCCGCGG
The DNA here is from genome assembly GCF_041138505.1 of Cibotium barometz. Classification (NCBI taxonomy): domain Eukaryota; kingdom Viridiplantae; phylum Streptophyta; class Polypodiopsida; order Cyatheales; family Cibotiaceae; genus Cibotium; species Cibotium barometz. Next base: position 42,981,729 of record NC_141095.1, read on the forward strand.
GACGAGCCTCACAAGTTAGTCGCTTGGCCGATTGGAGTGAACACCCTCCACAGCTTTGGTAGAATTGGGTGTCGCAAGTTGAGTCACGATCTTTGATGTCCATGGCAACCATCGTCCTTGATCCAGAGTGTGAGCTTAACTTTAGACCATCCTTTTCAATTTGATATCTTGCAAGAAGTCAATTGCTAATTTTAACTTAATTCCTTTTGGTTGGCAATAGGTGATTTTGGCTGGTGTTCATGCATAAGTATGAATGGTCTACATTCGGTAGCCATATACTTATTACTGTCATACACGATATTTGCAGGAGATGCCATTCCCACTCAGAGTGTCTCTTAGAGACATATGTCCTAAGCATATCCTCCATAGTATGATTAGTTTGCTTGGTCCAATAGTCTGTGTCTCAGTGGTCTTACGATGACATGTTGCGTTGGCGGTGACGTCCTTCTCTGGCTGCCATGTGTCGTGATCCCTAGCTAAGGTTGATAACCTTAGTATAAAGGGTATGGTGTACCCTTGGCTTCCTCATCCCTCCACACACCTTTGTGGATCTCATGGGATCAAGGGTGGGAGAGCCCTGCCTCGTTGGTTGGTCTTCGCATGTGTGCGTGTTGTGCCCACACTTCCAACATGGTATCATAGTTGCGCTTTGCCTTGCTCTCTCCTAGCCGTCGTTGATGAAGCTTCCGCCTTGTGTTTAAACTCCAGGGCTAGATGCCATGGCCAAGTTGTTGAGCCAGCCTAAGTGTGGCCATCACCTCTAAGCCAAGCCGCTACAACCATGGCCAAGCCTTTGTCGACCTCTGGGCCTAAGCTTGTTGTCGACCTTTGAGCCAAGTCATCGTAAAGTTGCAACCTCTGGCGTAATCTGTGTAGGGAGCTGCGTAAGACGTCGGGGGGTGGTGGCGGCAGCGATGATGTCCTTCTTTGGTTGCCACGTGTTAGTTAGCTAAGGTTGATAACCTTAGTATAAAGAGTATGGTCCCCTTATCCCTCCACACACTTTTGTGGAACTTATGGGATCGAGGGTTGGGGGGCCCGGCCGATCTCGTTGACTGGTCTTCGCATGTGTGTGTGCTGCTCCTACTCTTCTAGCAATGCTGAAGCGTGTTTTCAACTTCGAAAGCACCAATGACGAGAATTGTGTAGGAAACTTGGATTTGAGTCACTGACAATCTCTTGAGGCAACCCGTAGAGCTTCTACATTTGCTCAATAAAGAGCTAAGCCAACTGATGGCTCTTCACATTAGACCGCCATCTTAGTCGATTTGTCCAATATGACCCAAATTGGATCATGATCCCTACTAGTCCCTGGTAATCCAACCACATTTGTTGTTGTCAAGAATCTGTTGTATATGCGCTTTCAATGACATGTTGTAGATCAGCTTGCCATTTAAGAAAATGATTACCCACTTCTTGTTAGAATTTTTGCTTCTCATGTGCTGTGGGAACTTGGGCTTATTATAGCATGCAATAGGTTGATCGTTGTGACTCGTAACACACTTCTTTATACTCGTGAGTCTGTGCAATTCCACTAGAGAAAGAAGATAGTAGTCGACACAGTATTGGCTCCCAATTTACCCACTGAAACACCCCCCCTCCCCGGCAAGCATTAGTATTTGCTCATATTCCTTTGGAGAACTTTTACAATGAATATGAATGACAACTGAGGACTGCCAAACGCAAGGACGAAGTAGACCGAACGCAGGCTGATCTAAATGCTGTCCAAGCTCCTTTGAATTGCTCTTCAATGACCACTATGCAATCCCAAAAGTGAGGGATGCACATATGCTGGCTGAATGCTGAAGATACTCTTTGTGAAACCATGGGAATGCTGCTGAAAGTATGCACAAGGAAGCCGGAGGCTGTTTGCACCCTTGGACTGCTTTGAACTGCTGTAGGACTAATGCTGAATACTTATATATGCTGGGCGGTCCAATCAAGTGCTGTTGGCCAGCAGACATTGGACAAAAAATGCCAATCTTGCAGCATTAAATGCTGCTCATTTTCCATTTGCTACCCTTGGGGCCTGGCTGACTCACAGATGGTGGTGGTTTCTGTTGATGATGTCCGATTGATGCCCTTTGGCATCCAATGCTGACCGACTGCAAGTGTAGGCTGTTGACTGGCTGCCTTTGCCTCAAATGGCCTTTGATGATGCCCTTATTGGCTGGCCCATAGGCTTGTCTACCATGCAACTACTGTAAATCCACTGCGAAGGTTTGACTTCTACATGCCCTATCTGATGAATTCTCCAAGTGGATAAGAGGACTGACACATGTAGACTCTCTAGGGCTGTGGAGATTGACCGACGTAGCTCGTGCTTGACATGTCTTGGACTAGGGGTCCCAATGGGGTCATGACATACGACAAATATTCCTAAAAAGGTAAAATCCTACTGATGAATGTTGCACTGATGTAGAGCCAGTGTGTCGCATAGCACTCCAGTGCAGGGCGCATGTGACATTCCCTCATGCTTAGCTTGGTGGCAGGTTCATCGCTTCCAAGTAGTCCGTTAGGAGTTGGGGGTTGTCACGATTGTGACGTGTTTATGTATCAGATTCTCTCTTCATTGCTGATTCCTGTTGTGCAAAGAGTAACCAGCCAAAGGGAACCCCTACCCTCGACTGGTTGCGACTCTTTGTCAAAGGATGTACCTCTTCATCGAATAGCCACATCCCTTCGACGAATGGTTGTATCCCTTGATGAATGGTTGTGCCTCTACATCGAATAGACACATCCCTTAGCCTAAAGTTGTACCCTTTCGTCTAAGGTCATGTCCTTTCATCAAAGGACATGCCTCTTCAAATGTGTCTCTTCATCTCCTATATAAGAGACCTATTGTACTCAGTTTAAACAACAAGTCAATTCAATCTTATCTCAAGTGTTCTCCTGAAGGTTCTTGTTCTAAGTTAATTACTTAAGTAGTAATTAGTACACAATATGCAGGATTAACAACATAATCCTCATAGTGGTATCAGAGCAAATTTTTTCCTACCCGTGGGTTGTGAAGCCCTCACCCTCTCCGCGGTACTCCCTCATCCACCTCTCCTCTCCTCTCGGTGTTGTATGGAAGAAGCAGAGCGATGGTAGACTTGGCGTGAATCCTTGCTCAAAGTAATGTAAACAAGCACACAAGGTCTCACACCCACACACGTATTGTGTGTATAGCAGAGAGGGACCCCCTACTGTATTTCCGGAATACCCTCCCTCCCTGCTGACCGGTGGTGTTCGGCATTCGCAACATGGCGGGAACTGCCCCTTTCGCTGCTGAATATGGAGCCCCCCCCTCTCTTCGCCTTGGTTGCTGCCAATGTGCGCTCTTGTTTGCTGAGAGTGGCTGCCGGTTGTGAGCCTCCTTACTACATGCAGCGACTGTTGGTGGCACACTGTTCGAAGAGGTGCACCCTCCAGTCGGCAATGTGATCCAGCCTTCGAAGTGGCGCATCCTTCCAGTCGGCGAAGCTTCAACCTTCAACGAAAAAAAAAAAAAAAACACAACATTAATACGTGCATTGCCACGTGGATCTTTAAAAAAAATAAAAACCCAAACAAACCCAACAGGCGTGCGTAACCCGCTAGGCGTGCGCTGGGCGTCCGTTTGGGATTTGTTGGTGTGAACAGCCACCGTGGGCGACTCGGAAACCACCACCCGCCCCCCTCCCCCCCCCGGCTGTCAGGATGCCGCCTATTTCTTGCTCGCCTCCTTCTCCCCAGCGAATAGGCGCCCTTCTTCCTGGCTGTTCGTGGGTTTTCCTGGCCTTGCCCACACCACATACTCTGTGTGCTCTCGCCCTCTACGTGCATGTTTCATGGACAACTTTCCGGAGGAACCCGACATGCACATCTCTTACCTGAGTTACATCGACGAGATCCCCGAGGCTGTTCTTCCCGAACACAGCCCTCCTCGTGCCCTCACTCCGGAATTAGTGCCACTTCCCGCCGATGCTGGGTGGATTCCAAGTCTTCCGGCCTCTCCTATCCCAGCATCCCCGGCCTCTCAGGTGTATCGCATTCATGTCAGCAGCCCGCATGTGACCGAACCCGACACTTGGGTGATTTGGACTATTTTCCTCACCTGCGAGCCACTGCATCTTACTCATTTCGAGTATTTTCTATCACGGTACCCGCAGTTGGCACACTTTCTTCCAGAGTGCAGTGTGGATGGCTTACGCAATATCTCCTCCACGTGTCCTCCTATGACATTTTACTGCGAGATCTTCGTCCCCGACTATACTCCATGCCCAGTTCTTTGGCGGAAGCCGATGCAGTAACTTCCGAGGACGATCCCGAAGAAGTGGAAGACCCCGACTTCGCGTACGAGGATCCTATTACTGCCTCTCCAGCAGCTGTTCCTTCCATTCTACATTTCGGGTGGACCTTTCCTGCTTCACCACAGTACTCTCTCTGAGTGCTCCAGATGTCGACTTCGCACGACAACGTGCCACCTGCCGATCCTCAGATGGAGGCCTTGTAGATGACTACTCTCCAACAACAGATGGAGGACTTGCAAAAGGCCTTTTTTGACGGTATGGCATCAATGAGATCCCAAATGGAAGACATGCAGCAGCGGCACCAACATCAGCGCGAGGGATCCAGGAAGTCACAGCGAGCGCATCGTTCACATTCTCCACAATCATCATCATCATCCTCGGTGGGCCAGCAGGACGATCCCTTAACTCCTCCTGATCCGACTGCCGAGGTAGACAATGTTGAACTTAAACTTTTATATAAATTAATGACCACAGCACAAACACGAAAGATGGACATCAAGTTACCTGAGCCCTACAATGGCCGCTGCGATAAGCGGTTAATCGATCACTGGCTCTACAAAATGGAGGTTTATTTCTCAAATACTGAATTGCCCGAGAACAAAAAGGTGGCATTGGCCAGTACCCTCTTGAAAGATACCGCCTTCCTTTGGTGGCGACGCAGGATTGCAGATGGCAAGTCTACTCCAACGTGGGATAAATTCCGGCGTGCTCTTCGCAAGGCTTTTGAGCCTGCAAATGCGAATTTTCATGCCAGGTCTTCTCTCCGCCGCCTGAGTCAAACTGGCTCCGTGGCTGTGTACATCTCAGAGTTTCAAAAACTGGCTCTGGAGATAGAGACCCTCAGCCCCTCTGATCAGCTTCACAGCTTCATTGACGGGCTTGAACCCACAATCCAGGACGAAGTCCATAAGTATAATCCTGCCACCCTGGATGAAGCAATCTCGTATGTCGAGCGCATTAGTGATTACCGGCGTCCTCCCAGGAACTTTTCCTCCGGCGCCCGATCCTTCCAGTAGAATCGATCCAATGGGACTAGCCAACCCCAGCGTCCTAATTCTGGACAACCCAACTCTCGGCGACCATATTCTGGACAACAGTCCTTCCGGCCGCGCTTTTCCGGGCAAACTTCCGCGTCAAATGCAGGATCCTCTCAGACCGAATCCTCTGGCAGCAGCAGAAACCGAGATCGGTCTCGACAGGACCGTCGCAACAATGATTGGCGCAACTTCAAGCGAGAAACCTCTTCAGGACAGCAAACCTCTTCATCAACTGCCACTTCATCCCAACCTAGTCGCCCAGGCCTTTGCACAATTTGTTCTGGCGATCACCGGTGGTATGAATGTCCTCAGCGTCCTAAACCCTCCAACACTCGGCGCAATTCTCAGGTGGACAGTTGTCACCATGTTGATCATGACCCGTCTCCTGTGAAAGAAAAGAACAAACAGATGGCTTGTTCTGTTCGCGTTTCGGAGTTTGTCAGTACCCTGATGCTTAATGGCCAAAGTACCAACCCTGTTCCGGTGAATCTTTCCAAATAGGTTCTTAGTCTTCTTGGCTTTATTGGCGACCATCCCATCAATGTGCTGGTGGACAGTGGCTGTTCCACTAATTTTGTGGGCACTTCTTTGGTTCACAAGCTTCGCCTACAGACCCGACATTTTGTGGATGCTTTTCAAGTGGAGCTTGCTGATGGTTCCTTCCTTAATTGTAACCAAAAGGTGCAACAGCTCCAATTCCAGATTCAAGATTACCAAGATCACCTTAATTTTTCAGTGATGCCGTTGTCACATTATGACATGATATTGGGACAATCTTGGCTGTATCGATATGATCCCGTGATCAGCTTTCGTTCCCATTCAATCCAATTATATCATAATGGTGAAGAGCTGGAACTTCATGGCCTTTTCAATGCCAAACCTATCACTGTTGTTTCTGCCCTGCAAGTCAAACGCCTTGTTCGCAAACGTGACTGTACAACATCCTTGGTCATGTTACGGGAGATTGAAGCAGAAACCAGTGAGCAATCTCAAGCCTCGTCATCAACAACTGCTTACTTGGAGCAACCCTTCTTCAGGCCTTTTCAGGATTTGTTTCCGAATGATCTTTCGACGACATTGCCTCCTCGTCGTCTTGTGGATCACCTGATTGATCTTATCCTAGGTCAACCTCCTCCAACCCGAGCTCCATACCGTGTTTCTTACTCTGAATCTCAGGAGATACAAAAGCAATTACAGGAGTTGCTGGACAAAGGTCACATCTGTCCCAGCAAAAGTCCCTTCGGAGCCCCGGTTTTACTTGTCAAGAAGAAGGATGGATCAATGCGGCTTTGCATCGATTACCGTGCTCTCAACAAGCTGACAATCAAGAACAAATTTTCTTTGCCTCGCATCGATGAATTGTTCGACCAACTGCTTGGTGCTAAGGTGTTTTCCAAGATTGATTTAAAGTCCGGCTATCATCAAATTCGTATCCGTAATGGTGATGAATATAAGACAGCCTTTCGGACAAAATATGGCCATTATGAATTCTTGGTCATACCTTTTGGGTTAACCAATGCCCCGGCCACTTTCATGACCCTGATGAATGAAATTTTTGGGCCATACTTGGACAAGTTCGTGATCGTTTAACTTGATGATATTATGGTTTTTAGCCGATCTATGGTCGATCACAAAGAGCATTTACAGATTGTCTTTGAAGTACTACGCACCAATGTGCTGTACATCAACAAAAAGAAGAGCGAATTTTTCAAAAACCATGTGGAATATCTTGGTCACATCATTTCTGCTAATGGGATTGCAGTAGATCCTAAGAAGATTCAGGCAATTGTGGATTGGCCTTTGCCTCTCACCATTTCAGATGTTCGATCTTTCTTGGGACTTGCTAACTTTTATCACAACAAGGTGCATAGATTTTCGGAGATTGCTGCCCCTTTGATAGAACTGACAAAGCTGGACAAACTTCAGTGGTCTTCGGAAGCTGAGCAATCCTTCAATGACTCAAGCATGCCTTGACGACAACCCCGGTCTTGGCCATTGCAGATCCCACCCAGCCCTTTGATGTAATGACAGATGCCTCAGATCGTGCTTCTGGTGGAGTTTTGATGCAAAATGATCGTGTCATTGCTTTTGACAGCAGAAAGTTTTCAGCCATTCAAAGCAGGTATCCTGTGTATGATAAGGAGTTTTTGGCAATCGTGCATGCTTATCGAACATGGAGACATTATCTTCTTGAAGCAGATTCAGTTGTACGTACAGATCATCAATCTCTGACGTACATTTTCACTCAGCCTGTTATGAACTCTCGACAAGGCAGATGGGTTGAATTCTTGGCTAATTTCCACATGATTATTCAGTATGTTCCTGGTCTTCAGAATGTGGTTGCAGATGCCTTAAGTCGCATGCCTCGAGCCATTAATTTCGCCATCACAGATGTGCAAATGGAAATCCCTGCTTGTTTCAAAAATGAGTATTTGACGGATAGAGATTTTGGAGATGCGTTCCGTGCTCTCAAATCTTCTAATCCCAGTCCTGCAGAAATGAACATGTTTGCAGCCTACATTATCATGGATGAGTTGCTGTTCTTCTCTGATCGCATTTGTGTGCCTCACAATACTTCATTGCGGAAGATTCTTATTCAAGAACATCATGAAGTCCCTTATGCTGCTCACCCTGGTATCAACAAGACATATCGACTTTTGTCTGCTACATACTTCTGGCCTCAGATGCAGCAAGATGTTATCAAATTTGTCAAAGCTTGTCATTCATGTCAAACAATGAAAGCCTCTCGACAACTTCCTCAAGGGTTACTTCAACCATTGCCAGTTTCCAATGAGAGATGGGAAAGTATCAGTATGGATTTTATCACCACCTTGCCTCGTTCATCCAAAGGCAATGCTCAGATTCTTGTGGTGGTTGATCGATTTTCCAAAATGGCACATTTCATTCCTTGCAAGAAAGCTGCTTCAGCCCCAGATGTGGCGTCATTATTCGTGCAACATGTCTTCAAATTGCATGGTTTGCCAAAGACCATCATCTCTGACAGAGATCCAAAGTTCACTGGACATTTTTGGACGTCTTTGTTCAAATCTCTTGGCACAAATTTGTTATTCAGTTCAGCCTATCATCCTCAAACAGATGGATAGACTGAAAGAGTCAATCAGATTTTGGAAGAAATGATTCGACATTACATTCAATTCCGTCTGGCATCATGGGAAGATTATTTACCACTCGTGGAATTTGCTTATAATAATTCCCATCATTTAGCAATTGGATTAACTCCATTTCAAGCAGCATATGGACATACTCCTCTTGTGCCTACAAACTTTGTTTTACAACACGAAGTGGCGTTGGTAGATCAGTTGGTTCAGGAGATGCAAGATGTGCTTGTACAAGTTCGAGATAAATTGGTCCATGTGCAACAAAAATATCAAAAACAAGCCAACAAGCATCGTCGACATGCAGAATTTCAAGAAGGAGATTTAGTCTTATTATATGTGGCACCTCACCGCTACAAAACAGTGAAGTCAGTTTTTCCAAAGTTGCGACCTCGCTTCTATGGGCCTTTCAAGATTCTTAAGAAAAATTCAGCTGTCAGTTACAAGTTGGAACTTCCACCTTCATGGGGAAAGATTCATCCGACTTTTCACATTTCTTGGCTCAAACAGTATATTCAAGGAGATTCGCCTATTCCAGACTTATCTTCATATGTACGAGAAATTGAAGATGACCATATTATCCTTGTTCCAGAAGTAATACTTGACGTAAGACAGAAGGAAACAAGAAGAAAGTTGACTACAGAATTTCTTGTGACGTGGGTGGACTTGGATGAGTCTGATTCCACTTGGCAAACAGATGAAGAAATGCAGCAGTACCCTAACCTTCTTCAGGAGTTCTTTGACAAACGGATGTCTATCATTTGACACATGGGTTTTATTTTAAATGGGAGGGAATGTCACGATTGTGACATGTTTATGTATCAGATTCTCTCTTCATTGCTGATTCCTGTTGCAGATGCAAAGAGTAACCAGCCAAAGGGAACCCCTACCCTCGACTGGTTGCGACTCTTCGTCAAAGGATGTACCTCTTCATCGAATAGCCACATCCCTTCGACGAATGGTTGTATCCCTTGATGAATGGTTGTGCCTCTACATCGAATAGACACATCCCTTAGCCTAAAGTTGTACCCTTTCGTCTAAGGTCATGTCCTTTCATCAAAGGACATGCCTCTTCAAATGTGTCTCTTCATCTCCTATATAAGAGACCTATTGTACTCAGTTTAAACAACAAGTCAATTCAATCTTATCTCAAGTGTTCTCCTGAAGGTTCTTGTTCTAAGTTAATTACTTAAGTAGTAATTAGTACACAATATGCAGGATTAACAACATAATCCTTGTTGGGGTAAAGGCACTATGCCCACCCTTATAGTGTGTACAAGCCCATAAGTTATAGTACATAGTACACTTAGTACTTTTAATGTACTAAGTGCACTATGTGTACTAGTGCAATATACATGTGTGATAGGGGAGTCACACACTCATGCCTCATGAGTTGACTTATCCCCACAACTCTCTCTCTCTCTCTCTCCCTTGTTGTTTCTCTGTGTATGTCTCCCACACATGAATCTCTAAACCCTAATTCCATCTCTCCCACACAACTGGTATCAGAGCTTAGTGATCCCTCCCTCTTCCCTCTTCTCCTTGATAGCAGGCACCGGCTTAGAAGAGGCATCGCAGCAAAGTGTTGGTGGCCACAAGGCGTAACCCCACACTGGCAGTGATGGCGAAGCTGCTTGTGAATAGGCGAAGGGGGCAGCAATACGTGAGCTGTAGCTCTACAAGGCAAAGGCAGCAAAGCGAGCGCTAGGCGAAGCAGGCAAACACAAGCGAATTAGGTGGCGGGCGTTGAACCAACACGCGAGGCCACCTAGCAGCACGGCGAAGCCGTAAGGGAAGCAGCGCACGGCATGGTAGAAGCGATGACCACAGCCGAATAGAGGCAAGGCGTGTAGCGTTGGGCGTAGATACGCTAGGTGAAAGCAGCGTGTGAGCGTGGACTGGCGACGTGTTGCTACCAGGCGGAAACACAGGCGACGGTGTAATACACCTAGGCGTCGGTTGACAGCATAGGATAGTTGGCAACGAAAGCACGCCTCGTGGCTTCAGAGGGCATCTTCAAAAGCTGCTGCTGGCGCTTCGTGGAAGGTGCAAGTTCTACATCTTGTGCACCTTGTGCCTGCGACTGCCCTCTTGAGGTCTTCCGTGCTGCTGTCCACAGAGCTCTGCAGCGTTTGGATCAGCCTGAGCGTGTAGCAACATCAGCAAGAAGCCTCCCTCCCTTTTCAGCAACTGCATAAGCATCAGCACCAAATTCATCAACCCGCCTGCAAATCAGAGAAAAATCAGAAAATTACAAGGTATTCTGCTTCAATTTTTTTTTGGGATTTGCAATTGAGCAAGTACAGTAATCAATTGAGCAGGTACAGGTGCCCAATTGCTCAATTTTTGAGCAAAATTGGCAAAATTGGGTGACATTGGTCACAATCAGGATCAATTTGTAGGAAATTGGTCACAATCAGGATCAATTTGCAGGAAATTGTATGTCGAAATTTGGGGCTTTTGATGTAATTGTGCAATTAAGCACTCATACATGCTGTATGATGTGAAAAATCGCACATTTGGGCAAAATTGCAGTAAATTGCAGTGCAAATCAAGGGGCTTTTGTGCCGATTTGGTTGATTTGCATGCAGGCAATCGCATTTGATGCTGTGGATAATGTGTTGATGCCTTACAAGCACTCAATGTGCCTGTAAATCAAGGGGGTTTCATGTATTTGATGTATATGTGGCCAGGGGGAAGCATCGTGAACACTCTGGATGCCTTCATGTGCGTCAATGTACCATGTATGATCAGAAATTGATCTTAAATCAAGGGACTTTTCAAGTTCGTATGCTTGTTGAGCTTGGCAAAGCAGCAGGCAAGACATTTATGCCTTGAATCCTCAAAAATCAACTTGCAGTCAAGGGGCTTTTGCCCAATTTCTGTTCGGGACTGTTGTATGCAGTGTACAGGACTGTAAAAGTCTGATTTTCACTCATTTGGACAGCCAGGAGAGCATTTATTGCTATTGTACCTGTTGGTACAGATTTGGCACAGCTTTGTGCAAGTTTTGGCATGGCTGTACACTGTTTTGAGTGACCAAAAGATTCAATTTCAGCTGCTGTACTTGCCGGTACAGGTTTGGTACATCATTGGTGAGCACTTGGTACTGCTGTACAGTACTTTGGAAGGGCAACAGAGCACATTTAAGGTGCTGTCCAAATCTGCAGCAACCAGATTTTGGTGATTTCATCACATAAAGTGGGAGAAAAGTTGCATTTGTGCTTCCGCAGTGGGAGATAAAGCTTGGGAGAACAACTGTGAGCACTTTGTGTGCTTTTGGTGCAGTGTTTGCACATTTTGCAGGGAGTCAGGCATTGACAGGTTGCATTTTGCATGGCAACCACAGGTGAGAGCTCTTCATTGCTTCACATCAAGAAGCTTGAAGGCTCGCATAATTATGATATTTGGCAAACACAATGCTACAATGTGTTGCTCCAGAAAAAGCAGCACAAGCCTATCAAAGAAAGGGGTGTGATGCCCGCTTCTCTTACTGCTGAAGAGTGGGAAGATATGGATGAGCTGGCAAGATCTACTATCATGTTGTCTGTGTCAGACTCATTACTTTTCAGCATTCGTGAAGAGAAGACAGCTTGGGGAATGTGGCAGAGATTGCAGGACTTGTATGCCCAACAAAGTGCCTCAAGCAAAGTGTATTGGGTGAAGAAACTCATAGGTCTTCAGATGAAGGAAGGGGCGTCTATGACAGCCCATCTAAATGAGTTTAATGGTATTGTCAGCCAGGTCATTAATCAAAAGTTGGCAATGGACGATGAGTTCAAAGCCACTTTTCTGTTATGCACTTTGCCAGAGAGTTGGGACACATTCAGGACAGCCACTAGCAATTCGCATGCTATGCTGTCATATGCAGATGTTGAGGGTGCTCTTCTTCAAGAAGAGATGAACAGGAAAAACAACTCTGTTGGAAAGTCCAATGCAATGAATGCACGTGGGAGATCCCAACAAAGGGGAAAAAGCCAAGAAAGGGGAAGGAGCAAGTCTCGCTCCAAAAAGGATTTGGAATGCCATTATTGTGGCAAGAAGGGACACATTAAAAAGCAATGCTACAAATGGAAAAATGATCAAAAAGAAAAGGGAAAAGGCAAAGACAAAGAGAAAGATGAAGCCAAAGATGTAAAGCCAAAGGGCAAAAGTGGAGTCAAGATTGAAGAAATCAATGTGTCACATGCAGGTGGCAGTGAGGATGAGGTCCTATTTACGTCTTCACGTGATGCCCATTCACTTCTTACAGGTGGTCATGGTATGCACTCATGGATCATTGATTCAGGTGCCTCCTTTCATGTCACAGGTTGCAGAGACTTGTTTGTCAGGTATACTGCTGGCAATGAAGGAGTGGTTTATTTGGGTGATAACCATGCATGCAAGATTCTTGGCAGAGGTGATGTGAGGCTTGTGTTTTCAGATGGCTCACAGCTTATGCTCCATGATGTCAGGCATGTGCTTGAGATCAAAAAGAATCTGCTTTCTACTGGACAGCTTGATGATGCTGATTATGTTACCACATTTGGTAGTGGAAAGTGGAAAATTAGTAAGGGCTCACTGGTTGTTGCCAGAGGCTCTAAGGTGGACACTCTTTACTTCATGCATGCAGGTGTTTGTCACCATGCTAATGTAAATGCAACCGAGCTGCCGGAAATTTCTATGTGGCATAGCCGGTTGGGACACATGAGTGTCAAGGGAATGGAGCAATTGTCTCGTTTGGGTTACCTGCCTTCTCTAAAGTTTTCAAGTTTTCAGTTTTGTGAGCATTGTATATATGGTAGGCAACTACAGTGCCCCCACAAGAAAGCTCTTGGACAGAAAGATGCTCAGTTAGAGCTTGTGCATACAGATGTATGTGAGATGTCTCAGCTTTCTTTGGGAGGGGCAAAATATTTTGTGTCTTTTATTGATGATGCCACACGCAAGGTGTGGGTTTATCCTCTTCGTTTGAAGAGTGATACATTCTCAGTGTTTCAGAAGTTTGTTGCTCATGTTGAGAATCAAACTGGCAAAACACTGAAGGCTTTGCGTTCCGACAATGGTGGAGAGTATATGTCCAAACAGTTTCAGGACTTTTGTGATGCTAAAGGCATCAAGAGGGAGCTCTCTACTCCTTATGATCCTCCACAAAACGGGACAGCAGAGAGGATGAACAGGACCATTCAGGAGAAGGTCCGTTCTATGTTGTCACATGTTGCGTTACCTCATGGTTTTTGGGCTGAAGCTGTTATGACAGCAGTTCACCTTATAAACAGGTCACCTAACACGAGGCTTGGTGGGAAAGTGCCAGAGGAAGTATGGACAGGGAAGCCTTCGTCATACAAGCACTTGAGAGTGTTTGGTTGCGTTGCGTACGTGCACATACGCAGGGAAATGCGCACCAAACTTGATCCTAAGTCTCACAAATGCATATTCCTAGGATATGGTGACAGAGGTGAAATGGGGTATAGACTTTGGGATCCCGTGAATAGAAAGATTATACGCAGCAATGATGTCATTTTTGATGAAACATGCATGTATAAGGAGCCTGCAAGGCAACAGGAGCCTGGCAGAGTCATCTTTGATGATGATGGACATCATGGACAACAACAAAGGGCTGTAAATCAGCCATTACAGCAGGAAAACCAGCCCTTAAATGGTGCTGAAAATGGTCCAAATGGACAGCCAGAGATGGCAGAAGATATCCCTATGGATATGCCACAGTTAGAGGAGATACCGGGCATGATATTTCAGCCTTATGGCATGGAACAGGAGCCACCAATGGGTGATATGCAGGCTGGACAGCAACCTGCAAATGATGGTCATTGGGTACGGAGGTCCACTAGACCCTCCAGAGCCCCTGACAGGTTTGTTCCAGGGGTTGACTACTTGATGCTCACTGACTGTGGGGAGCCCTCACGTTATAAAGAGGCTTTACAGAGGGCAGACAAGGCTCTTTGGGAGCGTGCCATGAAGTCAGAGATGGATTCTCTGCACAAAAATGGAACATGGAAATTGGTGCATTTGCCTGTGCAGGCAAGAAGGTTTTGCCTTGCAAGTGGGTATACAGGCTCAAAGTTACACATGATGCAAAGCCAAGATACAAAGCCAGGTTAGTGGCTAAGGGCTTCAAGCAGGAATATGGTGTGGACTTTGATGAGATCTTCTCTCCAGTGGTCAAAATGACCACACTTAGAGCTGTGTTAGCTTTGGTTGCGCATGATGATTTGGACTTGATTCAGATGGATGTGAAGACTGCTTTTCTTCACGGTGATCTCCATGAGGAGATATATATGCAGCAGCCAGAGGGTAGAAGCTTGTATGCAAGCTGAAAAAGAGTCTTTATGGGCTCAAACAGGCACCAAGGGAATGGTATCATAAATTTGATACATTCATGAAATCTCAGAAATTCAGGAGAAGTGACATAGATCACTGCTTGTACACCAAGAAAGCTTTGGATGGCAGTCTATTGATCCTCATCTTGTATGTTGATGATATGTTGATTGCCGGGAAATCTCGTAAAGAGATGGATGCCTTGAAGCAGAGGCTGCATCAAACCTTTGATATGAAGGATTTGGGTGATGCAAATCACATCTTGGGTATGCGGATACTTCGGGACAGAAATCAGCATGTGTTGTATTTGTCTCAGAAGGAATACATTGGCAAAGTTTTGCAGAGGTTCAATATGGACGGGGGGAAGAAGACTAGTACTCCTTTGCCTCCATATGTGAAACTCAGTGCTATGGACAGCCCACAGTCGGATAGAGACAGGGCTGATATGGCCAAGATTCCGTATGCTTCAGCTTGTGGCAGTCTCATGTATGCCATGGTTGCTACTAGGCCGGACATTGCATTTGCAGTGGGAGTGGTTTCTAGATACATGGCCAACCCTGGCAAGAAGCATTGGGAAGCAGTGAAAGGTGTCATGAGATACCTGAAGGGCACACAGGATATGTGCATTTGCTTTGGCAAACAGGATGCATTAGTGCATGGTTACACGGATTCGGATTATGCCGGTCATCCAGATAACCGGAAGTCTACTACCGGTTATGTGTTTACATTCACAGGAGGTGCTGTGTCATGGATATCCAGGATGCAGAAGTGCACTGCCTTATCTACTACAGAGGCCGAGTATATTGCAGCCACAGAGGCTTGCAAGGAGGCATTATGGCTATCTCGGTTAGTGGTTGATTTGGGTTCTTTGTCTTTGACTGTATCCATGCTTCCACTTGCGGAGGAGAATCTGTTCAGGCTCAATGACTTCGACTTCATCTACCACGTCCGGTTGTTGCTCATCTGCAATATCCTGCAAAGCTAGACCAATGTAGGGCTTCAATCAAGAAACATGCAAAACATTTGCAGAGTCCAACTATCTGGAAGCTTAAGCTTCATAGAGACATCATTTATCTTTTTAATGAGAGGAAAGGGTCCTAAGTTGCGAAAGGAGAGTTTTGGACAATGTTTGTCCACTTGCTGTACTAATTCTTTCTATTTGCTACTTTCCTTAGTGCTTGGTTTCATCATGGTTGAGTCCTGCCCTGCATCTCTGGAGGTTTGACAGAAACTCAGTACGAAGGGCTGTGTGAATATATGCTCGTGTGTGTGTGTGTGTTTGTGGAGTGTGTGTGTGTGTGTGTGTGAGAGCATATCTTGATACAGAGTTCTACACCCACTATTGGGCACTGATGACGCTAGTGGGGATATCGTAGTATCTAGTCCATTCTATGCATAATGGAGTTGATAGTTATATAGTCTTGTGGGTTGACTACCATGAGTATGTAGCATGCATGTTCCTAAAAGGTGAATTTGGGCATGTTCTTGGATTCATCTAGGTATATAATTCAGCCGTATTAGCGGACATGGAGATTTCACATTGTGAGGTTTTTGTCCGAGTTGCGGCCAGTTGATATTGTGCTAATTCTTTCTATCTTTAGCGGTGCATTTGCCCTATCAACTACTTATTTGCTGTACTAATTCTTTCTATTTGCTACTTCCCTTATTGCTAGGCTTCATTATGGATGAGTCTTGCCTTGCATCTCCGGAGGTTTGACAGAAACTCAGTACGAAGGGCTTTGTGTGAATATATGCTCTTATGTGTGTCTGTGTGTGGGTCCATCCTCTGTGGTCCACTTGGAGGGATACTTCGTAACACCCAACTCCCAAATGGTGCCCAACAACCACTTTGGTACTTGAACAGAACGTGGAGCCTCCTGTTATTGTTGGGGCTCATCTCCAACCTTAAGCTCAACCTCTATAACTGACTGAGGTTGGCTAGCTAGAACAACAGTCTCGGAATCATCCTCATACTCATCTGGTTCTCCAAGACGTGGTGGCTCCTCAACAGTGGAAGCTGGAACATGCTCATCAAAGACAACATCTCTGTTGACAACAACCTCGTTCCGCTATGGGTCATATAACCTGTAGCCTTTGGAAAGAGATTTATATCCCACAAAAACAAGCTTCTGGGACTTCGAGTCAAGCGCTCCCCTTTGCTTCTTTGGAATGTGAACATAGGCTTCTTTGGAATGTGAACATAGGCATCACTCCCAAAAACACGGAAATGGGAGACATTTGGTTTCCTGCCAAAATAAGCCTCAGATGGAGTCATCTTTGGTACTGAAGTCGTCGGAGATCGGTTGAGGGTATGGACAGCTGTAGCCAAAGCCTCTTTCCAAAGTGGACGAGGAAGATCACGATGCTCTAGCATCATCGTCGCCATCTCCACCACATTCCTATTCTTACGCTCAACTACTCCATTCTTTGAAGGTGATCCTATATTGGCCAGCTCCCGCTTGATGCCATGTTCCGCACAAAACTGCATAAAAGCATTAGAAGAAAACTCCCCTCCTTTGTCAGCCTGAAGAGTCTTCACCTACAATCCAGACCTCTTTTCCACCATAACATGCCACTCCTTGAACAGAGCAAAAGCTTGGTCCTTTTGGGAAAGAAAATAAACCCATGTAAACCTACTACAATCATCCACAAGCAGCATGAAGTACAAGGAACCTCCCTAAGATGGGGTCTGCATAGGTCCACACAAGTCAGTGTGTACTAACTCAAAAGGTTTCGAAGCCCACCTAGTAGCCTACTTCGGAAAAGACTCCTTGTGCTACTTACCACGAATGCAAGAACTACAGTGTCCTTGCCTGCTGCCAAGATCTGGCAAGCCATCCACCATCTTGTCTCGGAAAGCCCACGGCAGTGCATCCACATTCAAGTGGCCAAAATGGAAATGCCACAAATCACCTAGCTGAGTACCTGGCAGAGAAGAAAGTGCTAAGAGTTTGTAGATCCCATTCTCCACTCCGCCTTCCTAAACAACCTGGCCTGTTGCTTTGTCATGGAGAGCAACAAACTGCTCATCAAACTCCACCCGTATGCCAGCCTTGCAAGCCTCGTGCACTGAAAAAAGTCGAGAGATGGGGCATAAAGAACCCGGGAGGAATACTTCCCCCCTTTGCCATCGGGAATAATCTCCAACCTGCTCTCACTGTGAATCGGGATAGTGGATTTGTCACCAATGAAGATGTGACTTGTCTGCCGTCGAAGATCTTGTAATAACTCTCAGGAAGGAGTCATGTGCCTGGAAGCACCACTATCGAGAATCCACTCCAGAGTTATCCTTGGCGGTGAGACCAATTGCCTCCCTGCTTGAAGAAGATGAAGCATTTGTGTCCATAATCTCAAGTGCACAAAAGCCGGAGTCTTTGCAACTGCAGCGGAGGAATCAACACTTTCCTCGGTACTCCGTTGAGGACACTTCCTCCAATAGTGACCCTTTTGGCCACAATGGTTACAGATCTGCTTGGCCTTCAAAGCATCACGCTCTGAGTCGGGCTTCTTCTCAGAAGACTTTGCTGGTGAAGACTTCCCTTTGCTCTTGTTGTTGTTGCGGCCTTTCGGCCGTTGGCCAGTTAGAGCCTCAAAACCTCCGCCTTGTGGAGGCTTCGTAAACCGCTCTTCCTGATCCAAAACCATCGGCACAAGCTCCTCCCATGTGATGGTGTTGAGCCTCCCATTGGTGATCAAAGAGGAATAGAAAGCCGAATACTGAGGGGTAAGATGAGACAGCAAAGTGATGGCCATATCCTCTGAAGATATCTCCTTCCCAACTTGAAGAACCTCCAGCTGAAGAGCGTGGAGTTTGTTGATGTGCTCACGCATTGTCAAGGGCTTTGCAGGATTCATCACTTGCATCTGCACTTCCAAGGAAATCCTCTGCATGGGTGATACCCTCTTATACAAAGAAGCCAAGTGTTGCTAAATCCCTCGGGCCAGTGTCATGTGTTTGATGTGATGATCACTTGGGGTGTGCAATTAAGGAAGATGAAAGAATGCACACGGGCATTGACACGATCCCACAAGTGTGTCTGAGCCTCCCGCTTTGTCCTAGTAGAAGGTAAAAGCTCACCCTCCTCCAACTCTGACTCCAGCCACAATGAAATCAGCCAAATCATAAGACTCTAGGACAGACTCCATCATTACCTTCCAGATGCCATAATTGGTCCCGTCCAACTGTCGGTCGATCGTGAATGTCGAGAGGGTGGGGATCTTCACATGCTTCTCTGCCATCTCAAGCAAATCTGCCATCTCAAGGGTTCACAAGGTCATGTGAAGGGAGGGTGGGTTGTGTAAATATTGGGTCCTCCATTTTCTTGTCACATGATAGAACTCATGCTCGGACACATGGACAAGATGATGGACACATGGAAATAGGGTTCCTAAAGTTGGAATTGGAAAAAGCACTCATCTGGGTCAAAAAGCAAGAAAAAAAAGCAAAAGTCAAACTTTGTTGACCAAAAAACCGAGGGCACCGTTGGAAAGAGGGCATCGAATTGGATTGAAAAACTAAAAGCCGCTTTTTCAAAAAGCAGCTCCAGGGCCAAAAAAGCAAGGCCCTGAAGTTGTAAAAGCATAAATCAAGAACTTTGACTATTATTAAAGTAAAAGCAAGGAGGCAAAGCAAAAGCAAGAAAATAAAACAAAAGCCAATTGGAAAAAGGCAAAAGCAAAGCATGGTAAAAAGCAGGCATCCCCTCAATTATTTAAAGAAGCATGCACCCTCTAGGTGTATCATAGAAGAACCCTTGGAGAACTTGGAGAAGAGATTCATCATCGTCATCTTCCTTCTCTTCTTCACGCCACCTAACTCCTCCACCTCAGCTGGCAGCAGCCATTCCAGCAGCGCCCACCTCCGCCACCTCTGCTCCACCACCAGCCGCCACCTCTGCTTCGCCAGAAAGCTACGCCGCCTTTGTTGTGCCGCAATCTGTACTGCAGCAGAGCTGCCTTGTGTAACCAGCCGCCTACGCCTGCAAACAACAGTGCCGCTTCTGCCCATTGTGTCAAATCCCCACGGATCCCCTCGTGATCGATCTTGGTTCGAAACTCGAATCCTGCAAACAAACAAACAACAAACAACAAGGGGGTGCAGGCCTGACTCACCTCCCAACCATGACAGCTGTGGGCAAGCCCACAGTCTTGGCTGTCCCTACCGAGCCACGAGCTGAGCTAACTAGGTTGACGTACCGACCAATCTCCTCCTTGCGACGTCCCATACCGCCACGAAGCTGCCCTCGTGGGCCTCGAGACTGTTGCCGGCCTCGGCTGCATAAAGCAGGTGCACGTCTGCACTAGATCCAGGCTCCAAGACCATAGAGCTCTCACAAACTCGCGAGACTCTCTATATTACAATAACTAACCTTGGCCACCCTTTTATAGGCTCTTGGCCGGTCATCGGGCGTCCACACTTGGCCGCCCGCCCGTCCATACTTGGGTGCCCGCCCGTTAGTATTTCCCTAACTCAGCTCGTCAATCAGCCTGCCTAGTTTCAAGCTTCCCCAAGCCTCGAAACTAGTCTTGCATGCGTATAGCACACGGTAGATACCCACTGGGCACATGACATACTCCCCTTCCTCTAAGAGCTCGCTCCTGAGCTCACTAAAAAGCTCGGGTAATCTCTCTGAAGAGAAGTCAATGTCTCCCATGTAGCGTCCTCCTCAACACGATCCTTCCACTTGATCTTGTATTCCGTGATAAGCGTATGACGCAATCTTCGTTCACGAAAGCCAATAATCTTTTCAGGTTCGTGCGGAACAAATGTCATGTCCTGGACATCTATAATTTCTTGAGGAGTAACTAACTGATCTGCTCCACCCAGTACTTCCTTAAGTCTACTGACATGAAATACAGGATGAACTTTCACATGAGAAGGCAAATCCAATTCATATGCAACTGAACCAATCCTTCATGTAATACGAAATGGTCCACAATATCTAGGAGATAATTTCGGAGATCGACCTGTCCGTAAACTCTCGGAATCTTTCGGAACTCGCGAATACACCATCGTTCAGAGAACTCTCTGGGTGAACGATGTCTATTAGAATAAAATCTGTCTCGGTCTTGAGCACTTCTAATAGATTCCTTCGCAACTTGTAACATTTCCTACATATCTTGCAAAAAATTACGTGCTGCATCATGCTGAAGTCCTGAGAATCCCACTGTAACAGGTGATCTAGGTTGAAAACCATACATAAGCATGAAAGGACTAAACCCTGTACTCGTATGCTTAGTACTGTTATATGCAAATTCTAACATAGGAAGATAATCCTCCCATGAACTCTGTCTTTTGGATACATATGCTCGAAGCATATCCTCCAAAATTTGATTCACTCTTTCAGTCTGGCCATTAGATTGAGGATGATCAGAGGAACTCAAATTCAAAGTTGTTTCCAACTTCTCAAAAACAAGTTTCCAAAAATCACTCGTAAACTTAGAGTCTCTATCACTGACTATGTCCTGCGGTAACCCGTACCGTCTAAACAATTGCTCGATAAACTGCCGAGTTAATTGCGTAGCTGTAATAGTCTTCCGAGTCGGTAAAAATCTAGCCATTTTTGTCAAGCGATCTACCACAACCCAAATAGAATCGTGGCCTTGATGTGTTCTTGGCAATCCGGTAATAAAATCCATGGAAATACTTTCCCATTTTTATTACCTGGGATTTGCAAAGGATGCAACAACCCAGCCTGTCTAAAGCGTTCAGCTTTATTTGCCTGACAAATCTGACACTTGAGAACATAATCTTCTACATACCCTTTCATCTTCGGCCAATAAAAAGTGTGTTTCACTAATGATAGTGTCCTGTGTACCCCAGGGTGTCCGGCAGAAGGGGCGTTGCGACACTCCCTCAGAATCTTGGACCTAATGTCCGGGATCTGTGGTACACAAATGCAAGATATATTCCGTCCTTACTTGGATGAATTTGTGCTTGTTTTTTTTGATGACATCTTAATCTACTCCAAATCAATAGAAAAGCATGAGGAGCATGTGCGTAGAGTTTACAATTGTTGCGCAAACACAAACTCTATGCCAAGAAGAGCAAATGTACCTTCTTTACTCATCAAATTGAGTATCTTGGATTCATCATCTCCAAAGATGGCATTTCAGTAGACCCTGCCAAGGTCAAAGATATTCTGGAGTGGCCACCCCCTAAATCAGTTCGTGAAGTTCATGGGTTTTTGGGAATCACGGGATGGTATAGAATTTTGTCATTACGGAATAGTAAACCATTCCGAATCCTCCACTGGCCTCCTGCAGCCTGAATAGTAGACTGCTCATTCCATCCTTGCTTGCATTACCCGTATTGCCTTGCACATCGGGCACCATACTCACATGCACTTTAGGCTAATGCGAGATGTGATCTTTACTACCACATTTAAAGCATTTGCCCTCTTGCATGTATTGCGTCCTTTGCTGCTGAGATAACCCATATATGCTCCTCTTGTTCCATGGCTACTGCTCTTGTACATTTTCAGCTTTCAGAGCACTTTTGGCATCCTTAAAGTCCCTTTTTGCATGCTAAAACCACCTTTGTCCTTCCCTTTTCCCATGCTTAGGTCAATCTTTGATTGCACCCATTTGACATTGAGCTGCTTGGAGACTAAAGCTGAATTTATGAGTTGTTGAAGAGTTTGGTTGGGCTAAATTTCACGTGCATTTTGGAAGATGGGTTGAAGTCCCCACTCAAACTTCCTCTGCTTTTCCTCTTCATCTATCTTCATAAAGGGAATCACTCCCAATAGTATTGTCACGTGCACACACGTGGTCATGTCTAATCCTCATAGTTAATCCTTGATTTAGGCATCATTTTAGGGTAGTCTATTAGAGCACTAGCAGGCTCAAACAGTTCAAGCAGAAGCTCCACAAGTAGACCCAAGGGCTCGCCGCTCAGCCATGCATCAGCCCACATGTTCTCAGTTTTGGCCATCATTTGGGTGGTTCTATGCCCCCCCTACAGAAGGCCGACTGCATTACATCAGTCGTGAGCGTCATCCGGGCTGGCCGACCACCATATTCGGCATGTATACCTGATTTGTTTGGGTCGTGAACACATGGGACTGGCTGACAGCGGTCCAGGGCAGAAAACAGAGCCTATATAAAGGCTAGGCCAAGTCCATTCATAGCATCTGATGCCCCTTTAGGGGCAGGTCCATAGGCAGTCATTAGAAGATAGAAAGTTAGTCAGAAGAGGGTCATAAGTCATAAGTCCCTCTTTTGGGAAGGCCAGAGGCCTCAAAAGTTGTACAAACATATCATCATCTATTTGTACCATATTAATATACTGAATACACACTTCATCTCTCTCTTATCTCTTTGCCTTATCTCTGAAGTTTGCATTAAGCATCAGCATGTTCCTTAGTAAGTAGGCTTAGGGCTGTGGATTAGTAAAGCAAGGCTTCCGCACATGCAACAGGTATCTTCCAAAAGTTTGGTACATAAGAAGTGATTGATTCCCCTTCTTTCTGGCCCAACCAATCCAATTTTTTGCGTACATTCTTTGCAAAAGTGGGAGGCAGAAACTGAGCATAAATTTTCTTTTGAATTCAGCCCATGTAGCAATGGTTTTGCCGGAAAGCTTCTTGGCCAACCACCAATGTGCAACAGTCCCCTTCAAGTACATGCCAACATGTCTAAGCTTTAATCCCTCCGTGAACTCTCACTAATGACAAGTAATCTCAAACTAGGAGATGAAAGATAAAGCTTTGGTAGAGTCATACATGCCTAGTTCTCAAATTTTACAGATTTGTCTCCTACCTTGAACTCTTTGGTCCTCTTGCTATAATGAACAACCTGCTCACCAATGTTGTCTCTTCTTTTGCCTTCATCTCCATGAGGAATGTAACGGTCCAATTCCTTTCTTGTAGGAACCAAAAAATGAGTCGGTTCCTTGCAATGTGTACCTAAAAATGAAGAAGCATGCTTGTGAGATGGGATTCCATGTGTCATAGAGGCATGGCGAGAGGTTATTGTCACCTCTTCTCTCTTTTGATGAATTGTAGATTTCAGCTTTGCGGAAGCGGCTCCAAGAGGATTTGGTCGAGGTGGCTTTTTGAACATGAGCTCATCCTCTTCACCTTGATCAATGAGAAAAGAGAGTCATCTCTCTTGGTTTTACACTCAATTCTAGTCCAACAGTTTCCAATGCATCATTCACAAAAGCTGAGTGCCTTTGTGTATCCAATACCCTCTTAACTTCTAGATCTTCATGCAAACTCTTCAATTGGGCATCTTTCTCACGTAGCTCCCTCTTGAGATTTTCCATCTCAGCATGCATAGAATCGAGTTCACTAGTGTCTTGCACCTTCTCATTACCATGGGACGGTTGTCCCTCATTTACACAGTCACCATGGTCTTTCCCTTTACTACGCGAAGGCTGTTTCTAATGTGCATAATCACCACGGAATGCATGAGATACATTTTCAGCATAGTGCTCATCATGTACATGGATTCCATGGTGTTCGTCTTCGACAACCTGTTCTCCACGCACTTGCCTTCTTGAGTATACATGCACTCCACTATATGAAATGGCTTGCCATAATGTTTAAAAGCACTAACAATTAGTGTATGCAAGATAGGATCGTCTTCCACACAGAAAGGAGGAAGATCCTAGGCTCTGATACCAATGTAATTGTCTAAAAAGGGTTGAGCACAATCTTGACACACGCTTAAACTATTAATAGTATTAAACAAGATGAAATGCCACAAAACCAAATGAGATAGCAATGCTGAAATTTAAATGACACTGCAATAGGGCCGATCCCCCTTGTAATATGATTGTATTATCAAGGATTTCAAAATACAAGCTTTATGGGCATCACATGCCAGGTTTCCAATGACATCCATGCTAGATTTCTATGCAATGAAAACATTTTGCAAACATGTTTTGTCGAAGTCAGGGTCAATTCGATATCTTTTGTTGCGAAGAACCTCACTCCCCAATCCCCAGTGTCTTGCCACTAGCGGCTATGCTCCACTAGCATCCATACACAAGCATGTGTGTGCCAGTCCGAGTCATAGAAGACCTTAATGGTCAAGCACACGGATGTAGAGTAGGTAAGGAGAACTTGAAGGAGCTCTTACCGTTGAATTTGCTGATTTTGAGAGAAGAAATCAGCTTTTGATCAAATTGTCGGTGATAGAAATGCTCCAAAGCATTTTCAGCTGAAAAGGACTCCCAAGGGTTGGACAATAGTGTAGCACTCATTTTTTGGTTGATCCAAAAGTTGGAGAAGCAAGCGAAAGAGTATGTGTATGGACTGGTTATGCTGAAAATTTTCTTCCTTCACCTCCTCATGAAAAAGGCGCCCCTTTCCCTAGTGGGGAGGAAGAGGATAGGCCTTTCCATTCAAATAAGGGGTGGCCATTGGGCCACCTCAACAAGAGCCACACCTCTTCCTAAAGTGGAGAGGGTGTCCTATAGTCTGTCTACACTCTTATAACTTGTCCGCCCAGTCTTTAATGAATTGTGGATGCCCAAACTCACTTATAAGTTGTTTGGCGGTACTTTAATGAAGTGTGGATGTGCAAAGCAACACAATGAGTTAAAACACAAATAAGCTTAAACAAAGAGTTTAGAGTCGCACCTACTACTTGTTTGCAGTCCACAAGCGAGGTCAGAATATAGATGCACGCGCACGAGTTGCGGCCAGTTGATATTGTGCTTATTCTTGCACGCGCACGAGTTGCGGCCAGTTGATATTGTGCTTATTCTTTCTATCTTTAGCGGTGCATTTTCCCTATCAACTACTTATTTGCTGTACTAATTCTTTCTATTTGCTACTTCCCTTAGTGCTAGGCTTCATTATGGCTGAGTCTGCCCTACATCTCCAGAGGTTTATAGAAACTCATTACGAAGAGCTTTGTGTGAATATATGCTCTTATGTGTGTGTGTGTGTGTGAGAGAGAGAGAGAGAGAGAGAGAGAGAGAGAGAGAGAGAGAGAGTATATCTTGATACAAGGTTCTACACCCACTATTGGGCACTGATGATGTTAGTGGGGATGTCGTAGTATCTAGTCCATACTATGCATAATGGAGTTGATAGTTGTATAGTCTTGTGGGTTAACTACCATGAGTATATAACATGCACGTTCCTAAAAGGTGAATTTGGGCATGTTCCTGGATTCATGTAGATATATATATAGATTCACGTGCACGGTTCACGAGAGGGCGTCCCCTGCCCGTAAACTAGACACACGAATCTTGCAGGCAGTAAAACATTTCATGCGAAAACAGTTCTTGTTCTGTAAGTATGGCATGCTTACGTAAGAATGTATTGGTCAATCTCCCTTTCATTTAGCTTGTAGCAGGCGGTCATTTTGGGCGTAGACATTACATCCCTAGGACAACTGAAATACCGTAATTTGGATATGGGTGCTTACCAAAATTCCTAGCCTCTCATATCCAGCCTATTGGCCTTCTCGTTTCCCAAGTGATATTGTCACAGGAAATGGCCGTTTCCACCCCTAAAAACTCATTTCACCGTTTCCATTCCTCGAATGTTTCCATTCTCGTTTCTCGTTTCTTGTGACTATGACATAGATTCCCGCAGAATCTCTTGTTCCTTGGGTTGATTTTGTTGAATTTCGTGAGGATTCATGGTCGCCAGCCCTTGAATGAACTCAAAAACAGCCTTCAATCAGCCATGAACAAACCCTATACTGTGGTACTTGGATCTACGCAAGGCTCTTGGGGAGAGTTAAGAAGCAGGAAGTGGGTATGAGAAGGAGACGTGAGAAATATGGGAGCTGAGACAGAAAAACAGCTTGGAAAATAAGCAAGCCAAAGCAAAGGATCAAGTAGACAAGCCAAAAAAGAGTAAAAGAAAACAAGCAAAAAAAAACGGGCCTAAAAAAAGTCGCCAAAAAAAAAATGGCCATAAAAAAAACAGTTTCGCATTAGTTTTGCTTGCATAGTTTCGTACTGTACTACCTCATGAGTGGACGAGTTTCGCACACAACCATGGCCACTTTTAGCAACACGAGTGTAAAAAAACCATCTTTTTTAAGCTCATCTGCATGCTTTTTTAAACCCCAAAATAGTTTCCCTTGTGTGTAGCACATGTATCCTCACAATATGCCCGACTGTCAGCATGCCCCCTCCTCGTCCACTCCTCCTTTTCGCTCCTTCACTTCTTCTCCTCCACGACTCCTCTTCCTCTTTCTCTCTTCTCCTCCGTGGTCCACCCCTCCTCTTCCTCTCCTTTTCTTGTCTTCCAACTTTCTCTCCTTTTCTTCTCACCTCCTTCCCTTTTCTTCTCACCTCCCTCTTCCCTTCCAACTTGTTTCTTTCCTCCTCTCTTTCTCTCCTTTTCTTGCCCAAATTTTGAAAATACCAAAAAACATACTCCCAAAATCATGAATTTCATACCCACTGGTCCCAAAAAATGCATCTTCATCTTTCTGTTGGCTATGTTATAAATTTGGTAGGTGTATATGAGAAGTGTCATTTCAAAACCCTTTGGGTTTCGTCCAAAACAAATGATACGAAACGAAACGAAACGAAACCTTTAAAACGACGAAATGGCGAAATGGACGAAACGTTTCATGTTACTATGGTGTGCAGCCCCTAGGTCTGATGCAACACCTGTATTGACTGTACACAGTTGTATGGCCTGTGCTGACTGTATGACCAGCAGCTTGAGACCTGTACAGCCGGTACAGCAGCCCACATACAGAGCCCTCGTTGCTTGCGGCTCTAGTACATGTACAGGACTGCTGCAGCTGATGCAAAATCTCCCACTTTTACACACACAGGGAAATGCAAAGCGCCAATCTGTGAACACGACTATAACAGCCATAGATTCTCCCTATAGCATTTCTCTTCAGGTCCGGACTCCCCTCCCCGTCACCTGGCTTGCACAACCACATAGCCATGGTTCTTAAAGGCCCAGAGAGGCAGTCACTTATCCAAAGAGAAAAGTTGGTGATGAAAACTCTTCCATTCTCCCCGCTTCCCAAGATGCTTCGTACCACCAGCCCGTGAGGCTCTGATACCACTGTAAAATTCCCTCCTCGTGGAACCGCTTGTGGTTAGCATCTAACTAAGGAAAACCAAGAACCAAACATCTAACTTACCACCCAACCATAGAGCCTCTCAAGCTCACCCCTGAGTTCGAAGGCGTCAAGAGACATGGCTTCACGTATAGTAAACCTTGGCGTCCCATACCACCATGAGGTGGTGTTGTACAGATTAGTCCTTGCAAGGCCATGAGTCTAGGGCTGGAGAAGCTCTCCCTCTGAATAGAGCCAATAACTCACTTATATAGGCCACCAAAAACTTAGTACCTAAAATAGGCAAAGCCTCTAAAAACTACTAGACCTCCCCTAATAAATGCCTAATCCCAACCCATGGGTTAATCTAACCCAAGGTTAGACCTATCAACCCCTTCAGGGCTTGGGATGTAACACCTAGGGTGCTGTTTTTTGTTTTTGAGAACAGTACCAGTGCCTTGTAAAACATAGAAAACCAAGACACTTGACTTTTTTAAAATTGTTATTGGGAGTTTTTATTTCCTTTGTAGCAAGAAATTAGAACTTTAACCATGAGGGAACAAGAATCGAACATACAAGAAGAATGCCTCTAATACAGTCTATTTTAACTGTTTGAGTCAACAATAGTAGGCCTCGCGTTAGTTAGATGTTAGATGTGCCATTCAGCACTATTCACAAAAAGAGAAAGCTTGATGAGAGCAGATGGCAAAGAATAGCTGTTTATTAAGATGTTTGCCTATACCACACTACAAAGCTCTTATTTAGAATGCCCACAAATGTTATCGCTGAATACTGATCACTGAAGCTTCTCATTGGATTTGTCAAAGTCCTAGGAGGTTTAGGGGGTTGTATTATTATAACAAGGTTTCTAGATTTTAATGTGTTTTTCAAGAAAGATTTCTTGAAAAGAGACTATCCACAGCGTAGAAATCGGCCTTGTGATGCTGGTTGGATGCTCGACAATCTTGTCTTTGCCAGTATAGCCATAGAATGGAAGGCAACTTATTTTTTACATATTATAAACTTATATACAAATTTTGGGACCTGTAACTCCCCTGTTTTGTATGAAATGTTCTTGAAACGTCTGGGATTTGAAAGAAACGTTTATGAAACGCGTTTCGTGAAACGCCTGGCAACTATGGTGTGGGATAGGCGGACAAATTGGATTGGAATTTGGGGCTGGATGGAAAAGGGCCAAGGGCCAGACCCTGGGGTGCGTAGACAGGCCCGTGGAGGTGAATGGCCATGGGCTGTGGGCGAACCCTGTAAAAAGGGTGCAAAAGGGGCCTTTTGAGGCCAACTAGAGGGGAGTGGGTGGGAATTGTTGCCTATAAATGGCCTCCCTTACCGTGGTTATTTGTTCATTCCACTCCGCACCCTTGGCAAGACAGAAAGGCAACCCCTTAATGCACATGTGTGGCTGTGGACAGCCGAGAACAACAAAATACTCACTCTCCTGCAATCAGCAGATTTCCATGGATTGATAGAGTAAATTGTGAGTAGGTTCAGGTTCCCAGTTTGGATTAAACTCAGGAGTGCACAGTGTGGTAAAGAACAGTTTTGAGCCAGCAGCCTTGTAAGCACTTTATTCTCATATCCAGCAAAAGAAAATGCTCCACGAAGTTTCTTTTTTTTGGGGGGGAGGGTGGCGGGGGCGGTCCTTGTATTGGGACCCCATGCTGTGTAAGAATGGGTGAGTTAAGTGGTTTAAGTGCATGTTTTTCTGTTGTCTGAAGATCTTTTAATTTATTAGGATTAATCATGTAAAATACTTTCGACAGACTCTCACAGACTCAGACTTTTTTATTGTGTATTTAAACTTTTGTTTCAAATGACGGGTGATTTTTTCACATGTCAATCTGATGTTCCTTTTTCTGGGGATCCCTATATATGCAGAATGTTTTCAGGACCGTGCAATCTGATTATGGCGTTTATGAAGACATGTTCTTTGGAAAAATTAAAGGTACCATCAGACGCTCATCTTGTGATCTTTTAACAGTGCCGAAATTTTCTTGTCATGGTGTCTCATTTTTGTTGGACTTTTGGGTGGCTAGTTCATACATACCTGGTTTGTTAACACATAGCTAAGCTGGAGTAGCAGTCTCTTGTTTTGCCTGGACTGTCTTGAATTCATCAGAAAGCAAGTGAAACCTTCACACCAAAGGCATGTCTATGCTGCATTGATTCAAAAAACTTCAGCAGCACAATTGATCCTTAAACTGTTACACTCGCATGCCAATCTTTTATATCATACACATGCATTGTGCCAAGCAATTTGGTCTCCTCCATGAAAACTTTGGAACTACCTCCCATCTTCAGGCACCAGACCTGGCAATAAGGAGGATCCTAAAGACTTCACATCATGCATGTTGATTATATATACAAATATCGGCAATGATGAAAAAAAGGAGCCATTTTAAAGATTTGTAAAATGCGTGCAGGTTTTGAAGGTTTGGAAGATGTGAGAGCTGGGCAAGTATAAGTCTTAGGAGGTAAAGCTTCTGCAGTCAAAAGGTGGCTATGGAAGTTGCCTTCAAATGTGAGATCTTACATGGTTGTTGGTGGATATGTGAGCATTGCGGTTCATGGACAGGCAAGGACACCCCATTTGTCGTCTTCGCTCTCTTCTTCCTGAGTGGTTTGCAGTGATGCCCAATTCCAACACCCACCCATAACCGTCTTGTCAAGCTATCTTCCATGGGAGCGCTTACCTCATCCACCACTCAACCCCCAAAACTAACTAAACCCCCCATCCATGATTCCCCATCCTCGAATCATTCCATGAGGGGCCGGATCTCAATGAGGAAATAAGGAAATGCAAGAGTGAGGTTTAGGTCAGTTAGCATTCACAAGAGGAGGAAGAAAAAAAAAAAAAGGTCTTTGGTCTCCCAGCTTATTGCTTGGTCCTGAAGAGATTTGTTGGAGATTGCTTGAATGTTGCTCTAGGTTCTTTCCCATGTTGATGTCTTTGAAGCCAAGGGTGACACAACTTATAGGAAACCTTACAATTCAAAAGGTCGCTTGTCGGTGGTGAGCTCAGCTTTGGAAGAATGATGGAGCTGACAGGATTGATGGCAGAGGCTTGGAGCATTGACAAGACCCTCTTGACCTTGGCCTTAGTTTGCGCCTCCTAAACAAGAGCTGCTCACTGGTTGTTGATGCTAATGTAAGTTTTGAAACTTGATCAAATTTTAAAAAAACATACATCCAAGGTTCTTTTGTAGAGGAAAGACAAGATTTCTACTGAGAATGTGATGGTTTCACACGGCTCAAGATATATTCAGTAGATCTCTATTTAGGACAGCATTATAGGCAGTCTAGGTTTAGTGTAGGCTTCTACAGGAGCATCATCTGGAGTCGGTAGCAGTTCATGTATCTTGGTTGAACACAATGCTAATCAATACACTTAAATACATCAAGATTTAATGGACAACATGCTCAATACAAGAAGTAATTTGCTGAATTGACAAGAGACGCACAATGAGCCGGAACGGCCGGCCCCTCCCTCAACTAGAGTATATTGATCTTGGGAGAATCAAGTACATAGTGTCGTGGGCATTTCTGACCAGATTTCCATACCAATGCATATGAATACAGTATTGCAAACAATGTAGTTGTCGGTGTAGACTTGCAACTCACACTACCCTCTCAAGTGCCCATGTTTCCTACCATCTTCTCTCTATTGTTCCACCAACACATGGTAGCAACAATCTGCAAGAGAGCATATAGGACAAGAGAACACTACACAAGGTATGTGAACATGGAGTCCGGTTCCTCCCTGCTGCTACGTGCTTCCATATTTAAGCATCAAAGCTTACCAAATTGCAAGTAGAGTTGATGACAATGAAAGTCTTCGCTATGGAAGCGTTTGATGTGTTGAAATCTTTGATTTGTCGTGATCCTTTGCGACAAAAGTCTTCAAAAGGATGAAGGAAACCTTGGGAAAGCTTTCCCTATGGTTCAAAAAGAGAGCTGAAATTAGGGTTTTCAAGAAAAAGACTAGAAATTACAAAAAAAATAAGGGTTATTTTATTGAATTTCAGTCATTGGGAGTGTGTGGGAGAGTGAACACCACCTGGAAACACTCTTGGAAGCTTGGAAAACACACTAGCAGGCTTGGATATGGAGTTGGGAAGGAGAAAAGTTTAGAAAATACAGCCAAAGAGGCCTCATGAAGAGGGTGCCTATGTCTTGAGAGAGAGGGAAGAGAGAGATAGCGAGTTGTCCACTCTAGGTGTCAGGTAGAGAGGACAAGCGGCTTGTGGTGCAAGCTAGAGCAGACACATGGCTGGTTGCTTCTTGTACAAAGGAGATAAGGTCTCGGCGTTGGGTTTGTCCACCTCGGGACATCAGTGTGTGCGAACACAGACATTTGGAGCCGAGTGGACTATCACATGCCATAAATCCAAGCATTGTCCATACTTTAAAAATAGCACACAAAGTCAAAGAAATTCAGGTATACATCAATATGCAATGCACAAGTAATGATCCTCCTGTTCATGGATTGTCCTATTTGGTTTCATCGAACTGTGTTGAGCCATCAGATCACTAGGACCGCTCAGACTTTTCCTCAAGGCCATCTGGTCATTGGGACCACTCGAGAGTTCATCAATAGTCATTTGGGCCATCTGGTCATATTGACTGCTTGACTATGAAATCCAATACAGTCATCTGGGCCATCTGGTTGCAATGACCGTCCCACTACGAAATCCAATACAGTCATCTGGGCCATCTGGTCGCAATGATTGCCAGACTGCGAAATCCAATATAGTCGTCTGGGCCATCTGGTTGCAATGACCGCTCGACTGCGAAATCCAATACAGTCGTCTGGGCCATCTGGTCGCAATGACCACCCGACCGCGAAGTCCAATATATCTGGCATCGTTGCTGTCCGATGGGTCATCTGGCATCGTTGCCTCCCATATACAAATCTCGTTCTGGCATCGTTGCCGTCCATATACAAATCTTGCTCCTTGGGCTTTCTAGCATCGTTGCCACCCAAACTAGAGCATGTCCAAATAACCATTATAAACAAAATAATGATCAATTCCAGTCCAATATATATATACAGTGAAGAGGGCTAGAGGTATGATCCCTCCCTCTTGAATCTGTCTTGATCGCAAGACATCCATATTTGTACTTCAAATACATCTCGACCAACCACTTCCTCAATGCTCATAAGCTCGAAGTATATCTGGATAGTCCTAGAAGTACTCCTGTGGCATCCATTTCGCTTCCAATAGCGAATAATTCTCGAAGTCCAAGAGGAACTTTCTGACCTCTGTCTTTCCTCTTTTTCTCACAGAATGAAACACAATCTGTTCTGGCTCTTCCACTCCTGGTGCATCCTCCAAAACAGGCTCCTCGGGGGGTAACCTGTACATGGTTTCAATAAACAGTCATGGAAGGCATTATGTGTCCTGCAATGATCTGAAATGTCCAACCGATGATCTTCTTGGTAATCTGAAAGGTCCATATATCATCATTCCCTGACTTTGGCAATCCAAAGATAAAATCCATAGCAATACTCTCCCCTAGAACATTCAATGGGTGCAGTAATCATGCTAGCTTTTGTTAGTCAAACTTGTCCTTTTGATAAACCAAACATTCTCGAACATATAACTCAATGTTCTATACAAGGCCAATAAAAATAGCTTTCCAAAGCTTGAGTTGTAGTCAGTATGCTTCTTTGCCTTGCGTAAGATGGAGCATGGCACTTTTGGTCTCGAATCCTTTGTCACATAAACGGGTTGCATCATAAGAAAAACCCTCAAATTTTTATTTTGTAATATATTCCAAAACATCTTTGAAATCCTCTTTGGTAGCATAAGGATCCTTCATCAAAGTGAAATCCATAGGGTAACCCATAGAAACCTCATGGCTCAGGGCTCTCCGAGATAATGCATGTGCTACCTTGTTGTCTTTGATGTTCATAGGCCATAGCATGGCCTTTTTGGTTCAAGACTGCTCCAATGCAAGCTCATCATGTTCAACCACAAAAAGGTCTAGAATATCCACTGGTCCTTTGCTAGCATAAAGTCACAATGCTTCAAAAGGGTTATGTTTTAGCTTTGGTTCACAAAGATGCCATGGCTTTATTTGTCGAAACATGCAATGGGCTAAGTACCACTGCAAACCATTTGTCGAACTTCCTGGCATGATGTCAATCTGATGATTTTCTGATCTCTCTGGCTTCTTTGCCTTCCTTTCCCTTACTTGTCGTGAGGAAACTGCATCTGAAAGAGTAGGCCTAGGAGTAGCTTCCTTGTCTCCTCCATGATAAATAGAGTGGGTAGCTCTAGATCCTCCTGCGATGGTGACTTCTTTGGCCTAAAGATAGACTTTAGCAGCTTCAACTCCTTCGGCTTGGGTGGCTCGATTCTTCATGAAATCTTCTTCAAACATTTAAGCCCTTCTTTGGTCTCGTTTCCTCTTGGTTCTCCACGCAAGGAATTCTTCATCTTTGAGAAATTGTTTGAACTGCTGAAAGTCATGGTACTCTTCTGATGACATGGTTGCGGTCTCATGAGTAATCGATCAACGAACCTAGTTCTCATCTTGAAGTCATGGATCGGCCTGATAGTTGTTCTCTTCATTAGACCCTTGGTTTCCCTCTTCTCTTGACATGGCTCTGTCATCCCAAGAAAGTTTCTTCAAGAGAAATCTTGCTCTAATACCACTGTATGCCCAGCGGGGCGTGCCGTTACAGACTCAACCATGTGTCCAAGTCTAAGTTCTATAACCAACTTCCATGTTCATGTCCAAGCTTCATACCCAACCTATATGTCCAAGTTCCATGTTTATGTCTAAGCTTCAATCCAAGTCTAAGTTCTATAACCAACTTCCATGTTCATGTCCAAGCTTCATGCCCAACCTATATGTCCAAGTTCCATGTTTATGTCCAAGCTTCATGTTCCATGTCCAAGCTCTATGCCCAAGTTCTCCATGTCCAAGCTATATGTCCAAGTCCAAGAAACACTCGCTCATCCCATGAGTAATCTCCACAACTCCTATAGCCTTGTCCATGAAGAAAACCATGGAAAAGCTCTTTCTTGCAAGAAAATTGATATAAAACCTGTTTTAATGGTTTTTGGGCTATAAAAACATCCAAAAAGCAATTTTTAGGGTTTTTGGAGCAGTTTTAGGATTTTTGAAATTTTCAGGGTTTCTGAATTTTCTGTGCGTACATGTCCGTTCATGCGTTCGTATCAGAATACGAATTTATTTACCAACAGATAATAGCGGTAAATGCAGATGTAAGAAGTGCTGATGTTGCACCACATGTAGAGCAGCAATCACAGGTGCTGAGTGGACCTAGGGAGTCCTCGAGCAGTGGATCCAATGTTAGCCCATAGTCAGGCAGGTTGAGGAATGATGCAAGTACACATGTATCACGGAAAGGAAAGGAAAAGGTAGATCAACCTTTTGTGCCTGATCTGTCAATAGGTCACTCATATGTGGATGGTGACTCTAGTGGCTCTGAGCAGAGCCTTGATGAGGAGCTTGGCATTCCGTTTGTGGTTACTCCTGGTGTAAGGAGAACCTGGGTTGTTTTGAGGACACCTGGTAGTGATCCAGCTTCTTCATAGCATAGACCATTGAGAAAGTCTTCTCTTTCCATGGTGGTATCATTTTGTTCAGCATCATTCAGCTTGTTGCGATTGGTAAAGCTAACAGAAAAATCCATGTTGTGCTCTCCTAGTTGTGGCAAAATGCAACTAATTATGAAAGCCGAAGCATCTATGGTGCACATGTATAAAAGGAGCTTGAGTCTCTCTTGTTGTGTAAGCTCAGCAGGGCGTGCCATGACAGATTCTCATCCAAGAGATAAAGATACAGAGAGGGAGGAGATAAGGAATTGGGGATATTTGCACAATACACCACACTGAGCGGGGAATAGGTCCCGCTCCCTTTCACGAATTTATTCAAAAACAATCCACAAGCACGCTGGCCATGATCGATACAATCTGTCATGTGCACAGTGTGTATCTATCGTGTGCTACACGCAC
Source organism: Cibotium barometz (assembly GCF_041138505.1). Classification (NCBI taxonomy): domain Eukaryota; kingdom Viridiplantae; phylum Streptophyta; class Polypodiopsida; order Cyatheales; family Cibotiaceae; genus Cibotium; species Cibotium barometz. Next base: position 43,017,479 of record NC_141095.1, read on the forward strand.
ACAAGACTAGCTTCGAGGTTTGGGTAAGCTTGGAGCTAGGCAGACTGATTGACGAGCTGAGTTAGGGATAAACTAACGGGCGGGCACCCAAGTATGGACGGGCGGGCGCCCAAGTCTGGACACTCGATGAACGGCCAAGAGCCTATAAAAGGGTGGCCAAGGTTAGTTATTGAGATATAGAGAGTCTCGCGAGTTTGTGAGAGCTCTATGGTCTTGGAGCCTGGATCTAGTGTAGACGTGCACCTGCTTTATGCAGCTGAGGCCGGCAGCGATCTCGAGGCCCGTGAGGGTAGCTTCGTGGCGGTATGGGACGTCGCGAGGAGGAGATTGGTCAATACGTCAACCTAGTTAGCTCAGCTCGTGGCTCGGTGGGGACAACCAAGACTGTGGGCTCGCCCACGGCTGTCATGGTTGTGAGGTGAGACAGGCCTGCACCCTCTTGTTGTTTGTTCATTTGTTTGCAGGTTTCGAGTCTAGTACCAGGAACGATCACGAGGAGATCCGATGGGGATTTGACAGTGGTATCAGAGCATGCCTCGTGAACGAGCAAGTCGGTAGGTAGAGAAGATGAGGTCGAAGGAAGGTATTTGTTCAAAAAAGCTTGCTGTTTTTCTGTGCATATTGCTGTTTTCAGATTCAGTATGTGTTTTTCTTCATCAAAGAAACCCATGTTGATGGGAGGTGGTAGTCTAAGAAGGGTTGTTTGCTTTGCAAAGAAGAAGCATGATTCGTTTGTGCAGTCGCATGAACGTAGAGAGAAAACTGAAACAAAAAAGCAGGCTTGCTTTTCGTTGAACGAGTGAGAGAGAGAGAGCACGTTTGTGAGAAGGTGGACATGCTGGCGGGTTTGCATGCTGGCGGGTGTTGGAGTGGGCTACCGGCAACTACAGGCGGGCAGGCGCCTAGGGGTATCTAGCCAGGCGGCCAGCAGGCTGGCGGGCGCCTAGGCTTATGTAGCCAGGCCTACGTAGCCTAGTGCAGGCGCCTCGGCCAGGCCAGGCAGGCGCCCAGGCCACGTGGCCTTGTGGCCAGGCTTACACGGGGCTGTTGCAGGCGCAGGCTGGCGAGAAGGCACCGGCTGAAGCGCTGGTGATGATAGCAGCCGACGATAGGCGAGGTGGCGCCGGCAGGAAGACTGGCGCAGGCAGCCGAAGATTGACGTCAGCAACGCAGCAGTCGGCGGCTAATCCAGGAGGGATGAGAAAAAAAAAACAAGGAAAGCACTCGTTTTTTTTGGGCTTTCGTTTTTTTTAGTTTAATTTTTTTAAAAAAAGTATATAAAAACACAAAAGCAAAAGCTAAAGATAGCTTTTGGGGATTTTTAGTTTTTGGGGAAACCTATATAAACCCCTTAAGTGGGCTTCTTGCCACACATCTCTCAAGTTTTCAAGCTCTCAAGCTCTCAAGTTCTCTTGCACTTTCATTGTGCAAAGATCGAATTTTCTCTCCACTTGTCCTTTTCACGATGTCGACCCAAGAATCAGAGTTGGAGCCCCTTGTGGAACGCGAAGGCTTGCCAGCCTACGGAAGATACCGATGCCGATCTTTTTGACAATTATGTGTCAAAATCAGATTTCCATCGGAACGTCAGGCACAAATCGCAGCCCAGATGCAAGCTTTGCAAAACTCCATCGCTCTTTTGACCACTACCCTCTCTACTCTATCGGGTATGGATACCTTGGCTTCTGCTTTAGGCCCCAACATTACTCCGGAACCGTTCGGGGGCGAGCAAAAGCAGCGCACAAAGGAGATCGTGGACACTTGGCTACATAAGTGACAAGTTCACTTTCAGTTTCATCCATATGATGATGGAAAAAAGATCCAGTTAGCAGCAGGTTTCCTGCCCGGCAAAGCTTTGCTTTGGTGGAAGGAACTCAATCCTAAGCCAACAACTTGGGCACAATTCGAAGACGTCTTCAAGAAGGAATTTCTCAAGAAAGAAGACGATTATGATGTTGTTGCGCGGTTTTCAGCTTTGACCATGACCTCGCAGCACCTTACTTATGAGGTCTACCTCCAGAAGTTTCGGGACTTGCAGATGAAAGCTACAAAGATGGATCCTACTACTCTTTTGGGATTTTTCGTAGCTGGTTTACTAGACTCGTACCGTTTACAGGTTAAAAATAACAAATGCAAAACATTGGACGAGGCCATTCATTCAGCTCGTATCTATGATGATACAATGGTCTCTTTCAAGTCGAAACCCGTTATCGAGCGGTGGAACAAGCATAAAAGAAAGTTCTCTACACCTATGGCTAACACGATAGAAGGAAAGTCTTCGGACCAACCTTCGAAGAATTCAAGTTTGACTCCAGCGAAGAAGAAACGACTCCTTAGGGCTTTAAAGCTCACGAAGGAAGGACGTTGTTTTATCTGCGAAGAAAAAGGACACATGCGTAACGAGTGCCCGAAGCAAAAGGGTGCAAAGACAAACGCAGGATCCAAGCCAAAGGCAGCTAACCGGTTGTCTTTGACAGGTACGTCAATTACTGTACTTTCTCGCCCTAGTACTTGTTCTGATTGTGTGTTCAATTCTAAAGTATTGGGCTTGCATGATCTTCTCCGAGTTTATGGAGAAGTGAATGGCCATAAGATTCACATTCTTTTAGACCCTGGCAGCTCACACAACTTTGTTAACTACAAACTTGTGCAGAAATTGAGTCTTGATACGACACCCAGTGATCATACCTATGAGGTACGCTTACCTGCGGGAAGGCAAGTTTGGGATATCGAAAGGTGGAGATGCTTCCAATCCAGATTCAGGACTACAAAGATACTCTGGAATGCTATGTTATGCACCTAGAAAATGTAGACTTGTTATTAGGGATTGAGTGGTTTAAGACTCTTCAAATCCAGATAGATTGGTCTAGTCATATTTTTTCTTTTCAGCATAGGGACACTCAGTATAGTATTTTAGGTGATTGTATTCATCCCTCTCAGGGACCTCTTGTAAATACAATTGATTTTGGAAATATAATGGATTCTTCTTTGTATACCGCTTTCCATTGTGTATTGATTCCGCTTTCTTCCTTTCTCATCCCTTCTTTGGATGTAAATGAATTCAGTGTGTTTGAAAGCAAAGAATTACAGAAGATACTTGATTCGTTTCAAGACGTATTTCCTAAGGAACTGCCATCGGGTTTACCACTTGAACGGGCAGTAGATCATCGTATTGACTTGATCCCTGGTGCTCATCCTGTCAGTATTCCACCTTACAGGATGAGCCAAGCTGAGGAAGATGAGTTGGCTAAACAACTCGAAGATTATTTGAGGATAGGCGAGATCCGTCCAAGTAAATCACCTTAGGGTGCACCTGTGTTACTTAGGAGAAAGAAGGACAACACCTGGAGAATGTGTATAGCTTACAAGAGATTGAACAAGCTGACCATTAAGAACCGTTATCCTCTCCCTAGATCAGATGACCTGATTGACCGGTTAGTAAGAGCGAAATATTTCACGAAGATAGATTTACGAACTAGCTATCACCAGATACGTATTCATGAAAGGCATGTCGAAAGAACCGCCTTTCGGACTAGGTATGGCCATTACGAGTTTCGCGTATTACCTTTTGGGTTAACCAATGCTCCAGCCACTTTCCAGCAAATGATGAACGATCTTTTTCGTGAACATTTGGAAAAATTTGTGGTGGTGTTCTTGGATGATATTTTGATATATAGTCGTACTCTTGAGGATCATGTCAGACACCTCACGATTGTCTTATCTATTTTAAGACAGAATCGACTATATGCTAAGTTAAGTAAATGTGAGTTCTTTATGACCGACATCATTTACTTGGGACACAAGATCACTTGAGATGGATTGAGCATTGACTATGACCGAGTTCAGAAGGTTTTGGACTGGCCTATACCGCGAACAGTTTCGTTCTTTTCTCGGTTTTGTAGTTTATATTCGGAAATCTGTGCGGGAGTACTCTCAGCTCACACTACCGATGACCGACTTGTTGAAAGGTCGTGGACGTAAGTCAAATCAGCCTATCACTTGGAATAACGATTTGGATATGGCCTTTAGACTTTTTAAAGATAAAGTCAAGGAAGCACCTATCTTAGCATTACCTGATCCTAGTCGGCCTTATGTTCTTGAAACTGATGCTAGTGACTATGCTATTGGGGCTGCTCTATTTGAAGATGGTAGACCGGTTGCTTTTGAAAGTAAAAAGCTAGACGACACTCAATCTCGCTGGCCAACCCTTGAGAAGGAGCTTTATGCTGTGATTCATGCTCTCAAGGTTTGGAGACATTATTTATATGGCTCCAAGTTTGTGGTATTGACTGATCATCAGTCAAACAAGTATGTGTGTGATGCGGATGATTTGAGAGGAAGGAAAGCTCGTTGGGCGGAGTTAATGCAAGATTTTGATTTTGAGATCCGTTATCGGAAAGGGTCCATGAATAGTGTGGCAGATGCGCTTAGTCGAATTAGAGAGGTGAATACTTTGTCGTTCACCGAGATTTCTATTGACTTATTTCAGTCATTGAGAGGGCTTTGCAAGACTGATAGTTATTTTGGTCCATTTTGGCAGAAGATCCAGGACGGGAGCTCATTGATTGACCAAGACTCGATATCCAACTCCATAGATTTGGATTTGGACTCAATATCCAACTCCAAGTCTAAGTCTAAGTCTAAGTCCAAATCCAAGTCCAAGTCAAGTCCAAGTCCAAGTCCAAGTCCAAATCCTTTGTTGATGGCGAAGAAGAAGCTTTCCATGATCATAATGATGCCCACACACACTCCACAATCTCCTTCAATCTTCAATGATCTTGTTCATGGTACTAGAAGAGAAGTCCAATCCTTTTTATACTTGTAAGAGACCTTGCTTTTTGCCAAAAAGCCTTCATGCTTTTGCTTTGCCTTTTTATGCTTTGCTTTTCTCTTTTTACCCTTGCTTTTGCTCTTTTTGCTTTTATTAATAAAATATTACTCAACTTTTGGTGCTTTGCTTTTCTAGCTTTAAGGGCTTGCTTTTTGGCCTTAGAGCTGCTTTTTGAGAAAGCGCCTTTTAGCTTTTTGGTCCGGCTCAGTCTCCTCTTTCCAATGGTGCCCTTGGCTCGCGGTCAACCCTATTTGACTTTTTGCTTTTTGACCAAGAATGGTGCATTTTCTTAATCAAATCTTATGGACCCTGTCTCCATGTCTTCTTCCACCTGTTTGGTGTCCGGGCATGGATTTCATCATGTGAAATAGAGCTAGGAGGGCCAAATAGTTACACATAGTCCCAGAAGGCCTCCAACTTCATGCATCATGATCTACATACTCCCCTATCTCAATCCTAAGTTTTCCAAGGATTGGGGAGATTTGTGTTTGCATCCCTTCAAAGGTAACGGTTGATGTTTCTGGAGCGACAAACCTCTCCTTAGGCATTTTGAGAGCTTTAATGATCTGAGGATGGATATAATGGTGAGTAGCACCTATTAGTATCAAAGTGGATAAGAATAGGCTGATTTGCAAGCTTACCCCAAGCCATAAACAACTTCCTCTTCTATGAAGGAGTACCATCCAGTTGCACACTTTGGAGTCCAACCCACTAGCATTTAGAGACTTTCATTCTACATCATATACTATTTTGGACTCAAGAAAGTTCTCAAAGTTATGGTGTTAGTATACATAGAGACAAGCATGTCCATTGGATGCACGAGCTTGCAGCTCATAGTTGTTTCTCGTACCAGTACGAACCCATTCGTACCGTACGGTTCGTACGATACAATACTATACGATATCGTATGGTATGAGTATTTTTTTTCTTTTCCTCCCAAATTTTCAAAATGCTTAAAAAAATATAGAAACCTTGCTTAACGAAGATCCCAAATGCTCACAATACTTCGCAACTTTCGTGTCCACTCAGTATTCCATATAGGGTTGTTGAGACATCTAAAAAATCTGGCAAGGTAGACTGGTAGTGTACACTTGTTGGTAGGATGAGAGAATCTTGCTACATCACTTGGAGATCCCTGGTATAGGTAGGCTAGACAGTTAGATTCTCAAGTTATGTACGAGGGAGAAGATTTGGACATGGCCATTTTGATCTAGAGAGGAGTCCCTAAACCTATCACCCTAGATGCACTGCTTGCATTTGCGCAAGGACGGTGAAACCGGCCTCTGATAGAAAACCAGAGTGCGGTAGGAGCAATCACCCGTCCACTTGTAGTCTAGATGATAAACAAAACACAGATTGGGGCTAGAGTGCCCAAATCTGAAAACACAGCGACACCTGTTGGCCCCAAAGCTTGGCGCCCCTTGCGGTATTTCTTTATTCAATTAAAATAATATGTATGGCTGAGTACAACACAAAGACCAGCCAAGAGTTTACACCTGTAAGTCCAATCTGACTGCCCACAAATCCTTCTCAGCACAGAGGATCTATGCACACAGATCTGTGTCCTCAAGCAACACACTGTGCCTCCCTCTGATCAGCCAAGTTCACAAAGCAGGCCAGCCATGGGCATACATCTGGCATAACTCAAGAGCATGATACATCTTCTCAGCTCAACATACATATGCTGTTCAATCCCTGTCTTAATCCCTTGTCAATCTGCCATACTCCTCCTCTCACAAGGAGCCAGATAGTACATACCTGTAGCAGACATCAAGCAATAGAAAGAGAGATAGATGAACAGAGTCAAGGCTTACCAAGTTCAGCTCGTGAAACAACACTGGAGGAAGCAACAGCACTAATCTGTGCCTGCAGGCACTTGAATCCACAATCCTGCTTCACACGTGTGCTTGCACTTGCCTGTATTCTCCTCCTGATGCTCACTTCTATGCTGTCCTTGTAAAGTACAGATCTGAAAATCAGCACAGTACCCGTCTGTACCGCCTCGGGATACGTGCCAGGCGTTGTACTAGCATAAACAGCCTGCTGTCCACTTCTGTACCTGCCTGAATCAGAGTACACAGGCCTGTCCAGCACCTGTCTGCACCACCTGCAGCACTGTACTTGCTGTACCTGACTGCCCGTACACTGTACGGCAGTCGTACAGGGTGTACTTGCTGGAAAACACACAAAATCAGCCTGTACTGGTCTTCTGCGCAGCCAATCCAGCAGCTGTCCTGTGCGCCGCCAGCAACAGAGGAGAAAGAGAGAGAGAGAGAGAGTGTCCAGTACTGGCCGTACAGTGCTGTACGGCTGATTCTGCTCAGAAAAACAGCTACAGCACTTCAGCAAATCAGTCGCCTCTTCTCTTCAGCTTCTCCACGCATGAATACAAGCGCATGAAGGGAGCTCCACTTTTGCTACACGACTCCCCAAAAAGGGAAGAGAGAGAGTGAAGAGAGAGAAAACTCCTTCTCACTTTAATCCCTAGGGCCCCAACTTAATAAGTTCCTAGGGCCACTAAGGCCTAGGGGCAAACTTCAATAAACATTAAAACTTAATGTTTTAATGTTCCCCCTTCACACCTAGGGATGTCCACACATCTTAAACACTGTCCGGGCACCCCCCATGTGAATCATAAAATATTCTGACTCTGCAACCACCATGCCCACACTTGTCCTGCTCCATTTTCACAGGGCCATGACATACCCCCCTCTTGAAAGATGGCAAGCGTCCTCGATTGCATTCTGGTGATGCATCAAAATATCCAAAGTGAAATATACAATATGGCAAGATCAGCGTCCCAATCTCTCTGAGCCATACACATGTATCATCATTCACTGCAAAGCAATGGCATAGTAATTGTCCAAGTTGTATACCACTGTGAACCATACATATCCACAAAAATTTCCATGTGACTAGTACACATATATCATAGAAGTCCCATAAACAGATGTACTGTCAGCCTCAGTACCTTCGGATGAGATAAAATCTGCACCAAGCGACCTCTAGATGTCATCTGAGCCTGTCTGTATCAAGGGAGTGGAGGTGCTACCCCCCTCTTGAGCATCAGGTAATGCTCCAGACCCATGCTCTGCTGAACCTGAATGAGCCACAATAAGAGTCGGCTCTAACTCAAAGGCATCGAGATAAAGCTGCAAAACCTGAGGTGAATCTGTCAAGTCACCTTCCTCCATCCACTTCGCATCCATCGGTGAATAGTTCTTGAACTTCACAAGATAGCGACGGGAAACTTTACCTCGTACCTTCCTTTCTTTATGTGCCAGTATCTGCTCTGGAATCAGAACCTCATCAAGTTCCTCAACTTCCGGCTGAGCCTCATCTGATACATCCTTAGGCACATCCCCACGGAAAGGTCTAAGAAGACTCACGTGAAAAGCATTGTGAATCCTCCAGTGATCTGGTAACTTCAAACGACAGGTTACCTCACCAATCTTTTCCAAAACCTGAAAAGGCCCATAATATCGCATACTCAACTTAGGGAATAAGCGCTCTTTACCCTTCATCTTCTTGAGTCTAGCCTTTTCAAAACGCAAAAGAACCCAATCACCCAATGCAAACTGCAAATCACGTCTGTGACGGTCTGCGGCTTTCTTTTGCTTCTGCTGAGTTTTCTGGAGGGCCAACTTAACTCTCCGATAAGCTTCATCCAAGCTCTCCACATACTGATCAGCCTCAAAGATCTTATCCTTTGTATGCAAAATGGGTGGAACCTTCTTCCCTCCTTCTACAATCTCAAAAGGCGCCTTGCCTGTCGAGCTATGTACAGTGTTGTTATATGCAAACTCCACTAAAGGAAGATACTTTTCCCATTGTTGCTTGTGCTCTGACACATAACACTTGAGAAGATCCAACACTGTAGAGTTAGCCTCTTCTGACTGACCATCTGTCTGTGGATGAAATGACGATGAAAACTTGAGAGTTGTACCCATGTTGTCAAACAACCCTCTCCAAAACAAACTCGTCATCCGTGGATCACGGTCACTAATGATAGACGTATGCAAGCCATGATACTTGAAGATGTTCGCCATGAACAACTTCACCATATGATCCACTTTAATTGTCTTCCTCACGGGAATGAAATGTGCCTGCTTACTGAACCTGCATATGATAGTCCAGATGCCATCATTTCCCGTTTGTGTCCGTGGAAGATCAAATATAAAATCCATGGCAATGCTCTCCCAAGGTCTATCTGGAATAGGTAAAGGCTGTAATAACCCTGGTGTCTTCTGACGGTCAAACTTTACCTTCTGACATACGATGCATTGCCTCACAAAGGCATCAACATCTCTTCTCAAGGTTGGCCAATAAAAGAAAGTCTCCACTGCTTTGACCGTGGCGTCAATACCTCTATGACCTGCATACGGTGGAGCATGACTTTCAATCATAACCTTGAGTCGCAATGGCCTGGTAACACACAGTCTGCCATGCATCAATAAAAACCCATCTCTGAGAGTGTAATGCTCATGCCGCTGACCCTCAGACATCTGATCATACAACCTTTCAAAATCCTCATCATGGGCATACTGCTCTTTCATTTCATCAAGCTCATGATGATAAGCAAGTGAAACAGCAGAAACCTGTGGCTTGCGTGACAAAGCATCTGCCACTACGTTCTTTTTGCCTTCCACATGCACAATCTGAAAGTGAAACATTGACAAAAAGTTTGCCCAACGCATATGCTTCTCTGAAAGCTTAGTCTGCGTGAGTCAGTATCGCAAGGTCTGATGATCTGTCTGCACAGTGAAATCAGCCCCAAGCAAGTAGTGTTTCCATGTAGAAAGAGCGTGAATTACAGCCAACATCTCTTTCTCATACACCTGTAAATGCTTCTCGGCATCTTGCAAAACTCTACTCTCATAGGCTATCACATGTCCCTCTTGCATGAGAACTGCACCAATGCTACTTCCACATGCATCACACTGGACAACAAAAGCCTTTCGGAGGTCCGGTAACACCAATACTGGGTCCGAAGTAAGCTTTTCTTTGAGCTTTTTGAATGCTGTAATTTCCCGATCAGCCCATCTAAACGGAGTTGCTTTCTTCGTCAAAGCATGAAGAGGCGAAGCAATTTCAGCAAAGTGCCGTATGTAACGCCTGTAATAGGAACACAATCCTAGAAAGCTGCGTACATCATGCACGGTCCTCAAAGCTGGCCAATTAAGTATTGCTTCCACCTTTGCTGGATCCATACGGACTCCATGACCAGACACAATATGCCCCAAGAAATGTATCTCCTGCAAGAAAAACTCACTCTTCTTGCCATTAACCACCAATCTATGGTTTCTGAGTTCTGCAAACACAATGGCCAAATGCCTTCTATGCTCTTCCTCAGTTCGTGAATGCACAATCATATCATCAAAGAATGTGCCCACAAACTCTCTATGAGGCCTGAAAATCCTGTCCATCATTCTGTTAAATGTGGCAGGCGCATTTGTCAAACCAAAGGGCATAACCAAGAACTCATACAACCCAAATGTGGTTCGGAATGCTGTCTTATGCACATCCTCGGGTCTAATGCGTATCTGATGATACCCGCTTTTCAAGTCAATACGACTAAAAACTGTGGAGCCCTGTAAGCAGTCCAAGATGTCATCGATCCTCGGTATGGGGAATCGATTCTTGATGGTATTCTTGTTCAGCGCCCTGTAATCAATACACATGCGCCAAGAACCATCCTTCTTCTGCACTAAGAGCACAGGTGAGCAAAAGGGTGATGAGCTAGGCTGAATCAACCCCTTATTCAATAGCTCCTGCACCTGACTCATAATCTCTTCCTGTTGGGCTGCACTAACACGATACGGCGGTCTATTCGGTGGAGTACTACCAGGAATCAGATCTATGGCATGATCTTCTGGCCTCTCAGGAGGTAATTCTCCTGGCAATGACTCGGAAAAACAGTCTTGAAACCCACTTAAGAAATCAGCCCTGTCCTTATCTAACATTTACAAATTAGACTTAGACTCATCATCCTGTGCATCCTTTACATAAATCAAGTACGCGGAAAGATGCTTTTTCATTACTGATGAAATCGCCGAAGCGGATACAATAGGAACAGATTCCCCTTTGAGTTTTACATCCAATACATGCTCTTTCCCTCTATGAGTCAGAGTAATTTTCCTATTGTAAGTATCCACCACCGCATGTACCCTGTGGCACCATGGCATCCCCAACAAAACATCACAGCCATCCAAAGGCATGATGAAGAACTCCTCACTGTCCACATAACCCTGCAAATGAAGCCGAAGCTTCCCAATGATAGGAGTAACGGGTTCTGCATACCCTGGACAAGCCATATTTGCCTCATGTAACGGCCCCATCTCCTCTGCGCGAATCCCCAATCGGCCAGCCAAATCTGGTGAAATGAAGTTGGCTCTAGCACCTGTGTCAAAGAAGATCAAAGCATTCTGATCTCTCACTTTGCCCCATGCCCTGCACAACTCTGTAGCTTCACCACTTAGCTGCTCCCCCACAAGATCAGGAACTAAGCCTGCAGAAGGCTTTGGTTTCTTTGGCTTGGGCTCTCCTTTATTGTCAGGGTCCTTCTTGGACGTTCTTTTGGGACAATTGAATGACATATGCCCCTCTTCAGTACAGTAGAAACACTTTTGAGCATCTCTCAAAGCCTGTCTTTCCTCAGAAGTCCTTTTGGGCATTGGCAACTTCTTATACTTTGTCTCTGTAGACCCTTTAGCATCACGAGAAGCATGCCCAAATTATTCAGCTTTCTTGCCCAATTTCTTACTGGCTTTAAACCCAGATGAACCACCTGTGAGTAACGCATTAGCTGTCATAGCATTTTCAATCATCTGTGACATGTTCGTTACTCTTGTCTTTATACAGTAATCTCGTACCTCCTTGGGCAGCCCACAACAATACTTCTCTACCTGCTCAGATAATGGCACGGCACGATAAGAAGTCACTGGGAGTAGAGCTTCCCAAAACTTCTTGTTATAATCCTCCAAACTATCACACTTTGAAGCATCCAGCTTGTGCCATGCGGTCATAACATCCACCTCAAATGTAGATGTGAGCCATACGGAAGAGAAAACCTGTTTGAATTGGACCCATGTGGTGGGTGCTATGCCCTGCAAAAGAAGAGTAGACCACCACTGCAAAGCATTGCCCTTGAGAAAAGTGGCAGCTTTCCTCACCTTCGAGGACTCTGTGTGATTCCCACCAGAAAAAGCAGCATCAAACTGCTGTAAAAAGGTAAGTGCCTTCAATTTATCCTTGGCCCCACTGAAAGTGTCAAACTTCACTGCAGCTCCCCCTTCCTTGTAATCCTTCGCCTTTCCCATAGGCGTTAGATTATCATATGGAAGTGGTTTCGTAAGATTGCTGCCCCCAACATTCATACCCATCATTGGGTCAACATTTCCCATTCCAACACCAGGCATACCATACATCCCAGCCATGTTTCCATACATTCCACTATGCATACCTGGCTGCATGCCACCAAACATATTGCCTTGCATCCCAGGTTGCATGCTTCCAAACACATTTCCTTGCATACCGGACTGCATACCACCATACATATTCCCTTGCATGCCAGGCTGAAAATTGGCTCCAAAAGGCCCATACATACCCATGCCTCCCTGAGGATAACCCCCAGTCATGGATTGGAACACCGAGCCACCACCAAAGTACCCTGGATGCATATTCTGCTGAGGAATAGGTGGCTGTCCATAGAAGGAACTCTGTGGGTTAGCACCAAAAGCATGCTGCATGTTTGGAAACTGTGCAGGAGATGGATCCTGTGGAGTGGTACCACTATGACCTTGAGAAAGATTCTTCGAACGAACCTTCTTCTTCTTTTTCTGGGGCTCTGTGCGGGGCTCTGAGCGAGATCTCAAAAATTCAGCAAATCTCTCACTCTGAGTGAGCTGCATAAAAGTATCCATAACACTAGCCAAGCGATCTTTGAACCGAGCATCATCATCCTCTTTACCATGCACATCTTCTGGCTGTGTTACATCCTCATAAGGCTCAACATCTGCAGCCTGTTCTCCTGCAAAAATATCCTCAGATACATCTCTTTCAGGAGAAGTCTCTTGCTCTTCTTCTTCATGATAGAAGTACTCTTCCTCTGTATCAGACATGATTGCTGAATTTTCAGCGATGGCTTTCTTCAAAGCAACCACGAGCTCACCCCCTTCAGAAAGTTGATGATTGGTCCCGGCAACGGAACCTTGAAACCGGCCTCTGATAGAAAACCAGAGTGCGGTAGGAGCAATCACCCGTCCACTTGTAGTCTAGATGATAAACAAAACACAGATTGGGGCTAGAGTGCCCAAATCTGAAAACACAGCGACACCTGTTGGCCCCAAAGCTTGGCGCCCCTTGCGGTATTTCTTTATTCAATTAAAATAATATGTATGGCTGAGTACAACACAAAGACCAGCCAAGAGTTTACACCTGTAAGTCCAATCTGACTGCCCACAAATCCTTCTCAGCACAGAGGATCTATGCACACAGATCTGTGTCCTCAAGCAACACACTGTGCCTCCCTCTGATCAGCCAAGTTCACAAAGCAGGCCAGCCATGGGCATACATCTGGCATAACTCAAGAGCATGATACATCTTCTCAGCTCAACATACATATGCTGTTCAATCCCTGTCTTAATCCCTTGTCAATCTGCCATACTCCTCCTCTCACAAGGAGCCAGATAGTACATACCTGTAGCAGACATCAAGCAATAGAAAGAGAGATAGATGAACAGAGTCAAGGCTTACCAAGTTCAGCTCGTGAAACAACACTGGAGGAAGCAACAGCACTAATCTGTGCCTGCAGGCACTTGAATCCACAATCCTGCTTCACACGTGTGCTTGCACTTGCCTGTATTCTCCTCCTGATGCTCACTTCTATGCTGTCCTTGTAAAGTACAGATCTGAAAATCAGCACAGTACCCGTCTGTACCGCCTCGGGATACGTGCCAGGCGTTGTACTAGCATAAACAGCCTGCTGTCCACTTCTGTACCTGCCTGAATCAGAGTACACAGGCCTGTCCAGCACCTGTCTGCACCACCTGCAGCACTGTACTTGCTGTACCTGACTGCCCGTACACTGTACGGCAGTCGTACAGGGTGTACTTGCTGGAAAACACACAAAATCAGCCTGTACTGGTCTTCTGCGCAGCCAATCCAGCAGCTGTCCTGTGCGCCGCCAGCAACAGAGGAGAAAGAGAGAGAGAGAGAGAGTGTCCAGTACTGGCCGTACAGTGCTGTACGGCTGATTCTGCTCAGAAAAACAGCTACAGCACTTCAGCAAATCAGTCGCCTCTTCTCTTCAGCTTCTCCACGCATGAATACAAGCGCATGAAGGGAGCTCCACTTTTGCTACACGACTCCCCAAAAAGGGAAGAGAGAGAGTGAAGAGAGAGAAAACTCCTTCTCACTTTAATCCCTAGGGCCCCAACTTAATAAGTTCCTAGGGCCACTAAGGCCTAGGGGCAAACTTCAATAAACATTAAAACTTAATGTTTTAATGTTCCCCCTTCACACCTAGGGATGTCCACACATCTTAAACACTGTCCGGGCACCCCCCATGTGAATCATAAAATATTCTGACTCTGCAACCACCATGCCCACACTTGTCCTGCTCCATTTTCACAGGGCCATGACAGACGGTCCCTTAGTCATAAACGCTACACTGGGAGACCTTTGGTATTGCATTACCCATCTAGGTTCTTTTTTGGAGACAATTGGGAGATCCAGTTGGGAGAGACACATATCCATGTTCTGGTTCCTCAAGCATTGTAGACTCCTCCCCTCCCAACCTTCCCTGCTTGAAGCTCCATAGGTTGTAAGTGTTAAAAAAAAAACCGTATTTTATCATACGGTATCCAAAAATTTCATATCGTACCAAAAATTCCCGTACGGTATTATATTTTCGTACCGTGACAACTATGAGCTTGCTTTAATGGATAGTGTAATTATTTATTATAAAAGTAGAATGGTCAAAGCATTGTTTCCAAGAAAGAGACTATTCAAAGGAAAACATTATTAACTCATTATCCTTGATTAAAATGTCCAACATTATCAAAATATCAAATTTCCATTGTTCTCAACCAAGAGACTATTCAAAGGAAAATATAAAGAAATTATTCACTCATTATCCTTGATTAAAATGTCCATCAATATCATACTTTCGTCCTAATATTTTTGTAAATTGTTGATGGACACATTATTATAAAAGTTGTGTTATGTAATTTCCACAATAATTATTAATGTATATCTAGTCTTTTTTTAAGTGTTAAATTTGGTCGTCTGATAATATCCTTAAAAGAATTTTGTGTATCTAGTCTCTAGGTGTCAAATCTATGAGCCAAAAACACTTTGTAATTACTTGAAATGTCTCATTAGTGACCATTAGCACCCTAGAAACTTAATATCGAGTGGTTACATTTGAAATCTTGGTTATATATACATAGAGTATAAGGACTTAACCATTATGAAACTTATTCTATTTTTCTCTCTTGAATACTCGTCTTACTTCTCTCATCTCTTCCTAGGGCGTTGGTGTGTGAGTTGAGAGGGATTCCTTGCATGCTTATGTGCTAGAGTTTACCTTCTTCTTCTCTCTATTATATGGGATGAAGGATAGTGGTGTGTTGAGAGAGAGAGTTCACTTTCTTCTTCTCTCTATTGCATGAGTGATAGTTGTGTGTTGAGAGAGGAAGTGCCCACATCACCTCTTCTGCATACATTTCTTCTCACCAATGGATCAACAATTGTAATGGAGTGCGATAATCAATGGAGTGGGAATACAAGCATGAGTAGCTTTTTCCATTAGGAGGTTGAGCGATTGGATTAAGAGGTAAGTATCTTAATGACCCTTACATTAACAAGGCTAAACATTTTTGGTGCCGTTACTAGGGCAATCCATGCATAATCTACAAGTAGCCTTATCTTGAATGTTTACTTGTATATGGTCCATAGGGAGGGGTGGGTAAGGTTGGTTAACCATCTTGATATGGCCATGATCACATCCATCTTGTTGTTAAGACATTGATTAGAATTTCGTTACAACTTCTCTTGTAACTGGAGGATTTATTGGTCCTTGTCCATGAGAATTTGTTGATCCTTGTCCTTGAGGATTTGTTGCTATAGTTGTTACGCAATGTCCACCGTTTAGTTGAACGGGGATGCCCGGATGCTAAAGTGCCATGCTAGTGAATTGGTATCGTGGGTGAACCCACATTAAATACTATTGACCTAGTATTATTGGTATAGCTTGAGACCATGCTTGGCAGGTGTAGGTGTAACAAGCAGTGCCATGCTTGGCAACTGTGTGTGGTCAAAGTGAAACAAGTGTACTATGCTAGACAACTGCACACGGTCGAAGCGCAGCAAGTGGTTTATGTAAATGATGTGCCATGCTAATTGCAGTGTAACAAGTGGTAATACATGCCATGCTAGATGATGTGTATAATGATACTCTCATCGTAGTGTAACAAGTAGTGAGTGTATGTTGTGTTTGTGTCTATCAACGTTTCATGCTGGGATTAATTGTTGTGGAGATAGCAATTAATTAGAACAACTAATGTGTTTATGTTTGTGAGATAGGTGATGAGTAGTGCATGTGTTGCACATGGAGGATCTTATCTATATCAACTCGGATTATTATTATTTTGTATTATGGTAGCCCCTGCAATATGAGACTGAGAGTGTAGGAGATATTCACATTAGTAGTGGAATTGTATGTAGGTGTTAGGGGTTATTGTATTGTGCCAAGACATTAGGATTTTATAAGCACACCCATTCGGATGGTTTATAACCTTAGTAGTACCTCCCGCTAAGACTAGGCTCCAATACATTCCTACCGCGGACAACCATGCCGACATTCTCACAAAGTCCGCCAATCGGCCTATCCTCAAGCATCTTCGCGAGCGGCTCGGCATCAGTCCTCCACCATCACCCTCAGCACCTTGAGAGGGGGACCATCCTCACTATATCATTGTTGTAAAGGGCGCATGTGTAAGTGAAAACCCCATGAGGGCACTGCTCATGTGAAAACCCGATGCATAGCATTTACTATCTTGCATACCCTTTGCATCGCATTCTGTTTTTTTGTGTGTTTGGGACGCATGTGTGAACGAAAACCCATAACGACGTTCATGCATGTGCAAACCCCTTGCATTGTGGCATTGATCTAGTATAGCCCAACATGCCAAATACTTCATCATGTTCCTCTTGTGACATGTGAGGGATTGATCGTAGTAAAACAACCTTAGGCTTAACTAAACTTCACTTAATTATACTTAAGAGATAGACAATGGTGTCAATGCAATGCAGTGCAGCTATATTAAATGCAATGGTTACAAAGAAGATCTATAAATAGATCTATGCCTGTCCTAGATGAATATCTATCTCGCCGCGAAGAGAGATATGTTGAATGTTGATGTTGACTAAATGTTCCCTTCTCCAATGCTGAGGTCCACCCTTGAGATGCTGGCTTTCCTCTATGTAGGAGGCAGGAGGATGAACTGAATGCTGATGATTATGTTACTGATGATGCTGAATGCTGAATATGCTGACCTCCACACCCTCTTAGGGTCTTGGGCTGAAGACCACCAAATGATGAAGAGATGAATCCAATGAATGATGCGCTTTTCTATTTATATGCTAAGTTATGCTGCTGGTTGGCAAGGTACTGCTGTCGGCCAGCTTGCCTGTCTTCAAGACTTCATAAATGCTCTAGATGCTGCTGTCGGCTGCTGACCAGGCCCTGCCGGCTCGTTCCCTATTCCCTGACTTGATGTGCTACATGCCCTAAATGCTTGGAATGCCTTAAATACCTGCTGTAGGTGCTGTAACAGCCCCATACCATGCTGTAACTACTGTGTAAATGCCTGGATAATACTTGATGCTCATGAATGCCATCTGCTTAATGCTTATGAATGCCTAGGATGCCATGTCACCTGCACACCAAGTGGGTGTGCACGTGACACTTCTTCACCCACTTTCCTTTTTCTTCATGTTCTCTCATGGTCCCCTTTCGACCTGAGAGGGGGTGTGTCACAAAACAGGCCCAAAAGGGCGCGACAAACAACCCAAAAGAGGCCCCCAATTAAAAGGTCTAAAAGGCTCTTGACCGGGTCGGCCAGGCTGGCCGACACCGCCAGCCGACTTGGTCCATTGGGGGGGCCAGCACTATAAAAGCCCCTCGCTGCCCCTCCTTTATACATCATATTGATCATCAACCAGCCAACGCAATCATCATCATCGGCGTTGCCCCTGCGGTACCAGCTCTGCACGGCGGTCCTTCATCAACACACACATCATCAGTGCTCTACCTCCTGCGCAGCACACCATCCGGCACAGCAGCCCTGCCTCACCATCAGTTTCGGCGTTTTGCTCCTGTGCAGCCACAGCAGTCCTCTGGCACCCGCCCAGCCCTGCTCCTACAGATCCAGCAGCGCCTGCTCCATCCAGTATCCAGTTGCAGCGCTCTGCCCCTGTTGCTACAGCACACATCTGCGGCCAGTTCAGCGCAACACTCTATACCTGCCCTCAGGCGATCTTGCATTTTGCAGGCCCTGATCAGCACCCAAAAATGTGGGAAGATTCTCCAAGGCAGACGCCACTTCTTTTGTTCCCATGTCTTTGGCCCCTCCAGGATCTAGAGCGGGGTATGCATCTTTGTCAGTGAGCAGCTCTTACCAACGGTGATTGATCCATGCACCATAGTCATAGGGAGAGCATAGTGGGTGATCATGAGGATCAGGGAGGACAAAGTGGGTTTCCTTAACCTCTACACTCCAAACCCCATAGCAGGCAGAGCCACTTTTTGAAGCACGGTTCGTCAGCCCCTTCCTTTTTAGTGCACGGGTGCAGATTTTAACATGCTACACGCAGTGGAGGATAGACTTGGAGGAGGCAAGGACACCATTTTAGGCACAGAATACTCAGCTTGGGAGGAGCTGATTTTGACTCTACGGAGACAGGATTCATGGCACCTACAGGCTACCACAATTTGGGCATAGCCCAGGGAGTGCGGGGTTCTCGAGATCAAACAAGAGAGGTACAGGCCCTAACCTCTCTAGACTGGATCGTTTCTACGTTGATGTGTGGGCTTGGCGTGGTTGGTATTCTTGCACGCACTTCTTCCTCACATCATGCCCCTCTCAGTCTTTCCCTTGCACGCACTTCTTCCTCACATCATGCCCCTCTCAGTCTTTCCCTAGAGGACCCATGAAGGCAAGATAGACACCCGAGCAACCGTATCTCCAAGTGCCAAGATCCGCCTGCTGTCACCGCCACTGACCATCTGTGTAGCCTTGCTTCCAGCTGGTTGCCTGTGCAACACTAAGCCGCCTGTGCAGCCTCGCTTCTGGCTGGTTGCCGCTGCCTTGGTACATCACTGCCTATCGTCTATTAGCCACCTGCTTCACCGCCTCAGTAGCACCACCTGCAGCCTGTTAGAGCCACTTCTTTGATATAGTACCACTTGGTGTTGGCGCCGCTTCCCTGCCTTAGCACTGTGTCACTTCTTTGGTATGGCACCGCCTTCGCTTGTATGCGTTGCGCTGCTTGTTCGCGTGGTCAAGATAGTCAACAGCACCATAGTGGTAGAGTTGACCAGCTCTGATACCAAATGTTCTCAAGGCAAGAGCAATGGAAGGGGTCAATACCAATGGAAAGCTTGAACACAGTAGTAACACAAAACACACACACAGACGAGTTGGTGGTGGTGGAAGAGCTCTCACATGTGTGTGAGAGAATCAACATTAATAAAAGTGGAAAGGCTTCTGATACAAAGGACTAAAGGGGTCCTACCAACACATGCCATGTAGAGATAAGCTTTTGGAGACATAAGCTAAGGAACTTAAAAGTTCTATTCATGTGCTGGAAAGAGAGTTGGAAACCTGCGCAAGTTTTATTCAAAATGCTGTGGAGACTCTACGGGCTGGAGATTTGCCCATTCCACCAAACTCACATGCTGCGCAAAGTGTTGTAGCACATTTCAGTAAAGAAATTCCAACTCTTGCTCAGTAGCCTCCTTTCCAGTGATGGTACCAAGCTCAACCTATTCCCAGTAAAGTGAAAATGAATACGAACATGCTTGGTATGGTTGGGAAATAGGATTTTTGGCAAGGGCAATTGCACTCTGACTGTCGATGTAGATGGTAGTAGCGGTGTCCATGGGAACGCGCATCTCCTCAAGAAGCTGACGAAGATACATAGCCTCAGTGGTGGCGTCATAGAGGGCCCGGTTCTTGGCCTTTGAAGACAAAACAGGGTTAGGGTTAGGGTTTACAGAAAGCAAACAGGCGTGGAAACCAAGGTGAGGGAGTGAACACGACTGCTGTACTCTTCAATGATAGATTAAAATCAAGTACAAGCCACATGATAGTGACCCCTAAAGGATAAGTGTTCACATGTCCGGCCATAAATGTGCCGGGTGGACCAAAACACTTACTGAACTAAACTGGGGGAAAAAACCTCCACTAACTGAAGTAAAAAGTGCCCCAGTAACCTACTGATGATCACTAGCACTCCTCTGGGTGCATACACAGCATAAAACCCAACAAACCCCCCTGGAGTGATATGTGATCACTGTACATCATCCACCAAAAGGAAACAAATTCAAAGCATTGCGGAATGCTTCAAATTTCGGACGTGGTAATGCCTTGGTGAAGATGTCTGCCACATTCTGATCTGTAGGACAGTAGATCAGACTGATATCTCTTGCCTGGAGTCTCTCCCGAACAAAATGATAGTGAATCTCAATGTGTTTCGTGCGAGCATGAAACACAGGATTTCTGGCCACAGCAATGGCACTCTGACTATCAGTATAGATAGGTGTAGGCTCCTCCACTGAAATATCCATATCAGTCATAAGACGACGCAGCCAAACACACTCAACAGTAGTAGTGTAGGCTGCTCTGTACTCTGCCTCACAAGATGAAGTGGCCACTGTGGTCTGTTTCTTGCTTAGCCAAGAAATGCATGAAGCGCCAAGGAAGAAACAATTCCCACTAGTGGAATGTCTGGTATCAAAATCACCAGCCCAATCTGAATCACTGTAAGCATGTAACTGCATGTCACCCCCCTCAGGATAAAGCAACCCAAGAGACAAGGTACCCTGCAAATAACGGAATACACGCTTCACAGCTTGCCAATGTGACAACCGTGGGCTGTGCATGAATCTGCTCAACTGAGAGACTGCATACTGAATATCTGGCCTTGTATTACACAAGTATATGAGGCACCCAACAGCCTGAGCATATGTAGTGGCATCAAAGGAAACACTGTAATCTTGTAGTGACAGTTTCATCCCAGGCTCCATAGGAGTACTAATAGGCTTGCAATCCTGAAATTTAAACTTCTCCAGAAGTTTAGCAACATAACGTGATTGCAACAACCCAATGCCTCTGTTATCCTGCACAAACTGTATGCCCAAATAGTAATGTACAAGGCCCAAGTCAGACATGTCAAATGTCTGTTGCAGTATCTCCTTAAAAGCTGCAATTTTGTCATCATTTGATCCCATGAGCAAGAGATCATCCACATAAAGACTGATGACCAGCAGATCTGTCTCTTCTTTCTTCACATACAAAGTGGTCTTTGATGGACTGTTCACAAATCCCTGAGTGAGTAGAAAAGCATCTATTTTTGCATACCAAGCTCGTGGAGCTTGTTTCAAACCATACAAGACCTTTTTCAGCCTGCGTACTTTCCCCTCATGACCATGTTCTGCAAATCCCATGGGCTGAAATACATAAACTTCCTCCTCGAGGTCCCCATGTAGGAATGCAGTCTTTATGTCCAACTGGTGAACAACCCAACCACGATGTGCAGCCAATGCAATGACACACCTAAGTGTCGACATACGGGATGTAGGAGCAAATGTCTCCTCATAATCAATGCCCTTTTTCTGTGCATAGCCCTTTGCAACTAGACGGGCTTTGTACCTGTCAATGGATCCATCTGCATGTCTTTTCAACTTATAGACCCATTTAGTACCAATGGCTTTCTTGCCTTTGGGCAGATCAACCAAATCCCATGTTTGATTCTTTTTAATAGAATCAATTTCATTCTGCATGGCTTTGTTCCAATGCACATTATCTCGTGCATCCACAAATGAATCAGGCTCATCATCATCCTGTAAGCTGGCTGCCATAACCAGATTCAAATCCATGATGTGTGCATGCTCATTGGTCCTTGTCTCCCTACGAGTACGACCAGCAAGAGGACCCTCTAAATGGCTGTCCTGTAATGTCCTCAAATACCATCTACGTATATGTCTGACCTGTGGTGCCTGCTGTCCCATATTTGGTTCAACTTCTGGCTGATTTGGCTGCTGAATTTCTGCACCACCTACATCATTTGCTGGCTGTCCAGTACCCTCATGAGTTGGATCACCAACTGTGGAATGAAACTCCATGGGTAGTAGACCTTCAAACACATCATTTTCAGCCTGATTTGCCTCATAACCAGCCATGGATAATTCTGATTTTTCATCAAAAATCACATCCCGACTGATGAATATCTTCCTGGATAGTGGGTCATATAACCTGTAGCCCTTGCTCTCACGGCTATACCCAACAAAAATGCATTTTGTGGCTTTATCATCAAGCTTCCTCCTCAACTCTTTGGGTATGTGTGCATAAGCAAGACACCCAAAGATACGAAAATGCGATACAGAAGGCTTGCGGCGATGCCAAGCCTCAAAAGGAGTAATAGAAACCAATGCCTTTGTGGGACATCGATTTAAAATATGACAAGCACACATTACTGCTTCCACCCAAAAGATATGTGGTAGTCTTTTTGCCTTTAGCATACATCTGGCCATCTCCATGAGTGACCGATTTTTCCTTTCTGCAACCCCATTCTGCTGTGGAGTGTAAGGAGTAGTATACTGATGTTTTATACCTCTACTCCCAAGAAAGGAATTCAGCACATGTGACATATATTCCCCCCCTCGGTCAGAACGGAGAGTCTTGACCTTGCATCCTGACTCTGTCTCAGCAAGTGCTACAAAGGCCAAAAATGCATCATATACCTGTGATTTCTGTGTCAAAGGATAGACCCAGCATATACGAGAGAAGTCATCAATAAATGTTGCAAAATAAAAGCAACCACCTAATGACTTTGTCTGCATGGGACCACAAAGATCACTGTGTATAAGTTGCAACTTTGCAGTTGCTCTTAGAGCCTGATCACGTGGGAAGGAAAACCTGTGCATTTTTCCCAAAATACATCCTTCACAAATGTGATCTGGAGGCTTCTCCATGAGAGGTAGATCTGTAAACATATTATGTCGCTGCATAAGCATAAGACTACCAAAATTTACATGCCCCATGCGAGCATGCCATAACTCCGCATCAACCATAGCTGGAGTAAGAGTGAATGCATGATAAGCAGACTGATCCACTGGCTGAAATGCATCCAACTCATAAAGTCCATGACATAATGTACCAGTAAGCATCAAGGTCAAGGCATTTGCTTTGTCTCTGACCATGCATTTATCATCATCAAAGTGGACTTGCATTCCACAATGTGCTAAAGAAGAAATGGACAACAAATTCTTCTTTATCCCTGGTACATATAAGGCATCTGTAAGGCGGAGAATGGAGCCATCAATGGCTGTAAGCTGAATCTCCCCAATGCCACACACTGGATATGAAGCATTGTTGGCACACTGAACAGTTTTGCCAACAGGGGCAGGGCCAACATGACTAAACAAATCCCTGCGAGATGTGATATGCTTTGAGGCACCACTATCAAAATACCAAGTACATGCATGCTCTGTCAAACTGAGTGCCTGTGAAGACCAAGAGGCATCATAGCTGCATGTAAAAAACAGTAATCCCTGTCCTCAACAAAAGAAGCAGTCTCTGGAGGAGCTTTAGGAGCATCATTAACAGACATCCCAGCTTCCTTTGCCTTCTCTTTGGCAATCCTCTTCCTACATTCCGTGATATAGTGACCTGGCTTCTTACAGTAATGACATTTGCCCTTCTTCTTGGGCTGTCCATCACCTTTCTTGGTATCCTGTGAAGAACCACCATCTCCTGAATTTTGATTTGCACTCTTTGGCTGAGATTTCCCTTTCCCCTTTTGACCTGTAGTAAATGCTTGTTCAGCATTTGTGTTCATATTCATATTCTTCCTCATTTGCTCCTCTTGTAGTAAGAGAGCAACAAGTTCCTGATACTTGAGGGGTTCAACAGCATTCCTCATGCTGAGGTTCAAAGAGGTATGGAAAGCCAAGTAAGATCTTGGCAAAGAGTGCAAGATGGTGGACACAAGCTGTGTCTCAGGAATAATCTCATCCACATTGATGAGTTGCTCTCTCAAATCCTGCAGCTTGTTTAAGTGGCTAGACATATCATCTCCTTCATTCATTTTCTGATTTTCCAGCTCTCTTTTCAAAAATGAGATCCTAGCCTCATTACTAGCAGCATACATTTGCTCCAAAGTCACCCATGCATTCTGTGAAGTGCCAGCTGAACGAATATGAGGTATAATGGACCTCTGAACTGACAATGCAATGAGTGACAAAGCTTGTGCATCCCTGGCATCCCATGTCTTTTGAGCATTTGTTCTTTGAACAGGCAATGGCTGTCCTGGAGCCTGTACCTGTTGTCCTCGTCCACGAGCACCCCCTTGAGGAGGAGTCTCTGGAGCCAATGGACCTGGACGTGGTGCATCACCACTAACAAAATCCCAAAGACCTTTTGCCACAAGCACATTTTTCAGCATAAAACTCCACAAGGAGTAGTTCGTGCCATCCAATTTGTCTTCCTTAGACAAATATGTGAATACATCACTTTGCTGTTGATTTGCCATTATGCTTTACGCACAATGTTGTACCTGTTTACCAAAAAACCCAATAGCAAAAACCCTGATAACAACTGTACTCCACTGAATACAGTTCACCCAAATCTGCCTTCACTCTCAATCCTCTGAATGTGCAGCTTAATGCACCAATGACTGAGTAGAGCAGCAAATGGCGTACACAATGCCAAAATGCCCCAAAAATGCCCAAATTTGCTGCACCCAAACTGTGCAAAAATCTGTATATTTTCTTGCTAGAAAATCTGCCTGTTGTGCCTGTATATTTTCACAGAGAAAATAAAAATGCCCAAAAATTGAATTTTAATGCTTACCACCGAATGACACTGTAGGTTGTGTTATTTCTGCAGGTACAGTCCTCAAATACACAGCACTGAATGCTGCACTGAAAGTACACAGTGCACGTTTCTCTGTGCAGGTGACAAAAAAACGCTGACTGTACAGAAGCTAGTCGAAGGCGGCGCTGTACTCAGCTGGTACTGTATTGAAGCGCAGGTGACAGTCGGCGTATGACTGCGCAGGACTGTACGGTGGCTGGTACACGTGCGCTGAAGTTGTAGGCGTACGGTGGCTGGTACACGTGCGTTGAAGGCGGCGCGATGTACCCGACTGAAGGACACTTATAGTAGTTGTAGGCGGCGTACTATAGTACCCGACTGAAGGCAACCGATTACGGGCAGCAGGCGTAGATATTATCTGACGGCGCACAGGTGTACGAGCTGAAGGCGAACTGGAGGCGACTATGCACGGGCAGGTGGCGCACACGTACAGCTGAAGGCGGCGCAGGCTTGGTGTACGGGCAGCAGATGCTGAAGCCGGCGCTTGACTGAATGTTCGTATACTGTACGGGCAGCAGCAACAAATGTACGGGTAGTGTTGAGCAAAGCTTCAACAGCTCTGATACCAAATGAAGACAAAACAGGGTTAGGGTTAGGGTTTACAGAAAGCAAACAGGAGTGGAAACCAAGGTGAGGGAGTGAACACGACTGCTGTACTCTTCAGTGATAGATTAAAATCAAGTACAAGCCACATGATAGTGACCCCTAAAGGATAAGTGTTCACATGTCCGGCCATAAATGTGCCGGGTGGACCAAAACACTTACTGAACTAAACTGGGGAAAAAACCTCCACTAACTGAAGTAAAAAGTGCCCCAGTAACCTACTGATGATCACTAGCACTCCTCTGGGTGCATACACAGCATAAAACCCAACAGCCTTCGCTGAAGAACGTGCAACGGTGTCCTTCTTCTTGCTATACCAAGAGAAGGGCCAGATCCAAGTGAGTATAAATAACCACCATGGGAGTGCCGGAAATCGATATCACCGGCCCAATTGGAGTCCGTGTAATCACGCAGGGTGAATCTACGACTGTAATGAAGTCCAAACATATAGGTACCCGCTAGATAGTGAACAACCCTCATTCGCTGAACTCCAATGTGGCTCCTTCGGAGCATTGAAATATTGACTTAATATGGATGTGCAATAGGAAATGTCATGTCTAGAATTAGTGAGCCATATGAGTTTCCCAACCACTTGGCGGTAGGCTTGCTTTTTAGGTGGCGTTGAACCCGCTTCCTTTGTAAGTTTGATGGTTGGATCTAGTGGGGTGGCCATAGGGATAGCACCATCAGGAAAATAGAAAGTAATGAGTTAAAGACAATACTTTTGTTATGACACAAAAATACCATCAGGGTGCTGAACCACCTCCATGCCAAGGAAATATGAGTTAAAGACAATACTTTTGTTATGACACAAAAATACCATCAGGGTGCTGAACCACCTCCATGCCAAGGAAATATGAGTGAAGACCGAGATCAGTCATCTCAAACGTTTGTCTTAGCTGTGCCATGATATTAGACACTTTGGCTTGATTTGAACCAGAGATGATAAGATCATCGACATACAACACTAGGTAGCATAGTGTGGATATAGATATTGGGATCACAGTGAGATGGTTGAAAACATTGGCTGTGTAGAAATTCTCATGCCCGTGGAGCGGAAAGCACAGAGGTTGGCCAACATAGACTTCCTCCTCGAGAATGCCATTTAGGAAGGAACTCTTGACATCCATCTAGTAGACTGGTCAGATGTGGTGTGCGGCCATATTGAGTAAGAGACGGATGGTCGTCATTCGAGCTGTAGGTGCGAAGGTCTCATCGAAGTCAATGCCTTCTTTTTGGCGAAAGCCTTGCACTACAAGACGGGCTTTGTACTTGTCCAAGGTACCATCGGCTTTAAATTTGCCGCGTAATATCTAGTCGGTTTCAATGACCTTCTTATGACGAGGGCAATCCACAAGGGACCATGTGCCATTATGGTCAATGCTCTCGAGTTCTCGTTTCATAGCTTGGTTTCAATGACCTTCTTATGATGAGGGTGATCCACAAGGGACCACGTGCCATTACGGTCAATGCTCTTGAGTTCTTGCTTCTAGGCAGGCTGTTTGATTGCCTCTTTCCACGATGTTGGCTCATCATGCGCCACATAGTCTGCGGAAAACAGAGAGGCAAATGAGGCACGAGGATTAAGCTGGGTGGACCGACGAGGACTGTCCAAGGGGGTATTGCTGGGAAGCATGCCTGAATCCCGCATGGTCTATTGGTACCAGCGGGGTGAAGTGTCCCTGGGTGGCAGTCGGGAGGAGGAAGGCTCCTCAAGCGACGGAGTAAGAGTCGACTGATTGGGTTCATGTGGCACAGTCAAAGATTCTTGATCGGGTGGTATGGGCAGCGGTGGGCAAGTAAGTCTCGCTCATCAAAGACAATGTCTTGATGAACGAAGACCTTGTTTGATCTTGGATCAAAAACTTTGTAGGCCTTTAATTCAGAAGAGTAGCCCACAAAAATGAGCTACTCACTCCTTGGCTCAAGCTTGCCTCTGGTGTCATTTAGAGTGTGTGTAAGCACGACACCCAAAGACAAAAAGATGGGAAACAGTCGGTTTCTCGCCATAAAATGCCTCAAACGGAGTCCTGTGAGGGATAGCGATTGTGGGGCAACAGTTCAGAAGGTAATGTTGATCGATTTTGACCAAAGGCGTTCAAGAAACTCTGCTGCAAAGAGCATGGAGCATGCCTAATTGCAACAACCCAATGCCTCTGTTATCCTGCACAAACTGTATGCCCAAATAGTAATGTACAAGCCCCAAGTCAGACATGTCAAATGTCTGTTGCAGTATCTCCTTAAAAGCTGCAATTTTGTCATCATTTGATCCCATGAGCAAGAGATCATCCACATAAAGACTGATGACCAGTAGATCTGCTTCTTCTTTCTTTACATACAGAGTGGCTTCTGATGGACTGTTCACAAATCCTTGAGTGAGTAGAAAAGCATCTATTTTTGCATACCAAGCTCGTGGAGCTTGTTTCAAACCATACAAGGCCTTTTTCAGCCTGTAAACTTTCCCCTCATGACCATGTTCTACAAATCCCATGGGCTGAAATACATGAACTTCCTCCTCGAGGTCCCCATGTAGGAATGCAGTCTTTATGTCCAACTGGTGAACAACCCAACCACGATGTGCAGCCAATGCAATGACACACCTAAGTGTCGACATACGGGATGTAGGAGCAAATGTCTCCTCATAATCAGTGCCCTTCTTTTGTGCATAGCTCTTTGCAACTAGACGGGCTTTGTACCTGTCAATGGATCCATCTGCATGTCTTTTCAACTTATAGACCCATTTAGTACCAATTGCTTTCTTGCCTTTGGGCAGATCAACCAAATCCCATGTTTGATTCCTTTTAATAGAATCAAGCTCATCCTGCATGGCTTTGTTCCAATGCACATTATCTCGTGCATCCACAAATGAATCAGGCTCATCATCATCCTGTAAACTGGCTGCCATAACCAGATTCAAATCCATGATGTGTGCATGCTCATTGGTCCTTGTTTCCCTACGAGTACGACCAGCAAGAGGACCCTCTAAATGGCTGTCCTGTAATGTCCTCAAATACCATCTAGGTATATGTCTGACCTGTGGTGCCTGCTGCCCTATATTTGGTTCAGCTTCTGGCTCATTTGGCTGCTGAATTTCTGCACCACCTACATCATTTGCTGGCTGTCCTGTACCCTCATGAGTTGGATCACCAACTGTGGAATGAAACTCCATGGGTAGTAGACCTTCAAACACATCATTTTCAGCCTGATTTGCCTCATAACCAGCCATGGATATTTCTGATTTTTCATCAAAAATCACATCCCGACTAGTGAATATCTTCCTGGATAGTGGGTCATATAACCTGTAGCCCTTGCTCTCACGGCTATACCCAACACAAATGCATTTTGTGGCTTTATCATCCAGCTTCCTCCTCAACTCTTTGGGTATGTGTGCATATGCAAGACACCCAAAGATACGAAAATGCGATACAGAAGGCTTGCGGCCATGCCAAGCCTCAAAAGGAGTAATAGAAACCAATGCCTTTGTGGGACATCGATTCAAAATATGACAAGCACACATTACTGCTTCCACCCAAAAGATACGTGGTAGCCTTTTTGCCTTTAGCATACATCTGGCCATCTCCATGAGTGACCGATTTTTCCTTTCTGCAACCCCATTCTGCTGTGGAGTGTAAGGAGTAGTATATTGATGTTTTATACCTCTACTCCCAAGAAAGGAATTCAGCATATGTGACATATATTCCCCCCCTTGGTCAGAACGGAGAGTCTTGACCTTGCATCCTGACTCTGTCTCAGCAAGTGCTACAAAGGTTAAAAATGCATCATATACCTGTGATTTCTGTGTCAAAGGATAGACCTAGCATATACGAGAGAAGTCATCAATAAATGTTGCAAAATAGAAGCAACCACCTAATGACTTCGTCTGCATGGGACCACAAAGATCACTGTGTATAAGTTGCAACTTTGCAGTTGCTCTTAGAGCCTGATCACGTGGGAAGGAAAACCTGTGCATTTTTCCCAAAATACATCCTTCACAAATGTGATCTGGAGGCTTCTCCATGAGAGGTAGATCTGTAAACATGTTATGTCGTTGCATAAGCATAAGACTACCAAAATTTACATGCCCCATGCGAGCATGCCATAACTCCGCATCAACCATAGCTGGAGTAAGAGTGAATGCATTATAAGCAGACTGATCCACTGGCTGAAATGCATCCAACTGATAAAGTCCATGACATAATGTACCAGTAAGCATCAAGGTCAAGGCATTAGCTTTGTCTCTGACCATGCATTTATCATCATCAAAGTGGACTTGCATTCCACAATGTGCTAAAGAAGAAATGGACAACAAATTCTTCTTTATCCCTGGTACATATAAGGCATCTGTAAGGCGGAGAATGGAGCCATCAATGGCTGTGAGCTGAATCTCCCCAATGCCACGAACTGGATATGAAGCATTGTTGGCACACTGAACAGTTTTGCCAACAGGGGCAGGGCCAACATGACTAAACAAATCCCTGCGAGATGTGATATGCTTTGAGGCACCACTATCAAAATACCAAGTACATGCATGCTCTGTCAAACTGAGTGCCTGTGAAGACCAAGAGGCATCATAGCTGCATGTATAAAAACAGTAATCCCTGTCCTCAACAAAAGAAGCAGTCTCTGGAGGAGCTTTAGAAGCATCATTAACAGACATCCCAGCTTCCTTTGCCTTCTCTTTGGCAATCCTCTTCCTACATTCCGTGATGTAGTGACCTGGCTTCTTACAGTAATGACATTTGCCCTTCTTCTTGGGCTGTCCATCACCTTTCTTGGTATCCTGTGAAGAACCACCATCACCTGAGTTTTGATTTGAACTCTTTGGCTGAGTGTTACCTTTCCCCTTTTGACCTGTAGTAAATGCTTGTTCAGCATTTGTGTTCATATTCATATTCTTCCTCATTTGCTCCTCTTGTAGTAAGAGAGCAACAAGTTCCTGATACTTGAGGGGTTCAACAGCATTCCTCATGTTGAGGTTCAAAGAGGTATGAAAAGCCAAGTAAGATCTTGGCAAAGAGTGCAAGATGGTGGACACAAGCTGTGTCTCAGGAATAATCTCATCCACATTGATGAGTTGTTCTCTCAAATCTTGCAGCTTGTTTAAGTGGCTAGACATATCATCTCCTTCATTCATTTTTTGATTTTCCAGCTCTCTTTTCAAAAATGAGATCCTAGCCTCATTACGAGCAGCATACATCTGCTCCAAAGTCACCCATGCATTCTGTGAAGAGCCAGCTGAACGAATATGAGGTATAATGGACCTCTGTACTGACAATGCAATGAGTGACAAAGCTTGTGCATCCCTGGCATCCCATGTCTTTTGAGCATTTGTTCTTTGAACAGGCAATGGCTGTCCTGGAGCCTGTACCTGTTGTCCTCGTCCACGAGCACCCCCTTGGGGAGGAGTCTCTGGAGCCAATGGACCTAGACGTGGTTCATCACCACTAACAAAATCCCAAAGACCTTTTGCCACAAGCACATTTTTCAGCATAAAACTCCACAAAGAGTAGTTCGTGCCATCCAATTTGTCTTCCTTAGACAAATATGTGAATACATCACTTTGCTGTTGATTTGCCATTATGCTTACGCACAATGTTGTACCTGTTTATCAAAAAACCCAATAGCAGAAACCCTGAAAATAACTGTACTCCACTGAATACAGTTCACCCAAATATGCCTGCACTCTCAATCCTCTGAATGTGCAGTTCAAAGCACCAATGACTGAGTAGAGCAGCAAATGGCGTACACAATGCCAAAATGCCCCAAAAATGCCCAAATTTGTTTCACACAAAACTGTGCAAAAAACCTGTAGGCTTCTTTGCTAGAAAGTCTGCCTGTTGTGCTTGTATATTTTCACAGAGAAAATAATATTGCCCAAAAACTGAATTTTTAATGCTTACCACAGATTGTCTGAGTAGCTTGTGGTACTTTTGCAGGTACAGTTTTTGTGCAGGTACAGTCGACTTGTACTACACAGTACTGATGGCGACTGCAGGTAGGTTCTGTGCAGGTACTGTGCAGGTACTGTGGTCGACTCTGATAGGTACGGAAGCTGCACAGTGCAGAACTGCACAGAGTTGAGCAAGGCGACCAGGTACTGAAGGCGACGTTGTCTGTATACGGGCAGGTACAGTACTTGAAGGCGGCGCTTACTGTACGGGCAGGTACAGTACTTGAAGGCGGCCAGGTATTGTATACGGGCTGCAGCAGTTGACTGAGTACAGTCGACAGCAACCAGCGTTGACAAGAGCAAGACGTCCAGCGTTGAGGCGACCACGTACAGATGCTGACAGCTGCGAACAGTTACGGCAGGCTGCAGGCGACGATTTGCAGGCGGCGCATAGGTGTACGGGCTGCAACAAAAACGTACGGGAGTTGTACGGTCAGCAGCAATAGAAGCCTGGCAGTGTACGGGCAGGGACAGTCAAGCCTTCAATGCTCTGATACCAAATGAAGGCAATGAAGTGTTAGGGTTAGGGTTTACAGAAGCTTCAAGCAGGCGTGGAAACCAACAGAGAGAGAGAACACGACTTCAGTCTATTGCTTGATAAAAAGTGAAGTACAATAGCCACATAATAGTGACCCTAAAGATAAGTGTTCACATGTCCGGCCATAAAATGTGCCGGGTGGACCAAAACACTTATAAACTGCATATAAGTGAAACTGAGCTAAACTGGGGAAAAAACCTCCACTAACTGAAGTAAAAAGTGCCCCAGTAATCTACTGATGATCACTAGCACTCCTCTGGGTGCATACACAGCATAAAACCCAAGAATTGCTACCACCTTGGTTGTTTTGGTGATTCGAGTTGTTGGTGTTTGGGTGGGTACCTTTGTTTTCCGTGGCTTTGATGCTACACTCATCATCAACATGTCTAGACATCTGGCAATGAGTGTAGTATCTATTCTTTTTAGTAGGGAGTGGGTGTCGAGGCACTGCTTTTGGGATCAGTGTTGTTGCCTTGTGTTTTACCTGGGTTGTTGTTCCCCTCTCCTTGCTACCCTTTGTGGGTAGAGGTGGTATTGGAAACAAGGGCCCCCTCCTGGGTAGAGGAGGAAGAAGATGACTTCTTGCGCTGAAACTGGTCATGCAACCGAGCGAAGCGCAGGAGTTGGCACTCACACTCATACAGGTTAGGCATAGGTTCTAAACTGATGATCTGTGTGACAAACTAGGTGGCAACTTGTTCAATAATGTGATGACCTGGTCTTCTTGAGACTTGGCGGAGCCAATGGTGGCGTGCTCTACGTTAAGGCGCTGATACTCAGCGACCTTGACTTTCAGATCATCCCCCTCTTTTATATTGAATTTTTCAATTTGATGCTCAAGATCAATGCGATGTGTATGATCACGTGTTGCATATCTCTTTGCAAGGAGTGCCTATCCGTTAGAGACACAGGGGAACTGTTGGAGCTACGAATGAAACTTCGGCAAAAGGCCTTGCATGAGCTCCACTATGGCAATGGCATTCCTAGCTTCCCAATAGCTGATGACTTCAGGAGGTGCTAGTGAGGGGTGGGGTTTCGGCTCAAATCCCTTCACCAAGTTCCAAGAACCTTGGGAAGTGAAAACCTGTTCCATAAGGTTAGCCCAGGTGGTGTAATTAGACCCATTGAAACAAGGCTTGTATGTAAAAGTATTTTTGGATATAAGGGATCGAGGGTACTTGTTGGTACCATATGCTGAACCTGTGCCGCAGAGGTGGACACCACACCCAGGTAGTGTTAGGCACATAAGCATTGAATGGTACATACGAACCTGACATGGTCTCTGGCTGAGCTGATGACGATGGATCTCCGGACGACCATGTTGGTACCTGTCCTCCCGGAGAGAATGACTCATACCGAGGTCCAGGCTGTCGGCTAGACTGCGCAACAGGGCTCTCTAGATAAGGCTGGATACCGGGGTCCAATACTGGCCCATTGTGGCTGTTGGCATGTACCCCACTCCGGAAGCGAAGTCTGATAAGCTCGGAGAGGAATGTCGTGATGCCAAAGGTGTAAAAGGTGAGTAGGTGTTGACAGGCTGGTCGACTCCCAACTCTCCAATGAGTACGAGGTCCCATCCTCCGTGTGGTCTCGATGTGAGTAAGGAGAATCAACTTCTGGTGACAGAGGCTGGTTCTTCGGAATTGCGGGTAGTCGATCCATGCTGTGTACTCTTGAGGTCTTCGTTCCCTTTGCTCACGATAGCTCTGATACCATGTGAGGGAAAACGGATGAAGGAATCTAACGTGTGAGAGATCAGAGCAAATCAACATAGCATGAAATGGATGAATGAATTTATGTATAATGGTGAATGTAATCCAGTACAAGAGGGCCTCTGATATGAGGTACTGATGAAGCGACCCTGGTGAGGTAGACCGTCGATGAAGCAAGGACGAAGTTGAAGCAAGAGGCTCGGTTGGTGATTAAGGATCGTGTCGGGGACTGCAGTGGCACTCCGAGGGAAGTAGAGGGCTGCAAACATAGGGTGCTGAGCAGGGCCTGAAAAACACAAGATCGCCTGAGGGCAGGTACAGAGTGCTGCGCTGAACTGGCCACAGATGTGTGCTGTAGCAACAGGGGCAGAGTGCCACAACTGGATACTGGATGGAGCAGGCGCTGCTGGATCTGCAGGAGCAGGCCTGGGCGGGTGCCAGAGGACTGCTGTGGCTGGCAGGGCTGCTGCTGGATGGTGTGTCGTGCAGGAGGTAGAACGCTGATGATATGTGTGTTGATGAAGGAGTGCTGTGCAGAGCTGGTACAGCAGGGACAGCGCTGATGTTGATGATTTCATTGGTTGGTTGATGATCAATATGATGTACAAAGGAGGGGCAGCGAGGGGCTTTTATAGTGCTGCAACCCCCCCCCCCCCCCCCCCCCCCCCCCCCCCCCCCCCCCGCCCGCCCCCCCCAAAGGACCAGGTCAGCTGTCCCTGTCGGCCAGCCTGGCCAACCTGGTCAAGAGCCTTTTTAGGCCTTATAATTGGGGGCCTCTTTTGGGCTGTTTGTCGCGCCCTTTTGGGCCTGTTTTGTCACACAGAGGACACCAACTCCCCGCCCTGATCCTTGTTGCCGCACTGAACTCCGTCTGTGCCAGCTGTCAAAAATGAGTGAGCATTACAGTAATCCGCATGTCTTGCAGATGGTGGGAGAGCTCTACTGCCTGCCCATGGATGGCAGCAAGCACGGACTCCAGGCTCACAACCGTCCTCGGAGCCGTGCTCAGGGGGAAAGGGAAGTTCATCACTCCACTGTAAGCGTGAAGTGATGTAGAACCACACAGATGTGGATGGGAGCCACCGTCTCCTCAAAAACACCGGCTACCACGACAGGAAGACATCTTGTAGTCCACGGGCTGCCCCGAGACTCGGAGGGGGGGCTGCTGGCTGTTGGAGGACAAGCCTTATCCAAGTACAAATGATATAAGGCATGTGCACACACTCTTGTAAAACAGAGCAGATAAAATCCATAAAGAGACCACAAGGTAAAAGTGAAAGGGCATCTACCTTTGCATGAATCAAGGAGGTGATTTCGGTACTACCTAGCATCTAGGGGAGGTGGAGAGAATCGTTTGCGCCTACTCCCCACATTAGCAAAAAGTAAGTTGTATTAGCAGCTAAACAAGATTCTTGTACTTGGCTATTTAATGTGGCACTCTTCTCAATGAAAATAAACGAAGCATCTCAATCCTTTTTGAGTCTACTGTTTTGAGTCGTGTTCATTTTCTCTCTCCTTTACATCTCTCTGTGCACTAATGCCATAGCCATGCTCATCTTTCAGCCTCCATAGCTTTCTCCCTGCACACTTGAATTGATATCAGAGCCTTGCAGCTCGCCTATCAGAGCCATTGCGTCTGCCCCCCATGTGTGAAGAAACACTAGCACGCACAGCTATGCAGCCAGAGCCTTCCCTCTGCTGTGCGCAACAGACTCGTCAACAACCCAACAGTAGCTGCCTATGCACATCTCCTTCTTGCATGCAACACTCAGTGCACCGTACCCGACTGCACCGCCTTGGCCTCCCTACTGTCCAGTCTGTCAGTCTGCACCCAACTGTGCATATCTCAACCACCTGCCCGTATGGGCTGTGGCATATGCACTGTATGCAGCTGAGCACACCTGCCATCCGTACAGAAGCTGCCATCAGTACAGAAGCCACTTCATCACGTCAGCACACAAGGCAAGAAGCACAGCTGATTCAAAAATTCAATCGCCTGCAGCAAGCTCAATAAATTCAACTAATCAAAGAGCTTCAATTAATCAGAAGGTACAAAGAAAATTTGGGGGTTTTTAATTTTTTGCAAAATCCTACTTAATTAGGCAAATTAATCTTAATTGTTCCATTATTTTTCAAAATTGAGGATAGAAATCAAGCATTAAAGTGTTACTATGGCATGCTATAACATCATTTCTCAAAACCCCCCATCTTTGAAAACCCTAATTTCAAAAAACCTTAATTTTTGGAAACACTAAATTTTTGGGGGCATTTTCTGTAAGGGATTAGACACTAACATCGAAACCTATCCTTTGTTAAGACCTTCCGAGATTCACTCCATCATGGCTTCCCACATGTTCATTGAGAAATTTGATGGGAAAAGTTTCCACACCTGGTAGGCTAAACTAAAATTTAGTCTCATAAGAGAGGGCCTTTGGCCTTTTATTGAAGAAGAAAGGAAGATAAAGACCAAAGTGGAGGGGGATAGCTCCTTCACAAAGAAGAATTTCAAAGGTAAAAAGTCCTCCATATGTGGCAGGAACAACCATGCTAAGAAAAATCGTTATAAAAAAGAATCCTTGTAAGCACTGTGGAATAAATAACCACAATGAAAAGGATTGTTGTCACAAAAAGGCAGAAGCCACAAGCCAATGTAACACAAGAAGAAGAGGAAAACTGCAAAGAAGAAGCAAGCTTTGCAAAATATGAAGCCTCTTTAGCCTCTTAAAGGTCTACTACAAAGAAGGTAGCTCTACTACGAGCAGCATAGAACTAGACACAACTTCCAGTGAAACTATGTCATAGGCATAGATTAATCCAATGAAGTGTGTACTAGGATAACGATTGAGGGGGAGTGTTAGAGAACAAGCCTTATCCAAGTATAAATGAAATACAGTGTGTGCACACACTCTTGTAAAAGAGAGCAGATAGAATCCATAAAGTGACCACACGGTAAAAGTCAAAGGGCATCTACCTTTGCATGAATCAAGGAGGTGATTTAGAACTACCTAGCATCTAGGGGAGGTGGAGAGAATCGTGGGCACTTAATCCTCATATTAGCAAAAAGTAAGTTGTATTAGCAACTAAGCAAGATTCTTGTACTAGCCTATTTAATGGCACTCTTCTCAATGAAAATCAACCAAGCATCTCAATCCTTTTGAGTCTACTGTTTTGAGTCGTGTTCATTTTCTCTCTCCCTTATATCTCTATGTGTACTAATGCCATTGCCATGTTCATCTTGTAGCCTCCATAGCTCTCTCCCTAAATGCTTTATTGGTGACTCTCGGGGGAGAGCACGCACTGGAGAGGCTGCAATTGTCATCTCGACAGGCTCAATAAAATGTGAATCAAGTGATGCATTGAGCTGGTCTACTGTCTCCTCTCTGGATCGGGCATGGCTGATGGACGGCAGGCATCCTCAGGAGAGGCGGATTGTACCCACTTGTGTCCGTGTGTGAATTGCCCCCAAATAGGGCTAAGTATATGTGCTTGTGTGTGTAACCTTACTCATGTATATGTGCGTGTGAACACCCCTTATAATTGATAAGATAAGTGTATGCCATGTGTCATTTGCTTATATGTGAGAGTAAAAAGATAAGGTTCTAAACCTACAAAAGCATGTACTTGATTTGAAGTAAACCTATCACATCATTTGAGTCATGCAATATTATCTCTCTCTAGAGCATTGTTACTCTCTTGATTGGCCACACATTGGCCATGATTTATGGATCAATCTTGGAGCATGAGCTCAGCAGATGGGCGGGGGAGCAGAGACACAAAGCACCAGGACAGGCAGGTTTCGCGGAGAGGGCACTCCACACTCGACCACATCTTCACATTATGGGGTATCATTGAGGAGGGGAGAGCACATGGGCACCAGATATACTGCTGCTTTGTGGATATCCTCAAGGTTTTTGACACAGTCCCACGGGCTAGATTGATGAGGAGACTGCAGGAGATGGAAGTACTGACATAGATGCTTTGGGGGATCCTCACACTCTATGAATTTGTCATGGCAGAGTGCGGGTCCCCAGGGGGGGAATCAGAGGACATACATAGCACTATCGGGGTGAAACATGGCTGTCCCTTATCTTCCATTCTATTTGGGCTCTACATTGATGAGGTGTTTGACTACATAGACAGACATGGAGGTCCAGGAGCACTTTTGGTAAGAGTTTTGATACCCATTCTATTGTATGTAGATGACATTCTCCTCATTTCTGACTCATCAGAGGGGCTGCAGAGACACTTGGATGCATTACAGGCCTTTTGCGAGGATCGGGACCTCACCGTAAACCTTGGGAAGACCAAGGTTATGATCTTTAACACCTCCTTGAAGTGGATACGCAGATCTGCACAACAGTTTACGTATAGTGGGGAGCTAGTGGAGCATGTGACCTCTTATGTATACCTTGGGATCACTTTTACTGGGCCATGTTTCTCTATGCGGATGGCAGTCGAAACTAGATTGATGCGTGGCTATGCAGCCTTGGGCTCACTGGAGAGGCAGTGCTCACAGATACAATTTTAGGAGCTAAGGACGAAGCTCTGGCTATTTGACACACTAGTCACACCCGCACTACTATATGGAGATTCCATCTTGGGTCCTAGTTTATACCACAGGAGGAGACGGAGGGAGGAGCTAGTTGAGACAGACACAAAGGATGTATATGATGGGTGGAAGTTGATGGAGAGGCCGCTAGTGATGATGATCTCACACATGATTAGAAGTAAGCCATCAATGCCATACAAGATTGTGCGGGCGGAGATAGGGGCTGCATTGATTGTGACAGAGGCTATTTTCCAGATAGTGACATACTGGCACAGATTATGGGAGCTCCCACCAGACAGATACCCTTGGCTCTCCCTAGAGTTCTCGAGACAGTTGGCACTAGACGGAGACACACAGTGTTGGTATGCCTAGGTGAGCACTTGGTTTGGTATGCATGGCATGCAGATGGAGTCACTCCCTCCGTTACAGTATAGCATAGAGGCTCCCTCCTTCGCTCTCAGCTGCACAGAGCTGAACAAGGTCATCAGAAAAGACATTGTGAGACTGGATATTCAGGTGACTTGGCACCCACCCGTTCAGCCCCTTGGACGAAGATGGCCTTTTACACCAACCATTTTCTTCGCCTGACAGAGGACAACTTCATCACACGCTCACACTACATGGATACACATTTGTCATTTGGGGTGCGATGTGTGATTGGATAGATCCACACCTCATCCCATTAGTTGAGAGTGGAGACAGCCAGATATGGGCCGAGGCAGCTACACCAGAGGATAGGATATGTCAGCTTTGTCACACAGAGGCCGAGACAGAGGCCCACTATATAGATGTCCAGTATAGTATGAGATTAGGGGGAGGTTCCACTGCCTCTTCCAAGATGGACTTGGGCCACTTCCAGAATCATGGATTTCCCAGACCAGAGATGCGTGGGACTTTTCCTCCTGGAGCTTTGTAGACACAGGGAGTCTCTTTTGCAGCTTAGACCAGTGGTACCCGTTAGAGGACCAGTAGAGAAAACTCTCAACAACTTCTTCCAGACTAGAGTGACGAGGACAGATTGACCCACTACACCCGACCTTCAGGCTGATGCGGGAGCTTGGCCCGGAGGAGTGACACTAAACAGAGCCATTGAGCTATGCAGAGCAAGATGCCTTCAATCTCGTGGTCCCCGCCCAAGCCCGTGTCACTACAGGAGGATCAAAGCCATCATCTCCCACCACCACAGGACTTTCTCCCGCGAGCCCATCTTTACTACATTGGGTGTGTCAAATCCCCATAGGATCTCCTCGTAGAACGCTCCTGGTACAAGACTCGAAACCTGCAAACAAACGAAACAAACATGACGGGGGTGCAGGCCTGACTCACCTCCCAACCTTGACAGCCGTGGGCAAGCCCACAAGTCTTGGCTGTCTCCACCGAGCCACGAGCTAAGCTAACTAGATGGACGTACCGACCAATCTCTACCTCATGATGTCCCATACCGCCACGAAGCTACCCTTGCGGGCCTCGAGACTGTTGCCGGCCTCGGTTGCATAAAGCAGGTGCACGTTTGCACTAATTCTAGGCTCATGACCATAGAGCTCTCACAAAGACACGCGAGACTCTACATCACTAATGACTAACCTTGGCCACCCTTTTATAGGCTCTTGGCCGGTTATCGGGCGTCCACACTTGGGCGCCCGTCCGTCCATACTTGGGTGCCTGCCCGTTAGTCTATCCCTAACTCAGCTCGTCAATCGGCTTGCCTAGCTCCAAGCTTCCCCAAGCCTCGAAGCTAGTCTTGTGTGCGTGTAGCACACAGTAGATACACATTGTGCACATGACATACTTCCCTTTCTCTAAGAGCTCACTCCTGAGTTCACTGGTAATCTCTCTGAAGTGTAGTCAATGTCTCCCATGTAGCGTCCTCCTCAACACGATCCTTCCACTTGATCTTGTATTCGGTGATAAGCGTATTACGCAATATTCTTTCACGAAATCCAAGAATCTTTTCAGGTTCGTGTGGAACAAATGTCATGTCCTCGACATCTATGATTTCTTGAGTAGTAACTAACTGGTTTGTTCCACCCAGTACTTCCTTTAGTCTACTGACATGAAATACAGGATAAACTTTCACATGAGAAGGCAAATCCAAATCATATGCGATTGAACCAATCCGTCGTGTAATACGAAATGGTTCAGAGTATCTAGGGGATAATTTCAGAGATCGACCTGTCCGTAAAGTCTCAGAATCTTTCGGAACTCGCAAATACACCATTGTGCCTTTAGAGAACTCTCTGGGTGAACGATGTCTATTAGAATAAAATCTGTCTCGGTCTTGAGCACTTCTAATAGATTCCTTCGCAACTTGTAACATTTCTTACGTATCTTGCAAAAAATTACGTGCTGCATCATGCTGAAGTCCTGAGAATCCCAC
Source organism: Cibotium barometz (assembly GCF_041138505.1). Taxonomy (NCBI): domain Eukaryota; kingdom Viridiplantae; phylum Streptophyta; class Polypodiopsida; order Cyatheales; family Cibotiaceae; genus Cibotium; species Cibotium barometz. The sequence goes on from NC_141095.1 coordinate 43,058,201, forward strand.
TGTAACAGGTGATCTAGGTTGAAAACCATACATAAGCATGAAAGGACTAAAATCTGTACTCCTATGCTTAGTACTGTTATATGCAAATTCTAACATAGGAAGATAATTCTCCCATGAACTCTGCCTTTTGGATACATATGCTCGAAGCATATCCTCCAAAATTTGATTCACTCTTTCAGTCTGGCCATCAGATTGAGGATGATTTGAGGAACTCAAATTCAAAGTTGTTTCTATGTCCTGCGGTAACTCGTACAGTCTAAACAATTGCTCGATAAACTGCCTTGCTAATTGCGTGGTTGTAATGGTCTTCCGGGTTGGTAAAAATCTAGCCATTTTTGTCAAGCGATCTACCACAACCCAAATAGAATCGTGGCCTTGATGTGTTCTTGGCAATCCAGTAATTAAATCCATGGAAATACTTTCCCATTTATTACCTGGGATTTGCAAAGGATGCAACAATCCAGCCTGTCTAAAGCGTTCAGCTTTATTTGCTTGACAAACTTGACACTTGAGAACATAATCTTCTACATACCCTTTCATCTTTGGCTAATAAAAAGTATGTTTCACTAACGATAATGTCCTGTGTACCCCAGGGTGTCCAGCAGAAGGGGCATCGTGACACTCCTTAAGAATCTTGGACCTAATGTCCGGGATCTGTGGTACACAAACTTTGTAAACCATTCCGAATTATCCGCTGGCCTCCTGCAGCCTGAATGTTAGGCTGCTCAGTCATTGAGTCTTGGTCAATCAATGAGCTCTCGTCCTGGATCTTCTGCCAAAATGGACCAAAATAACTATTAGTCCTGCAAAGTCCTCTCAATGATTGAAATAAGTCAGTAGAAATCTCGGTGAATGACAAAGTATTCACCTCTCTAATTCGACTAAGCGCATCTGTAACACTATTCATGGACCCTTTTCTAAAACGAATCTTAAAATCAAAATCTTGCATTAATTCAGCCCATCGAGCTTTCCTTCCTCTCAAATCATCCGCATCACACACATACTTGATTGACTGATGATCAATCAATACCACAAACTTGGAGCCATATAAATAATGTCTCCAAAACTTGAGAGCATGAATCACCGCATAAAGCTCCTTCTCAAGGGTTGGCCAACGAGATTGAGTGTCGTCTAGCTTTTTACTTTCGAAAGCAACAGGTCTACCATCTTGAAATAGAGCAGTCCCGATGGCATAGTCACTGGCATCAGTTTCAAGAACATAAGGCCGACTAGGATCGGATAATGCTAAGATAGATGCTTCCTTGACTTTATCTTTTAAAAGTTTGAAGGCCATATCCAGATCGTTATTCCAAGTGATAGGCTGATTTGATTTACGTCCACGATCTTTCAACAAGTCGGTCATCGATAGTGTGAGCTGAGAGTACTCTTGCACAGATTTTCGAAGAAAAACAACAAAACCAAGAAAAGAACGAAGTTGTTTCACTGTTCGCAGTATGAGCCAGGCTAGAACCTTCTGAACTCGGTCATAGTCAATGCTCAATCCATCTCTAGTGATCTTGTGTCCTAAGTAAATGATGTCTGTCATGAAAAACTCACATTTACTTAATTTAGCATATAGTCGATTCTGTCTTAAAATAGTTAAGACAATCGTGAGGTGTCTAACGTGATCCTCAAGAGTACGACTATATATCAAAATATCATCCAGGAACACAACCATAAATTTTCCCAAATGTTCACGAAAAAGATCGTTCATCATCTGCTGAAAAGTGGCTGGACCATTGGTTAACCCAAAAGGTAATACGAGAAACTCGTAATGGCCATACCTAGTCCGAAATGCGGTTCTTTCGACATGCCTTTCATGAATACGTATCTGGTGATAGCAAGTACGTAAATCTATCTTCGTGAAATATTTCGCTCCTACTAACCGATCAATCAGGTCATTTGATCTAGGGAGAGGATAACGGTTCTTAATTGTCAGCTTGTTCAATCTCTTATAATCTATACACATTCTCTAGGTGTTGTCCTTCTTTCTCCTAAGCAACACAGGTGCACTCCAAGGTGATTTACTTGGACGGATTTGGCCCATCCTCAAATAATCTTCGAGTTGTTTGGCCAACTCATCTTCCTCAGCTTGGCTCATCCTGTAAGGTGGAATACTAACAGGGTGAGCACTAGGGATCAGGTCAATACGATGATCTACTGTCCTTTCAGGTGGTAAGCGCGATGGCAGTTCCTTAGGAAATACATCTTGAAACGAATCAAGTATCTTCTGTAATTCTTTGCTTTCAAATACACTTTCATTGATATCCATAGAAGGTATGGGAAATGAAGAAAGTGGAATCAATACACAGTGGAAAGCAGTATACAAAGAAGGATCCATTATATTACCAAAATCAACTGTATTTACAAGAGGTCCCTGAGAGGGATGTATACAATCACCTAAGATACTATACTGGGTGTTCCTATGTTCAAAAGAAAAAATATGACTAGACCAATCTATCTGGAACTTGAAGAGTCTTAAACCACTCAATTCTCAATAACAAGTCTACATGTGCATAATACAGCATTCCAGAGTATCTTTGTAGGCCTCAATCCGGATCGGTAGCGTCTACACCTTTCGATCCCATACTTGCCGACCCGCAGGTAGGCGTACCTCATAGGTATGATCGCTGGGTGTTGTGTCAAGATCCAATTTCTGGACAAGTTTGTAATTAACAAAGTTGTGTGAGCTGCCAGGGTCTAGAAGAATGTGGATTCTATGGCCATTCACTTCTCCATAAACTCGGAGGAGATCATGCAAGCTAAAAACTTTCGAGTTGAATAGACAATCAGAACATGTACTAGGGCGAGAAAGTACAGTAATTGATGTACCTGTCAAAGACTACTGGTTAGCTGTCTTTGGCTTGGGTCCTGCGTTAGTCTTTGCATCCTTTTGCTTTGGGCACTCGTTACGCATGTCCTTTTTCTTCGTAGATGAAGCAACGTCCTTCCTTCTTGAGCTTCAAAGCCTTAAGGAGATGTTTCTTTGTCGTTGGTGTCGAAGTTGAATTCTTCGAAGGTTGGTCTGAAGACTTTCCTTCAGTCGTGCTAGCCATTGGTGCGGAGAACTTCCTTTTGTGCTTGTTCCCCTGCTCGGTAACGGGTTTAGACTTGGAAGAGACCATTGTATCATCATAGATACGAGCGGAATGAATGGTCTCGTCCAAAGTTTTTCATTTGTTGTTTTTAACCTGTAAATGGTATGAGTCGAGTAAACCGGCTACAAAGAAACCCAAAAGAGTTGTGGAATCCATCTTCGCAGCTTTCATCTGCAAGTCCCTAAATTTCTGGAGATAGACCTCATAAGTGAGGTTCTGCGAGGTCATGGTCAAAGTAGTAAACCGGACAACAACATCATAGTCATCCTCCTTGAGAAATTCTTTCTTGAAGATGTCTTCGAACTGTGCCCAAGTCGTCGGTTTAGGGTTGAGTTCCTTCCACCAAAGCAAAGCTTTGCCTGAGAGGAAACCTGCTGCTAATTGGATCTTTTTTCCATCGTCATATGGATGAAACTGAAAATGGACTTGCCACTTATGTAGCCAAGTGTCCACTATCTCCTTGGTACGTTGCTTTTGCTTGCCCCCAAACTGTGCTGGAGTAATATTGGGGCCTAAAGCAGATGCCAAGGTGTCTATATCCGAAAGAGTAGATAGGGTAGTGGTCAACAAAGAGATGGAGTTCTGTAAAGCCTGCATCTGCACGGCGATTTGTGCTTGACGTTCCAAGGAAGAAGCTTCGAGAGCAACTTTAAACTCTTGGAAATCTAATTTTGAAACATAATCGTTGAAAAGATTGGCATTGGTGGCTTCCGTAGCCGGCAGGGCAGGTCTTCACGTTCGAGAAAGGGCTCCAACTCGGATTCTTGGGTCGACATCTTGAAAAGGGCAAGGTGAGAGAAAAAGTTGATATTGCACAAATAAGAGTGCTAGACAACTTGAGAGCTTGAGAGCTTGAGGGCTTGAGAGATGTGTGGCAAGAAGCCTGCTTAAGGGGAATATATAGGCTTCCCCAAAAGCTAACTTAGCTTTTGCTTTTGTGTTTTTTTTTTTGGTAAAATATATATATATATATGTATATATATATATATATATATTCTGTTTTCTTTAAAAAAAAAGAAAAAAAAACACTTACAAAGCAAAGTATGGGTTTTTTAAACCCTTTCTAAGGTTCAGCAAAAAACGAAAGCAAAATAAACAAGGCGTGGGTTTTTTCTTTTTAAAAAAAATATAAAAACGACAGCTTTAGAAAAAAAACTTACATGCATATGCTTTTCGCTTTTTTTTCTGTCACGCGCCTGTAATTAGCGGCCGCCTGCCTGCGTGGACTCCCTGCGCACGTGCTTGCGTGTACCCGCCTGCCCACATAGACACTTGGCTGCTTGCGCATATGCTCGGGGTTTGACGCCTGCCTGCGCACAAGCGCCTGCACACATACCCGGTGGCCTATGCATAGAGATGACCGACTACGCCTGGCTGCGCATACAGCCCGTGTGCCTCCTGCCCACGTGCGCCCATTTGTGTACCAGCCCGCTTACGTGCACCATCTTGTCTGCCTGCGTGTACTGCCGCTTGCGAGACTGGTGTGGTTACCTTGCGGCTGGCGTCTTCACACATGTAGGCTATGCAGCCTTAAGGCGATACACAGACATGAACAGCCTTCACTTCTTCTCTCTCTTTCTCTCTTACAAAAACACAGCCGACAGACATGCTGTTACTTCTTCTCTCTCTCAAACTGTTCAAACAGTTGCAAAACATACAGCCCTTCTTCTTGCTAAGCAAACCAACCCTTTACAAGACCAAAACCTTCATCACGGGTTCCTACAATGCAAAGAAACATGCTGAATTTGAAAAAACAGCAGTATACTCTGAAAAAACAGCAAGCTTCTCGAACTCATACCCTTGCTTCGACCTCTTTTTCTCTACCTACCGACTTGCTCGTTCACGAGGCTTGCTCTGATACCACTGTCAAATCCCCATTGGATCTCCTTGTAGAACGCTCCTGATACATGACTCGAAACCTGCAAACAAACGAAACAAACATGACGGGGGTTGCAGATCTGACTCACCTCCCAACCTTGACAGTCGTGGGCAAGCCCACAAGTCGTGGCTGTCCCCACCGAGCCACAAGCTGAGCTAACTAGATGGACGTACCGACCAATCTCTACCTCGTGACGTCCCATACCGCCACGAAGGTACCCTTGCGAGCCTCGAGACTGCTGCTGGCCTCGGCTGCATAAAGCAGATGCACGTCCGCACTAGATCCAGGCTCCTGACCATAGAGCTCTCACAAAGACACGCGAGACTCTATATCACTAATGACTAACCTTGGCCACCCTTTTATAGGCTCTTGGCCGGTCATTTGGCGTCCACACTTGGGCGCCCGTCCGTCCATATCTGGGTGCCCGCCCGTTAGTCTATCCGTAACTCAGCTCGTCAATCAGCCTGCCTAGCTCCAAGCTTCCCCAAGCCTCGAAGCTAGTCTTGTGTGCGTGTAGCACACGGTAGATATACACTATGCACATGACAGGGTGCCATGTTACAGTGTCCTATGCAGGATATTTTAGGGTGATATGAGAGAAGCATACTTTTTGTTTTGGGATCAGATCTGACCTTTCACCTCTTATTACTTTCTTTGATTTTTATTTTTAGCCCCCATGATGATGTATTTCATGGACATGATATAACCTTTTGGTCTCATAGGTTATTTTGGCCTTACGTAGACGTTAATACAACTCTCTCTCTCTCTCTCTCTCTCTCTCTCTCTCTCTCTCTCTCCAACTCACTCCTCTCTCTCTCTCTCCCGTCGAGATGGAGGACCACCACCCTCCGTAGTTCTCAATGAGGATATTGATGGGGTTGATACCCAGAGCTTCTCATGGCTGTTCATATTTCCAAAGGTAATTTGGAATTTGTTTAGGAGATCCGTGGGGTTATAACATCATGGCTCTTGATTTTTCCAAAGGTCATTTGGGCTATACATATCATTGTGCATGATGGATGTATATTGGACTACCATTGTCTCATAGACCCTTATGGTCTGTGGTAGATATTGATAATAATTTCTTTCTTCTCTCTTCCTCTCTCATACGTGCATGGATGCTTCTCTCCACCATCACCCATGCACATGCATACACTGCCCAAAATCGGCGATCAAAAGTTTAAACTGCATACCAAAACCAGGGTTTTCAGTTCTGGTGATTTATGGTGCCCAAGCTGTTTGAATTTCACACTCTGGATATCATTAAATATGTTGCTTTGTGCACTTTCCTTTGTTGCAACTCTGGTGATGTGATGTAGAGGGAACTGCAATAAAAGCTGTTTTCTTAGGGATATTTTCTGTGCCACTTTTTTTGCTTTGGTTTTGACTGCAATAATTTCTTTTGTTTAAAACAGAAGGACTGCAAATTGCTGGCAATCATCCAGGGATTTTGTACAGTGTGATGGCTGGTGCAGGGCTTCTCCTTATGAGACGTGAGTGTCACGAGAAAACAAAAAGATAAAATTTTAAAATTCACCTTGCTTTTCTGATTTTTTGACGTGCTCTAAAATGGAAGAAAGTGCAAGTTGCATTACGTGTTGCATAGAGAGAAATCATGATTAAGTTGTTTGTTTACTGACTTGTTTTTTAAACCTTGGTTTGGTTAATAGTTTAAAACTACTGATCCACGTGTGCAGGGCCAAGAAGGCTTTTATTCCGATATACCATAGGGCGGTTTCAAAGTGATGAGGTATCTGGCGGGGTGAAATTTCTAAGGTTTCATTTACACAAAGAATGTTTTCTTGATTTTGTCATGCATCATCCACTGGGGTAACTCCATCGATTTTGTGCTAGTTTTCATTCAACTCTCAGATGTACAGTTCTGTATGTGAGTAGCTGCCTGTAGTGCTGATACAACTTACTATCTATCAAGATAACACTCTCTTTAATTATTTACCTCAGGAATAGCCTGATTTGCTATGTTACGACCAAAAATGTCCTAGACTGCTGGGAATCAAAAAAGATCCTATTAGTACTTTGTGGGGCAAAAGGTCCTAATAGTAAATCAGGAATACGATGATGCATAGCTTGAGCATCTGGTGAGTGCCCCACTCGTAAATCGGTTAGTGCATTATGGGTTGGCAAGTACCAACAATCCTTCCATTGCAAAGTTCTGAGCTACCACCAGGGCCGTGTAAAAGGAGGGGCCTCGAGGCAAAACACTAGGGGGAGAGAGACATAAAGGTGGTCGGATAGATATTCCTAGTTTTGTTGAGAACAAATGGAGCAGTTGCAGAGGCTTAAATGTCTTACCCAGGTCTCGACTCCCAAGCATTGTCTTCGAGTATGTGACATGCTAGTGGGTACATATTAACTTGAGGAAATTATGAACTATGTGTATGATTAGAAAAAGAGGGATTTATCACTTGAGATATTCACGGCCGTGAACATCTACTGGTTTTTCACGTCAAAATAACTTTTGAATTTCATGTCTCCGAGCTCATTTTTGGTTTTAATGGCTCACCAATTTGAGCTATGGTTTGATAGTTATGGCAAGTTTTTGAGCATCATCATGTCCCTAGGCAAAAGGATACCCAAATGCATGAATAATCACCATCCTAACCCATGATTATTTATGAGCTTGGGGACCTAGGGACATGATGATGCTTTAAGATTCATCGTAGCTCTCAAATCGTAGCTTGGATCGACATGCTTTAGAAAGCAAAAATGATTTATTTTGTATGCTCTATCCAACTATGTAGTCAAAAAATGGTTATTATTCATGACCTCGGAGATCCTTTTGCTTGTTAAAGGTTGTTGAAGCTGGCAATTCTAGTAGCTACTCTCGGGTTGTCGCATGAGTGGAAGTTGTGGTGGATTATCCCATATGCAAGAGCATGGGAAGATGAAGAGCCATACAGCCACCGACGTTGTTCAGTCCCTTGGGGTGGTGTGCTGCTGCTGCGTGACTTCTGACATGGTATCAGAGCTCGGCTTGTGTGGTCCTGGGCAGTCATAGGCTCTGATGATCGAGGCACTCGAATTGAAGGAGGGTGTAGGAGGTGGCAATTCTCGTAGCTACTCTGAGGTTTTCGCATGACTAGAAGTTGTGGCGGATTATCCCATATGCAAGAGAATGGGATGTCGAAGAGTCTTATATAGGGGTGGTGGCACCTTGTCATAGATATCTCCTACGGTCAGATTTTTGGGGGGAGCAACGGTTGGGAGATGGGAGCCCAGGCATCGACATTGCTCGGTTCCCTAGGGTGGTGTGCATGCTGCTGCTGCGTAACTTTGACATGGTATCAGAGCTCTAGTGCTTGATCCTGGTAGAACTTCTGCTGCTTGAGATCTTCCTCCAAGCGATGGTGAGAAGCTGCTGGTGACAATGATGAGGATCCATTGCAAAGGGCTTGCAAAGATTCACAGGACTAGGGACCTCTAGGGAGATGTTCATGCGAAAAAATGTAGCAGTGCAAGGATTCTAGTTTGCTATGGCGACGTCAACGCAGTCCTCCTGGCCGACTATTAAGTTGACAATCTTGCAAAAAGTTGACCATGTGGCAAGGGGGGTTCACCTGCATTGTTGGAGAGGTGTTAGAATTGGGTTGCCACCAATGCATTGTGGTGGAATGCGTGAGGAGCCAAGGAACTCGTGGAGTAATCCCACATGCGAATTAGGGGCTTGGATGGAGCTCTATAAATAGCAGAGTGGACATGGCTCATAAGTATCTTCTCCACCCGGGTTTTGTGTGGATGTGCTAGCGATGGGGATTGTTGCCTTCCTATGATCGTTCGTTGTGGTCTAGTGGTAACCTCTGGGGATTCGATCAAAGGGTCCCTAGAGATATCATGATGCTCAAAAAGTGGATGTAACTCAAAAAATCATAGCCCTGATTGATGAGCCGTCTAACCATGCAATCAAAATGGTGATGTTTCATGAGCTTGGGGATTCTTTTGCTTGTGAAAGGGTCCCTAGAGACACAATGATGCTTTAAAAAATGGTTGTAAGTCTCAAATGAAAGCTCAATCGACGAGGGAAAAAATCAAAGATGTTTGACTTTTTTGTACTCTATCCAATTCTGCATTAAAGATAATGTTTAAAAGTAGAGAGAGAGAGAGATTTTATTAAGAGCTACTAAAGACCCAAAGGATCTATGAGATCAAAAAGATGTAAGAGATGATTTGTAGAAGGGACAAAAAAAGAAAAAGATAGAGCCTGCGTACTATGTAGGTTTTTGTGTGTACAATAATAGACATGGAGAGCTCAAATGTCCATGGCGGAGTAGAGCGCGGAGATGCCCACCTCCTAAGGCGGTGCCCCCTATGGTATCATAGGATGTCTTGAATCTGGAGCCGAGGTGGAAGGTCTGAATCTCTAAGGGCAAGGGCGTCTAACTCTGTGGTGGGAGACTGCCTAATCTTTGATGTGTCTATAGGGGAGAGAGAAAGAAAGAAAGTTATATTAAATGTCTTCTAAAGATCCAATGGGTCTATGAGACCAAAGTGATACAATGCTATCCATGGTATGTCTCATCATGGAAAAGGAAAACAAAACAAGTACAACTAACATAGCTCTTTGAAAGTAGAGGCTGATACAATGATCATCATGTGGGAGTACATGGGATACATAAGCACTAGTACAAGAGAATCTCATCATGGAGTACCCGAGAATATGAAGCACCAGGGGCACATCATCCTCTAGTAGAGGCTACAACTCTCTCAAGTATGTCGAGCATGGGGTTACTAACTGTGGTTGAGTGGTCCCCTTATATAAATAGTAGGTGAGAAGGTGGTGTGGTGGTGGTGGAGCATGTCTTGGATCTGGAGCTAATGGGAGAGGGAAAGAAAGAAAGCTAGAGATGTCCTATCGGGGTTGGGCCTGTCTCCCGAGCTCCATCGAGTAAATGTTGAGGCATCTCTGATCCTCATACGGTATGACTTGTGCAAGTGACGTGAATTCCTCTCGGAAAAGGCAGTGGAATCTCCACCGTATCTCATAGTAAGCCAAACAGATAAACATATAATGGGCCTATGCCACTCCCGTGGTGCATACTCTGCATATCCTCTCCTCGTATGGACCTATGCCACTCCCGTGGTGCATACTCTGCAGATCCTCTCCTCATATGGAATGTCCTCGGCTTTGCCAATCTATACTCTGAGTCGGTGGGACGATACCTTGAGCTGGTGACAGGTCGAGGTAGGGGGAATCTAGGCTGTACTCGAATGGGGGGTGACAATGTCACGTAGGGGCATGTGAAAGTGACAAAATTGATGAACTACTTGTAACAAATCCACTTAATCAACAATCACAAATAATGAAAGAAAGTAGGATTCAGAGAAAAGAGAACCGAGACCTCACTGAGAGGGGAACATGCCCCTCCCCCTTTGTAAGAATTTATTGAATCAAACCACGGGCACAAAGTGCTTGAATCTTTACAATAGATGAGAAGTGCATTATCCAAATGAAGAGGGAGCACTCCAAGTTATAGGTTTGAGGCTTCAATGCTCTAGAATGGAAAGAGTAAGCTCCAATTGACAAGTGGCTACTTTAATTAACAAGTGTTAAGCTAAATTAAAAAGTGTAAAGGTAAAATGACAAGTGTAGGGACACTTGTCTCATTCATGATGCTACATGTCTTAATTTAAGAGGTATTTCTTCCATAACCTTCTATGCTAAAATTATTTCAACTCATAAAGAATTTGACAAAGGTTCTCTTGATCCTTGCGAAAATCTAGAGGTTTTGACGCGAATGGAATTTCTAGTAGAGTATGCCAAAAATAGCAACTCTCCTAGATTCTAGGAGTTACATCCTTTGTGTCCAGGAAGGCTTTGTTGTAAATATTCACTTGTTCATGGTTTGTTCAAATGATTTAAGCAACTGGTTTTGCCTTTGAAACCACGTATCACTCATCTGGGCGTTCTGCTCAATTTGACCACCCGAGTGCTAAATCTAGTGTATGACCACCCGACTGAAAACTTTAGGCGTTCTAGCCAATGGCCACCCGTAAATAAAAATGAGCATTCTAGCTTAATTAGCTACTCAAAAGATATACAAATCACAGTTCATGCTCCATGAGCTATCTGGTAATTACCAACTCACATATGGAACAATTTTTTAGCAAAACAATGATTAATTTAAAGAGAAAAGTAGGGGGCTGGTTATATCCCTCCCCCTTAGAATCTATCTTGGCCTCAAGACAACGAATGAAGTGCTGGCGTGTCAACTTCTTCATAAGCTGTGAGTATTTTAGGATGATCCTTGAAATACTCCTTTGGCATTCATTTAGCGTCCATGTGAGAATAGTTTTGGAACTTCAAGAGGAATTTTTAGGTGATATTTCTTTCTTTCTTCCTAACCATGTGGAGCTTGCATGAGTACACTTTGTGATGTAGATGAGCCAGATTCATTTGAAGAGGCTCATGAGGATGAGCATTGGGTAAAAGCCATGCAAAATGAGATGGATTCCATCCACAAAAACAACACATGGGATTTGGTAGACTTGCGTGATGGCAAGAAGCCAATTGGCACAAAGTGGGTATACAAGTTGAAAAGAAAGTCTTGATGGTACCATTGTCAGGTACAAGGCTAGGCTTGTGGCCAAAGGATATGGCTAGAAAAAGGGAATTGATTATGGTGAGACTTTCGCACTTACTTCTCGTATGGCCACAGTTAGATGTGCTGTTGCATTGGCTGCCCTTCATGGATGGAAAGTGCATTAGTTGGACATAAAATCAACTTTTCTCAATGGGGATTTGTAGGAAGAAGTTTATGTAAATCAGCCCATTGGTTTTGTGATGCATGGTCATGAAAACAAAGTATGCAAGCTTCGAAAAGTACAGGTTCACATTGCTACTATAGGGGGGATTTATTGGAATATATGCTATGAGTAATACCACATGTGAATATGGGCTAACCAAGGGCATTTTTCTCTCTTTGGGTTTTGTCCTTGGATATCTGATGTGAAAGGATTGTATTTTGATATTATGGAGTTGACTCTCTAGCTCCACACATTCCAATGCAATCATCTCTTTGTATCTCATCATCTTGTGTGTGCCTTCTTCTCTCTGTGTGTGTAGGTTGTTGTGCCAAACCCTAGTTCAGCTAGCAGCCAACAAGCCCTCCAAAAAAGACTGGTAGTTCTTGGATCTTTTTCTCCCACAATGGATTGTGGCAATCCATGATGCTTAAGATTTATGGATGAACAGCTTAGCCATATGCTCTGCCTTGATAGTTTTCTTCATTGGAATAAAATGGGCTTGCTTGCTAAAACTGTCAATTATGGTCCATATCCCATCATTTCCATTGGTTGACTTTGGTAAATCAAAAATGAAATCCATAGCTATACTTTCCCAAGGCTGGTTGGGAATTGGCAGTGGTGGCTGCAGAGTCCAGTTGGTTTCCGTTGATCAAATTTGACCCTTTGGTAGATCAAGCATTTCCTAATATATTGCTCAATAGCTCTTCTCATACTTGGCTAAAAGAAATACATCTCCAAGGCTTGATTTTTGTGGTTGATTCTCCTTCTTTGGCCTTTTGGGGCACTATCCAACCATGAAGTCCTTCCATGTATTCGGTTCTTTCTCTTCATGGACAATCTTGAGCAACCAATTCAAGGCAGCATCCTTCAAGTGCATTCTCGCCATCCAGATCTTGGACTTTTCAGAATAATCTTCACCACCAAAAGTAGCATCGAATTGCCTAATGAAAGAAATAGCTTTTTGAGAATCTCTCTTACCATAAAAAGCATCAAAATTGACGCTCTTTTCTCTGGGCTTGAACTCCCGCTTGGCAGCTACTTGTGAAGTTACTTAATGAACCGCTACTTCTTTCGCCATATCAATCTTAGGCGAATTAGTCACCATGGATATTTGTGGTTCTTTGGCTTTCTCCTTGTCCTTAATGAGGATTTTCAGGACAAGATGAGGCGACTGGGACTTCGAGGTTACAGCTTGACTACCTCCTCTAGTGTTGGTGGGTGAAGTAAATTTCATGGTCTTCGACTTTTTTGAACTAGAGACTCCTTTCATGTTGAGGTAGGCTTTCGCTGCAGCAACACCATCAATCATAGCAGCCTTCTCAGTAAGAAAGTCTTCAAAGACTTTAGCTTCAGCTCTAGCTTTAGCTCCTCTCTCCATCAAAGCTTGAATCTCTGGATCTACTTTGAGCTCTTTGTACCTTTGAATCTTCTCATAGTCTGAAAAAGACGCCATCAAAGAACATGGAGAGCCTCCAAATTGTTGTTGAATACTCTTCTCTCCTTCTCTTGACATGGTGAATGTAATTTGTGGAGTGGCCAAAAGTTCTGTTACCCCAAGAAAGTTCTCACAAGAGAAGACGTAGCTCTGATACCATGTAATGCAGGGGCACGTGAAAGTGACAAAATTGATGAACTGCTTTTTACAAACACCCTCCCTCTTTGCAGGAATTTATTGAATCAAACCACGGGCACAAAGTGCTTGATTCTTAACAATAGATGAGAAGTGTATTATCCAAATGAAGAGAAGTGCTGCAATTTATAGGTTTGAGGCTTCAATGCTCTAGAATGGAAAGAGTAAGCTCCAAATGACAAGTTGCTATTTTAATTGACAAGTGTTAAGCTAAAATTGAGGAGTGTAAGGCATAGTCACATGGGAACGCCGTTCCATAGAGTAGGAACGAGGGAACGTGCCATGCATATAGATGGGAACGCTGGAACGTGGTGGAACGGGGTGGTGTTTTGGAGCGCCTCAAATCCGTTCCCATAATGTGAGCATGCGTTCCGGGAGAGGAACGCCGTTTTGTGTAAGAAATGCTGGGCAAAAACGGTTTTTTTTTCTTTAAACATTGAACAAGGTGCCCAAACATTGGGCACCCTTTAAAAAAGGCCGGAATGTTTCCTATATAGTATAAAGTAAGCATTTATTAAGCTCAACCGAAATTCATGAGAAAAAAAATGGCCCAAGCCAGAACCGTCGAAACCAACCGCCCACTGCCGGCATCCCAAAGGCCAAAGTGGCGCCCGTCCTGCAGGCTACTTGGGAACAGAGGAGTACGTGGCCCCCCAGATCCTGTGGGGGTGGGACCGGCCACGACGTGGACTCTGGGTGTCCTCCTCTACGAGCTGATTTTTTGGGCCTTTTTAAACCTTGTTAAACATTTAAAGAAAAAAAAAACGGCTTGTTGCAACGTTATGAAAAAAACTGCCTTTTAAAACGTTAGGAAAAAAAAAACGGCATGTTGCAACATTAGCATGGCAAAAACGAACGTTATTCCCAACATTAAGGAAAAATATGTCATTCTCAACGTTCAGAAAAAACGTACCTTTGTAGGCTGTAGCACTTATAAACCTGCAAATTCCAAGACTCAAGTACACTCAAGTACAGTGCACATCCCAAGGCATTGGCAGCATTGAAATTTGAGCTCGAGACTCTCTCTCTCTCTCTCTCTCTCCCACGCTCTCCCCCACGCTCTTTGGGCTCTATATTGATGAGGTGGTCGATTACATCACACAGGGAGGAGGCTCTGGGGTTGAGCTATCAGGTATTACTGTCCATGTTATGCTTTATGCTGATGACATCGTCTTGGTATCCGACACGCAGGTTGGGCTTCAAAGACACCTTGTGGCTCTTGATGACTTCTGTGCACAGCAGGGGCTCATAGTGAACCTTGGGAAAACCAAGGTTATGATCTTTTTGCCTACTTTTAATTGTATATTTGTCTACTCATGTGTATTGAAATATGATAACGTGTCGTTCCGGATCCCGTTCCGGATTGCAAGGGGTCCCGTCCCCGTTCCGGATTGGCCCTCGTTCCCATATCCGTTCCCGTTCCCTGGTGACTATGGTGTAAGGTGAAATGACAATTGTAGGGGCACTTGTCTCATTCTAGATGCCACATGTCTTAATTTAAGAGGTGGTTCTTCCATAACTTTCTATGCTAAAAATAACTCAACTCATAAAGAATTTGACAAAGGTGCTTTAGTAACTCTTGATCCTTGCGAAAATCTAGAGGTTTTGACGCGAATGGAATTTCCATCAAAGTCTGCCAAAAATAGCGACTCTCTTAGATTGTAGGAGTTGCATGCTTTGGGTCTAGGAAGGCTTTGTTGTAAAGATTCATCTATTCATGGGTTGTTCAAATGATTTGAGCATTTGGTTTCGCCTTCGAAACCACTTATCACTCATCTGGGCGTTCTGTTCAATTTGACCACCCGAGTGCTAAATCCAATCATCTGGGCATCTGGTCTATGACCACCCGACTGAAAACTTTGGGCATTCTGGCCAATGGCTACCCATAAATAAAAATCAGCATTCTAGCTTAATTAGCTACTCCTCAAAAGATATAAAAATCACAATTCATGCTATCCGGTAATTACCAACTCACATATGAAACAGTTTTGAGAAAACAATGGTCAATTTGAAGAACAAAGTAGGGGTCCGGTTATAGACAGGCCATATGTATCGGGTGGCCATTGGCCAGAATGCCCAAAGTTTTCAGTCGGGTGGTCATAGACCAGATACCCATATATCTGACTGGTTTTAGCACTTTGGTAGTCAAATTGACGAGAACGCCGTAATGAGTGATGAGTGGTTTCGGAGGGGAAACCAGATGCTCAAATCATTTGAACAAACCATGAACAGGTGAATCTTTACAACAAAGCCTTCTTGGACCCAAAGCATGCAACGCCTAGATTTTAGGAGAGTTGCTATTTTTGGACAAACTCGAATAGATATTCCATTTGCATCATTACGTCTGCAAGCTGAACAAATGGGGGCACTTGCCAAAGCATCTTTGACAAAATCTTTACGAGTTGAGATATTTTTAGCATACAGGGTTACAAATGAGGACAAGTGGCATCTAGAATGGGACATGTTGCATCTAGAATGGGACAAGTGGCCTTACACTTGTCAATTAAAGTAGCCACTTGTCATTTGGAGTTTATTTAGAGCATTGAAGCCTCAAATCTATAAATTGGAGCACTCCCTCTTCATTTTTTAAAGCACTTCTCATCATTTTCAAGGCTACATATTAGAGAATACACTTGCTGTACATTCTCAACAACGATCTACGACGGCTGTCCTGGCCATATTGCACCATATTTGGTGAAACCAAGGGGTGGACAGAGAAGATAGCTTGCTGCCTGGACGGTGTGCAGAAATTAGGGTTAGGGTTTCCAAGCCCCAAAAATCAGAATTTTCAGATTTCAGCCCACTTTATTGGATGTACCCGGTTGTGAGCATCTTTTCAGTTCTGGTTCAAGCACTTCGTGCCCTTGGTTGGATTTAATAAATTCCTACAAAGAGGGAGGGGCCTATTCCCCTCTCAAATGAGGTCTCATGTCTCTTTTTTCTGAATCCTACTTTCTTTCATTATTTGTGATTTTTGATTAAGTGGGTTTGTTACAAGTAGTTCATCGATTTTGTCACTTTCACACGTCTCTATGTTATAGAAAAAGGAGGAGGTGGCAGGCTGTGCGCAAAAACTCTGCCGGAATGAAATGCAGAGTGCTTGTTTAATGTTCCTGAACATCATCTTTCCCACGATATTCCTACTTGTTTAAGAATTGTTTTTCCTTTTCAATGTGGTTTTTTTTATAAAGAAATTGCCTTTGTGGGTAACATAAATAGCAGATTCTATTGACAATATGGCGAAACCTCTAATGCATATTTAATTGACTGGGTACTTTATGCAGTCACTACTCACAAGCTCTGAGAAAAGGGTCAAAGAACTGCATCAGTCTGTGGACCTTTTGAAAAATGAAAGCAAGAAGCTTGAGGTTTGATTCAAGCACAGGGTTTGTCCTTAATTTGGTGTTAATTTTCAGTTTAGATTTATCAAGTTGTTGTTTCTGTAAGTCTTTCATTCATGATCGCCTTGAATGGCAGGAAAGAGCAAGATTTGCAGAAGATGAACTTCTAAGGGGAAGAACCAAATTGAAGTATGTAGCTTTACATTGCTTGTTCCGTGACAATGCCATCGTTCTTCTCAAATTTTATGATTGTGACTCTTCTAAGCACACTCTTTTTTTAAACTTTTTTTTTTAAATGCTGTTTAGACAAGCGGGAAGCCAGCTCCAAAATCTTGTAACCTCCATTCACAAGACTGAAAGTCAAGCCAAAGGTTGGTTAAAGTACATGCTTTTGAACGTGCATATATAGCAGTAAATTTAAGGTTCTTTCTCTGATGTCCGCTGAGGAAAGAAACATATATTGTGAACTTTCTTCTTTGACTCCATTGTGCAGGTTTAATGGAAAGTCTAAGAGAGTTGCCTGGCCAAGATGCACGGATGTTTCGAGCTGAGGTATGGAAAATTCTGTATTTTGCTTCCTGCTTTCTCTATTATGTTAGCATGTATTTTTGTTCTTTAAAGTAATCTTGAAACGGATTTACAATAGGCCAAACGTGTCATCAGAAGGTTCTTGATGTATGCTGTGTCTGGTTTCGCTATCCTGTGTTGCTCATTTTATTTTTCTCAGCTGCTTTTTCCTCTCATCATTTTGTAAGTTTGGACATAATGAAACACTAAGAAGAATTACACGTTTCAAGAGTCATGTATATCTCTTAAAGGTTGATGGAAACATTGGTAGAGTTTGCATAAAATAATGTGGTGCACTCTTCTAGGGGTAAGGCTTCTTTTGAGATCATTTATGGAAAGGTAGTTCTACCACCCCATCTTCCGGACCAAAGGTGAGATCTTTGCTATAGATGAATTTGTGAGAGATTTGGATATACCCTTTGCTAAGGTTTGGACAACCATTGAACGCTTCCAGGACAAACATGAGGGACGCCGACAAGCATAGAAGGCAAGTTGACCTTAAAAGTATCTTTCATTCATGTTTGGGTCTGCCTTAAGTTTGAGAAAGGAAGAGGCATACCCAAAGCTTGCTAAGAGGTATTATAGGCCCTTCCAGCCGGATCATTGGAACATCCACAATGCTTTCCACGTAAGCCTCTTAGGAAAGTATGAGGGGTTGACACCGATGGAACCAGTCTTGTAGAAGTAGATGAGGTGGGCCTTTCTAGATTAAGTATTTTTTAGATTGAAATTCTTGGATCATTTGAACACCCACAATGCTTTCCATGTAAGCCTCTTACGAAAGTAGGAGGGGTTGACACTAGTGGATCTAGTCTTGGATGCAAGGTTGTCACGGTATGAAAATAGGAGTAATGATACTGTACAGTGCGGTACCGTACGAGAATTCTTGGTACGATATGAAATTTTGGGATACCGTACAATAAAATACGTTTTTTTTTTATATAACAGTTACAAACTTAGACATTGTCAATTTGGAAGGGTCAAAAACTAGAGTGAGAAACTGCCAATGGTCAATTTGTACCGTATGATATCGTACAAAATTGTACCGTATGAACCGTACGGTATGGATAGGTTCGTACCAGTATGAGAAACAACTATGCTTGGATGATCCACTAGAAGTGGATGAGATGGAGGAGATTTTACAAGCCAAGTACATTGTTTTTCACTAGGAAAGGATGCTAACAGAAGACCGTTTACAAAGGTATTACCTATTGAAATTGAAAACCATCTTTCCATTGATGCCAAATGGATGGACGAAGAGTATTTTTGGGAGCATCCTGAACTCCTTTAGGCATTCCAAACTCCTTAAGGTATCCGGAACTGCTTGAGAGAGTTTGGAGTGTATCCCTTCTTACGCCTCATCCCCTCCACTCAGGTTAGTTCCAATGGCCTACGAAGAATTCTCAATTTTAAAACCGTGATCCTTCAGATTGTTCATGAGGGAAATTTCATGTTTTTTGATAAGGGAAGATGCTTCACATATGTTCGAATCTTTTCTCTTTTGGGCCTCTCACTACTTTGGACTGAGAACTTGATCAGAAAGCTGATTTGGCTAAGGGCATCAGCTCTGCCACATTGTGGAGAGGCTGTCGTCAATGATGTTTTTTGTGACAGCCAAAATGTTGATTTTGAAGCCATTATATGATTGTTTTTTGTTTGGTTGATCTATTTGTAAACCCGAACATTCCAATAGCAGGCTTGAAAGCTAAGATGTATGGTTTAACCACAAGGAATCATCTCAGGGTGGAAAGTTGGAGGCTGTCGTCAATGATGTTTTTTGTGACAGCCAAAATTTTGATTTTGAAGCCATTATATGATTGTTTTTTGTTTGGTTGATCTATTTGTAAACCCAAACATTCCAATAGCAGGCTTGAAAGCTAAGATGTTTGGTTTAACCACAAGGAATCATCTCAGGGTACTTGGGGGAGGAGCTATAGGAGTAACTGTGATAAGTGGAAGTATTATTTATATGCTCTCCCCTAGTTTATAATGCTGCTAAAACATTCAGAACACCTTGCAGGTTGCGTCTATGGCAGCGGAGGCTAAGCAACAAAGAAATGACTTGACCAAGAAGGTTTCAAAAATAGCCAATTATGGCATCCCTGTATAATGCTTATCTTGATGTAAGCATGCAAATTCCAGAGAATCTAGAATGAGTTGAATGAGGGAATTTAGTTATTGGAGGTGGTGTGAATTTCAGATCTAGAGTGGGGCTATTCTTTTCAAGTATAAGTCGTCTTTGAATGGTAGAAAACTGTCAATTTTAGGGCTGTCATATTTCATATTATCAAAGTATCGTAAGGTCTTGGAGTTGGATAATTTGTGACGCACTCCTACGTCAAAAGCTGTAGGAATAAAGGTATGCAGCTTACAGCACGGGCAGCATGATGTAATGAACTTGTCAGGCCATTGGATCTTTGATCTTTTGTCATGAAAGGGCATTACTATTTGGACACCATTTTGCAATGTTTTCACCCTAATTTACGTGCCTAATGTGTGCCATTTTTTGGCCTTGAATGCGGTCACTTACATCTCTCTCAACTAATAGTATTAATATTATGTGGTCCTTGCTTTTATGCTTTCCACTTAACTTTCTAGATCCTCACACACAATAAAGATTGCATTCTAACATCCAATTACTGGGTTGATTGGTGTATTTTTTTGATCAATTCTGCCTTATTTAGAGGTCGTCCTGGGAAATATTGCCATCTAAATTTCTAATCATCTTGGCTTTTAGTGCAATGTGGCATGCAAAACCTCTTTGAGAAGCTTGGTAGTCATGGGAAATATTGCCTTTTTAGATCACCTTGACAAATCATAAATGGATGGTACGGAGTAGAAATGAAGGGTAATTTGTTTTGTTTTAGGAGGAGCGGTTGACATGGCACAAAATGAAGGGTAATGTGGTATGCAAATACCTCTTTGAGAAGCCTTAAATAAAGAGTTGAATCGTAAGGTCACATTGGCTATGAAGTGCATTAGGTTTAGCGTCTTAAGTGTCCCTCACATACACGAAAGTTTGTGGCAAGTTTAAAACAAAAATATTCTGCAATCCACTAATGGTAGCAGTGCAGTCAGGCGACATGATTTTGGTGGTTTCATGACTCTGCATAACATTGGTTGTGAGGACACCTCCAGTTCTCTTGGCCTTTGTGATTTTTATAGGAAATGCACTAAAACCATTAGTCTAGAGTCCCTTCATAAAATACTTGTCAAGCCATAGTGGATATTAGTAACCTTGGTTATTTTTCAGTAAAGAGTTGGAAAAAAGAAGATAGTCAAAATACAGAATTGTCTTATTGAAAAGAACAATGGTGAATAACAATAGGGAAAATCTTGTAGTGGAAGCGATTTTATGCCACTTCCAATTAAAGATATCCATTATGTTTTAAGGTCTGCAGTTAATCTCGAAGATTATTTTGGCGCCCTCACTTAACCATCATCCCTTGGAGTCAGGATTGTACAAATAGGTCAGGCTCATGCACCAAAGTGGCACGTCCTAGTGTGTGTGAGTTGGCACATGTTATTACCAATTTAAATGAAGCTTTTGCTTCTCATATTTGAACAATTTGAGAGCAACGGTTCTGAGCAACAAATTTGGGTGGCAACCGTTGAACGTGTCTTACAATACATGCCAAATAAGTATTCAAAGAACAAAATGTTACACGACTTTTTTAAGTTGTGATAAATCCCAGCGATGAAATATTTTGCATCTAGATGTTAAAACAGTTGTATATGTTGTTACCTGCACACGATAAGGTGAGTGGGTAATATGGAACCGTGTGCCGAAGAATCAAATGGACAAGATGGCCAGGTCGTATCTACAATTGTAGACAATGATGGCCAACAGAGAGAGTTCAAGGGATCACCACAAAGGAACATGGGGTCTTTGTGGACGACTAGTCAACTTGAAAAAAAATATGAGACACTCTGAGATCAAGAGTTTGCAAGAGGCCTAGAAGCAGGACAAAATTGGACCTTATCTAGAAAAATCAAGAGAACTATCTATAGGTGAGCATACCCAAAAGAAGGTACTCAGCATCTTACACTCGAGAGCATGGAGCAACATCCTCACACACAAAGATGGGCCACAACTGCAGTTTGAGGACAAGGAATATTAATATCTTGGAGAGTTGAAAAGAATGAGAGAGGCAATGAGTAGCGAAAAGCAATAGTTTGTGAAGTTAATATTTGGTTGCCCTTCTCCGAGATAAAAGCAAGCTAGTCACACTCTACAAAATACTCAAGCAAGCATAGGAACCATAATGGCATCAATACCCAATGCAGATCCGAGAGCTGAAGACTAAAGTGCTCAAGTCTTTACAAACCCGATGAACTACGTTATCTCATCTATCCAAGTTCTTCAAACTCTAAACCATTCACACGAGTGGATCATATAGTTAGAGATGCACATCATCAGCATTTGTGAATACATTTGGAGACACATATCGAGTTCACCATATTATGTTGCATAGCAAATAGTTGCTCACTTCTATCTTCAAGTTACTTTTTACTTGTGGATACATAATTTCCTTGTTGCAATTTGTTGCTTCTAACGTATCTATTTGTTGTAGTAATCAATTTTTACATGACTTGGTTTGCCATAATAGTAGCACTCTATGCTACTTGTCTGTTGTCTTGTCTGGTCCAATTAGCTTGGCCTCTTGGCTCCCCTCGCCTCTACATTGGCTTCTTTCGCTCCTTCCACCTTTATAGTGGCCTCTTTGGCTCCCCCCACCTCTAGACTGGCCTCTTCCACTTGTGTGTGTTTTTGAATCATATGATTAATGCTACTCCTAATTCTCATTTCCAAATTAATCTCTTCCTTGGCCGTGTCCTCCAAAACATCCACTACCTCTTCCTTTACATGTGTTTAGAGTAGAAGACTTGTTTAGATGCATTTCTATCTCTAGAGGAGGACTTGTCACTCAATGGCTCTCCCATCGATAGTTGCATATTACCGATATTAGCTACCTATACTCGTGTTGCGTATGGGGTTGTATGCAGAGTGTGTATTGGGTTAGTAGGTGGATTAAACTAGCCATTGGCCTAGTGCTGGTACATGTCGGAGCTATATGCAAGACCAACTAGGACCTAGTACGACCCCTATCTTCCTTTCCCTGAGTCTCGAGTATGGTTAGGGCTAAGTAGCCAGATAATAATAGATAGTGACAGCATTCAACATGTTCTCACTATCTTTTCTCACACTGCTTTTAAATGCCTAAATTTTTTTTGAGATTATATTTTGCATACAACAAGGCGTGTGCCTAAATTTCTTTTGAGATTATATTTTGCATACACAAGCACGCCTTGTTGTGATTGACTAGAGCCCGCGTCACCTAATTATCAAGTTGTAGACCCTATTCTTTCTACAAAAACAAGTACATATTCCACATCAAGGACATAGATTGAGAGAATGGCTAATCCTCAGCTTTATTTGATCAACGGTGTGGGGTTGAATTAGGGTAGGTGGGTTGTTGGATTCACGATGGTTGGGGGCACGGGTGGCCAGTGGGATGGTGGATGGTCATCGATGACTCAAGGTGGCAAAGTAATCTCGGGTGGTCGGAATTAGGTGGCCGTCGAGGAGACGATTGCCGGTGATCTTTCTCGAGAGGAATGTAATTCAAAACGCCATCATTCATTGTAGGTTAAATGTGGTAGTACATAGCACGTTGGGCCGAATAAATGCACATCATTGAGAGTTAATAACAAGTAAGATAATTTTTCAAATTTGAGCTTCACGCACAAGGTTGGCGCCCATGAAAGTAATCTCGGGAAGAAAGTAAACTTGGAAAACTGAACTCGAGAAAACTGGGACTATGAGGGATTTACAGTTGCGCCATTCATATTCTATCCCCACTCTCGTGTGTTGTCCCTCCCCCTCTCCCTCTTTCCCTCTCTCCTTGGAGGGTGTTGATAAAAAATGGAGCATTGAAGGGTATTCCATTGGATTATCAAGGTATTTCTATCTCTTCTCTTTCACACCAATGCATTGATTCTTACTTTAATAAGTTCAAGCCGAAAAAATAACACTTTGTCGGCAGCGATGAACGCATAACATAGCGAGTGGTGGACATCATTATGATCTCATTATCTTACTTATGTGATTAAGTATTTATCTCTTTTCATTAGCAATATTGTTATACTAATCACATGGCTCTAATTACATTTGAACCACCTTAGATTTCTAATACATTCATCAACTAACATCTCCTAGTTGTTTAGTGTAGGTGAGTCAACATATGTAAGTATATGGCTATAATTGTGGATTTCTTATGTACACAGGAAATGTTCGAGAGACATGGTATTAGTGTACCCCATGATCGTCTAGAATGTATCAAACCCCTCCACCTTTTTTGACATCATCGCTTCATTCGCGTGGAGCATGGCAGCTAGCATACCCGCTGACAAGCCCATGCATTTGACTGGCCTCCATCCACTACTTGAAAAAAAAATATTTTTCAACTAATCAAATATAAGGACAACTCTTAAATCTATTTGATTTTTGTTTCCTAAATCTCCACTATATGCTGGTTTCATAACTAAAATATATGAAAACAATTACTAAAATTAACATGTTTTCGAAATCTCAACTATATACTGGGTTGGCCTCCCCCTAGGAAAATGGGTCACTGGTTAGCACCAGCTCCCCATTTGCCTTTAGGGAAAGGCCTCCCCATGGCTTTTCCCTACACCATCATTGTCTTGGTGGGTGTTGGGAAAATAAATCCCAGCCATCAAATCAGTATGCTTTGTTTTTAAAGAATGTACCATAGGATATTGACACATCAGTGGGAATTTTACTCAAATGAAAGCACATGAATTGATGACACATAAGTAGTGAGAATGCTAAAATATAGAAGGCCAATAAAACCTTGACACATCAACACATGGAATGTTAAATAGAGAGCTAATAAAGATTTTCCACATTAACAAAGAGAATTTAAAAAATTGTTCCACTCCCCAAGACCATGATGATAGGGAAAGGCCATGGGTTGGCCTACACCATCATGCCTTGGTCATACACCTTAATCAAGAAACCCTTTCCTTAGGCTTTCCACCTTCTCTACACCATGATGCATCCACACGTCATCATCTCCTTCAAACCATGGCTTTTAGTTGTGAAAACATTGACTGTGAAAACTGTTAGAAAGCCTACATGCTGGAAGAACCTGTGTGGGCCAAGGGGGCTTGATTTGAAGTGACACATTGATTCACTTGGCATGAAAACGCAAAGAAAAACAACCCACTTAAAACTCCCTTCTTGTGTGAAAATGCTATGGATAGTCTTGCTTCTTGAACATGAAAATGCAACATAAAGAGGAAGCGCCTAGAAGTGAACATCACTAGACCCCTATTCTACATGAAGTGAACATCACATAGACAACCAAAGAAATTGATCGTTATCTCATAGATACTGTGAAACTCTAGTTATGGTTCTACTTACAGTGGCCTTACCATCAAGAATATGCATGCTGATGTTTGATTGTATGTGCCCCTTGATGAAGAATCTCTGAAAGTGCTAGATAAAATTGGTGGAAGTTGAAAAGATCAAAGAGCAAGACAAGAAGAAATAAGAGTACGTAATATGCATGTGATGTTTGATTGTATGTGCCTCTTGATGGAAGAATCTCTAAAATTGTTAGATAAAATTGGTGGAAGTTGAAAAGATCAAAGAGCAAGACATAAGAAATAAGAGTACTTATTAGCCACCTTTTGAAGACATTTATATGTTGTTTCTTATAATTGTATATACACAAAAGATTTTACAGTATGTAAAGCATCTTATCTTTGTTACTTTGAGGCTTAAATTTTGTACCTTCCATTTATAATTTGATGATAACTTTGGTATTACAGGACCTTTTCTCCAAGTACAAGATTTCAACAAATTTTATAAATTACTTTAAATAAGTTAACTACAAGTTAATACATCAACCTTAGAATAAGAATTAAACGAAAAACTTAAATAGAAAAATATTTATGAATACAAGACAAAAGCATTGGGTCCAATTTGTCCCCCCATATGTAAGACCCGCGATCTCACATATGAGTATTTCAATGATTTATTAAGGTATGAAGTAATTTGATACAATCATAAGACCCCCCCATATGCAAGACCCACGATCTCACATATGAGTATTTCAATGATTTATTAAGGTATGAAGTAATTTGATACAATCATAATCTTCTCATCAGAGGAGAAAAGAGAAGATAGAAAGAAAAGAGAGCTTCATCCAAGAAACCTGTAATTCTTACAAACCAGGTTTAATCTCTCTCTCTCTCTCTCTCTCTCTCTCTCTCTCATAAAATAATTAAACCATATAAGGAAAACAATAAGAGAACTAATATTCCTTTTAGACGTTTGCCTATCTCAGCCTGTCTTGGCTCCTTGTATACAAGTACAGGCCTGTAACTTGCAACTGTTGTAGCTCTCTGGTTTTTTGTCACAATATAGTCGAGTTGGTACTTAACATAGGCCGTTTCGCTAAATTCCACCGTATGTAAAAATCGACCTACTTTTTGGGATCTCTATCATAAAGATGTTATTTTTATCACAAATTCATTTTCTTTATATTTTTCTAATTGTTTAGAGATATTTATATACTCTCATCTCTAACTATAATTTTTATTGAATAATATAATTAAATTCTCAAGAAAGTTCACTCACATAATAGTCCTCCTGGTTAAAAAAGCAACTGTCCTCAGTTGCGTAGCTTGTAAAACCTGGTCCAAAAATTTGACAAAAGAAAATTCCAACAAACCAGCAGATTTGTACACATGGTACATTAGATCATACATTACCAATAAAATGTGTTTAGCAAGTCCTACCAAAACCATCAATAATAAACCATCAAAAAATAATAACAATTGATAAGAAGCATCCCGTCATACCAAAAGCCAGGTATTGTTGTTAGGATATCAACCATCTTGATCCATTGTCTTATATTCATGCCATATTCACCTTGGCTAATGAGAAGCACATGCTCACACTCTCTCCAACTATACTAGTTGTCCACTATCACACAATGTCAGATGACAACTACTAACATCGACAACAATCATGAGTACTAACCTGTACTCAAGTCCAGTTTTCTCTAAGTCGTGGGCAGCCCCAATGACTCCAGAGGGTGATCAAACACACCAGATCAGTGCCTCTTTTCCAAGAAAACAACTGTCATCCAGTGTGTGGCTGGAGAAAACCTTTCTCGGTAATTACTCACACCATATCATCACCATCACATCCCAGCCATTCCGGCTTATGTGCACAAAGCTCGTCAATCTCACCAACCTACACAAGGTTGTCCATTCAAATACATTTACATTAGCAACACATGCTAAAGTTACACGATAACACATAAGCATTATATCCAACACTTAGTTCTAGCCATCCCTAATTTCATATGTCCTACACATGGAATATTCGGAATCACCCAAGTGCTATGCTTCGAACATAGTGGTAATTAGGCGTCCCTAATTAACCACAGAAGGATGGACGGATAAACCATGACATCCCTCTTGCCTAGGATAGCAACTGGATAGGTGGAACAAAACCGTCCAGGTATCCATTTAAGAATTGACAAATAGAGTATAATTGTTCTAGAAGAGAATGCTTATTTTATTATAAAAATAAAAGAAAATTTAAATGATGTGAATGGTTGGTTAAATAAAGTCAACACATACCTCCATTGTTGTGGTGTGATTGAAATTATCTGTCAAAACAATTTAGCACTCCACCAAGAGATGTGAATCGTTATGGTTTCTATGAATAAGCAATATAAAATTTTTGAACATAATTCGTGAGAAACTTAACATCATAACAATGAAAGATAAATTGATTATGGATACAAGATAATAGATACTAATCTTGAGTGTTGAAAAGTTATTTGAGAGGATGTGAGATTATAAATAAACAATAGATAGAAATGAATTTTCAATACATTGTAAGTTTAAATACAAATATAAATATGAATGACTAGTAACAATTCTAACAATCTTGATTAATAAAATGAAAACTTGAATTTAACTATTTAATATCTCACTCTTATAAATGAAAAATAACAAAGTTCAAGACATAAAAGAAAGATAGATCAAATTAAACCGGATAAAATAAACTTGTACAAAATGTAAGTCATAATTTCATTGAGGTTTGTATAAATACCTTTATAAGATATTTATAGTAGCAAGAATCTCTCTCAAATTTGAGGAAAGCAATCCTTAGGTTTGAAATGGCTCAAATCAACAAGTCTAAATATATGTGCTTACCTTAATGTCAAAGGCGATTGATGAAAAGATTAATTTCTATTTGAAGTTGAAATAAACTTAAATAATAAATATGAAACTTGGCAATCGTAAGATCAAGTTAAGAGTAGGAAGGTAGCACCTTACATAGATTCAATTGCAATGATGTTCTGCAAAATAGCAAAAGCACTATAGTCCATTTATTAATAGGTTAGTCCATAACCCACATCTTTGATTTTCTTTCCCTAAGCATGTGAAAAGATCTTGTACTTGGCATGTAGCTCTGATACCACTATTGAAAGACCTTTTCTCCAAGTACAAGATTTCAATAAATTTTACAAATTACTTTAAATAAGTTAACTACAGGATAATACATCAACCTTAGAAGAATTAAATGAAAAACTTAAACATAAAAATATTTATGAACACAAGACAAAAGCATTGGGTTCAATATGCCCCCCCATATGTAAGACCCACGATCTCACATATGAGTATTTCAATGATGTATTAAGGTATGAAGTAATTTGATACAATCATATATCTTCTCATCAGAGGAGAAAAGAGAAGATAGAAAGAAAAGAGAGCTTCATCAAGGAACCTGCAATTCTTACAGACCATGTTTAATCTCTCTCTCTCTTTCTCTCGCTCATGAAATAATTAAACCATATAAGGAAAACAATAAGAACTAATATTTCCTGTAGACGTTTGCCTGTCTTCTCAGCCTGTCTCGGCTCCCTGTAGACAAGTATAGGCCTGCAACTTGCAGCCGTTGTAGCTCTCTGGTTTCCCAATTATACGAATCCAATCATGTCCCATGATGCAAGTGACTCCTACACCATCAAATGCAAACAATGTTTGTGTAAATGGCTCTTCTGTTTTGAGCCATAAACTACCCACTTGAGTAGACACCATATACTCCAGAAAAGCTTGCACTTTCATTGGTTTCAACAACCTTGTATGCATAAGTCCGTACATCATGGCAAACCTAAATCTTGCTTTTTCATCCGCAACCTTTTAACTTTGAGCATTGCCACCATAATGTTATATACTCCTTATGTCTTCAAAAGCATATTGTCTTTTGTTTTGACTCTCAATTGATAAAGGCCTTTGATAGGCATTTCCACCCATTTCCCTTGAAGATGAAAAGTTTCTGGTTAGCCTTGCTTGGAGATTAGAAAGTTCCATCCATCTATCATGTGCATCACGTTGCCTCTCTATGATGGACATCTGATCCCAATCTTGTGTCATGCATGATCTCTTCTTTATTCAAATACATCTCCTCTTGATAGCAAGCACATGAAACGAAGCCAATAATATATGACAAGCATTTTACCTACTGAAAACAGCACTTTATATGACAAGCATTTTACTTGTTGAAAATGGCACTTTATAAAAGTAAGCCATGGAAGATTGTAACTTGATCATATCAACAAAGATACTGTTGAACCCATCATAATCATAAGTAATTCTCTTCTCTGCTTTTGATCATGTAACCTCCATATGGTCTTCAATGGGAAAATATTCTCCAATAAAACTTGAAATTGATGAATTATGTCTCCTCTTTGCAACCCTCAATCTATGTGGACATGGAAGAACTTTACACTTTATATTATTTAAAACTAGTGCATCTTTTATCATTGCAAAAATTGCTTTATAGCCTTGATGGCTTAACGGCTAACACCAGCATTGTCACGTGCCATATGCACTTCATCCACTTCCAAATATGACAAAACATCACCCATAACTTCATTAAGTGTTTCTTGAAAAAGCTTCTTCGATGAGGATCTCTCAAGATTCGAAGAAACTGTCGATGCTTCAAATATGCCTTTACAACTCTAGATTTGTATCTCCACCTTCTCCACTAGTATCATGAAAGAAATTCCTATAACAAACCACATCAAAATAATATTCGTAAAGACATGATGAATAAAATATTATAAACATATATAACAGTAGGGAAAACCAAATAATATTCATAAACAAATATTCTCACCTTAATGCTTGCACATGTCTCTTTCGTACACCTCCTTGCATTGCTAGAATTCCAATGGAAATCAATTGTCACTTTCTTGGTTTGTATCCCATTAGAGTGACTTTTACTTGACACAACTTAGATTTCACATTTTTGTTCTCTTCTTGAAGTTTTTTTCTTGTTGTTTTGGTAATTTCATAGTCTTGTTGTAAACTAATAAATTTCTCTTGCTCTTCTGCAAGAGCTGCACGGACTTGGGCATCTTCTTCCAATCATTGAGATAGAGTCCTCACATCCTCTTCCAACTTGTAAAACTTAACCTATTGTTCATGCAGAGAGCTTGATTGCATGCATTAAGATTTTTTTGAGAGACATTCATATATTGTTGTGCATTGTATAGCATAGCATGATAGTGATGATGTAAAGAGTTATTTTTATGCAATCATTTGTAATAGCCCAGTAACCCATGCTCACCATCACCAACAAAGGTGACCAGTGATGGTAGAGTCCGAAATGGTTGTCTTGTGTTTTGTAATGAATCATGTGAATATAAATTGGTATCTACCCACAAATCAGTGTTCTTCTCTTGTGCACGATATTGTGCAACCAATAAAACATTGATGGGCTTGCTTAATGTTTAAACCTTTACATGCTGCATACTCCTTCCTCATTAACACGGATGTGAATATTAACTATACGCTTGCGATTTGTGATATTTGCAAAGTGGTACATGTTACGAATTTAAGCAATTTTACAAATGGGCGATAATTAGAAGTTAAACACTACAACAAAGGACATGAGTGAGGCGTAGATTATAAATGAAAAATAGAGGAATGCAAAGAAAATGAAGGATTTTGTTATTTCAAAAGGGCATCAAAAGAAGCTGTGGAAAAACACAAGTTGCTTAATTAAAGATGTGGAAAGAATTGATAATAGAAAACATAATGACTGGTAATGGCAAATGGTTAGAAATCTTGTGATGGTGTGATTTAGATGTTTCAAATGACGATTATGAGATAAAAATTGGAATGCTGTGTTTTCTAAAGGTTTTTTTGGATGTTTTGTTTCTTGTAGATTGAAAAAGGGGGAAAACTTTGAAGATGTAAAAGATTTGAGCATCTAGTGTGGATTTTGAGGTGAGAACTCAGAAGAAAACCTAACCGAGGAGAGGAGACGAGCTAGCGATATAACACCAAAATCCCAAGAATCAATCAAGCTCTCCCTCAAGGCATAAAACATGCCTACAACCATGCTAATCAAATAAGGTACAGATGCCCATAGGTCACTACAAAGTCGCATTCTACGATCTGCATTGTCTAGCAAGCTACCCATCACTTACAGTTTACCAACGTACATGCCGTACTTGGTGGCCTCAATTCTTCCATTCTCATGGACAACCCAACATCATTCACATTCGCCTTATCGGCCTACCCTGCTATACATCAACAGTTAATGTCCCTTCCCAAGAGAACGGATGTTGAGTAATGTCGAAGAAAGCAACAGAGAGACGAAGAAAGCAGTTGAGTTAGAGAAATTTTCTATTTGAAGGAGTACTCAGGGACACGCCTGTCACCCATTTCCCATGCATGTCATCAATATATTTCACAGCGGGCATCACTTTTTTTTCATCTTGCTAACACGACACACAAACACATGCACCTGCAACTAACCTCAACAATACCATATGCACCACAACTAACGTCGTCAATGCCACCCTCCAGGTACATCTCTAGATGGGGGACTATGGCAGCCACAGGGATGGCTTGGCCCATAGTATGACCCCTCGCCTAGAGAATCCTTGACCTTGCAAGTATTTCCCAAGAGCGTCAATGCATGAAACCTTCGCCTACAACTCCAATTCTCAACACCTCACCCATGACGAACGTATTCGCAACAACGTGAAGACGCTCGATGTCTAAGTATCACAATCAGCCCAAGGTATAATATCATGCCGTGCACCAAGAGATTCCGCTACCTTTTATAACTTTTCGGGTGGCATTTTAGGTGACTTATAATTGTCCTCTTTGTTTGTTATCAAATGCAGATTAAGTCAATTTGCTATGTAGGTATTATGTTCTCTCTCTGCTTAGGCTCTCTAAATAAAATGTATCACGACATGCAAGTGTTATAATTGCAGCCAACTTTTTTCTCCCAAAAAAAAATGTGCACATTGATATGCTTATGCACGAATGGCTCCAAAATTTTTAAGATTAGTTACTTATTCCTTTAGCAATTTCTATCTCAAACATGAGACATTTAACATGCTTTAGAGCTTCTTCAATGTGTTGTTTTAGATGATTGATGCAACTTTTTAATCTAATGTGACCAAGGTAGGATCAAAACATATGTACGGATCCAATCCGTAACGTACATCCGTACAGTACGGGGATCCGTACGTACGGATCGATCCATACGATTTTTTTTTTTGGTGGTGGTTTCGGGTTTCGCCTGCGATAGCATCTGGACTCCGTATTTTTTTTTTGGGTTTCGCCGATAGCGTCTGGACTCCGTACAGCGTGTGGTGGTTTCGGGTTTCGCCTGCGGTAGCATCTGGACTCCGTACAGCGCACACCTTCTGGTAAGGGCCTCTACAGTTTCTCTTCTCTCTCTCTCTCTCTCTCTCTCTCTCTCTCTCTCTTCGCTATTGTTGCCACTGCCTTCCCTTCAATTCGCCGTCTCTCTCTCTCTCTCTCTCTCTCTCTCTCTCTCTCTCTCTCTCTCTTCGCTATTGTTGCCACCGCCTTCCCTTCAATTCGCCTCCCTCCCGGTGCCTCGCCACTTCTGTGTTCGAACTTCGCCTGCAGAGCCGCCGCAATTTTCCCACCCACCCTTGCTCAGGCCCCCAAGGCAGCAACATAACTCTCTCTCTCTCTCTCTCTCTCTCTCTCTCTCTCTCTCTCTCTCTCTCTCTCGCTCTCTCTCTCAGAGCCTTAGGCTTTAGCCCACCATCTGTGGATCGTGCACTGAGCTCTCAGCCTCTCTCTCCTTCAAGTCTCTCTCTCTCTCTCTCTCTCTCTCTCCCTCTCCCTATCCCTATCCCTCTCCCTCTCCCTCTCCCTCTCCCTCTCCCTCTCACTCTCACTCTCAGCTGAGCTACCCACTAAATATTATGCATTGCATGATTGCTGAATCCTGATTGAAATTGTATGGCATTGTGCATTGAATTTGTCAGAGCAATCATGCCAAAGCGAGAGAACCCATACTGGAAGGAGCACACAAACGTCATTCGCATTGTGACTACTCCAGGGCATGCAGGTAGTGGCACTCGACAATGGCAGTGCAAGTACTGCAATTTCACCCTCACGAGTACAATTACTCGTGTCATCAAGCACCTCACAGGCATTGGCACCACCAACAATTGTGCAGGGTGCAAGAGAGTGCCACAAGCATTGAGAGATCAGTTGATTGCTGAAAATTTCCCTGCAATGGGGGCAGCTGGAAGAGGAAGAGGCACACGAGACACAGGATGCGCTTCATGATGCTCTTCTTGGGGACTTGGCCGGTCCATCCACGCAGGTTGATGAATCTCAGCCTGCCTCTTCTGAGTAGGCATCGTCTGCCAGAAAGAGGCCTTCTGTCATGCAAGATGAGAATGAGGGTGATACATATACGGAAAGGCAAACCACCTTGCCTTCTCGTGTGCATGCACAATCTTGGGTCAAAGAAAGGCAAAAGGTGGCTGAGATTCAGATTGCTCGCACTCTCATAGAGTGCAATATCTCCTTCAATGTTTTGAGGACTGACCAATGGAAGAGGATGGTCAGAGCTATAGCCCAGGTTGGACACACGGAGTCATGGTCAGGGCTTGAGTACAAAAAGATGCGCACCACAATGCTTGACGAGCAAAAGACCTTGATAGACAAGGCATTGGTGCCAGTGAAAGCAGGTTGGCAACAATTTGGTTGCACTATCATTTCGGATGGCTGGAGTGACACATGACGACGACACATCATCAATATTCTTGTCTCTTCATGTCTTGGTACATATTTCTTACGCGCTGTGGATGCTGGGAAGGCAGGCGAACGCATCACTGCTGAGAGTATCTATGAGCATATTCGCCAAGCAATTCTTGAGGTTGGTCCAGAGAATGTGGTGCAGGTTGTAACAGACAATGCTGCTAATTGCAAGGCAATGGGAGACATGGTGGAGGCGGAGTTTCCTCGCATTGTGTGGACTCCCTGTGCAGCCCATTGCCTTGATTTGCTTATGGAGGACATAGGCAAGCTGAGTTGGGTGCAACCCACAGTTTCTGATGCCACAAAGATCACTACATTCTTCAGAAAAAACAACAGGCATTGGCTATCTTTAGGAGCCACAGCAACCTAGATATGGTGCGGCCATCCAAGACAAGATTTGCCTATATGTATTTGGTGCTACACAGGCTTTTCAAATTGAGAGATCCACTATTACAGACAATTGTGGATCCAAAGTAGAGAGATATGTATCATTCACAGACAGAGCCCACCAAATACATACAGAGACGGATACTGGATGAGACCCTCTGGACGGATGTGCAAACTCTCTTAGTGGCTTTGCAGTCAGTATTTGTACTTCTGCGAGTCACAGACATGGAGGGCTCCACTTTGGGCTTAGTGTACCACCTCTTCATGCAGATGAAGAGTCAGTATTTGTACTTCTGCGAGTCACAGACATGGAGGGCTCCACTTTGGGCTTAGTGTACCACCTCTTCATGCAGATGAAGAGTCAGTATTTGTACTTCTACGAGTCACAAACATGGAGGGCTCCACTTTGGGCTTAGTGTACCACCTCTTCATGCAGATGAAGAGTCATATTGCAGCCTGTACGTCCCTGACACAAAATTGGTAAGTAAAATCTTGATTCTTGATGGCCGATTTACAGAATCTTGATTCTTGAGTCTTGACTTACTAATTGCTCTACTTCTCTGTTTATTTTACTCTTGCAGCAGCCGAGATGATATATTGGCTATTGTGGATTATCGATGGGGGTATATGAGTAGCCCCATTCATGGGATGGCTCCATTCCTCCATCCTTTCTACAAGATGCCACTTCTCTTTCATGATAGGGAGCAGATCACCTTACGAGATAGGTACATTAATAGTATGTATGATGTGGAGCAGCAATTGGAGATTGATGCGGAGCTCTGCAGCTGGGTCAACAACTTGGGACCCTCATTTGCTAGAGCTGTTGCTCTTAGACCAGAGGCCACCAAGCTTCCTCTTACTTGGTGGCAAAACTATGGAAGACAGGGTCTTCCACACCTTACAGATGTAGCTCTGCGACAGCGAGTGCTATCTCAGGTATGTATATCATGTATGTACTATGCCATATGAACTAGTCTTGTGAAGCTTATTGGGAATTGCCGAGCTCACATGAATGAAGCACTTTTTTTGAATTGGAGTGCAGGATTGTTCAACAGGTGCTTGTGAGCGCAACTAGAGCGCTTACTCGCTCATACATACAAAGATACGCAATCGTTTGAGCACCTCTCAACTAGAGAGACTGGTCAATTGTAGGGCCAACATGAAGCTCGTACGAGCTTATCATGCTTTGGGCACCCCAAAACAGGTGAGTTTATCCTATTCATTCTCTTATGGGGATTGGCCTCCCATTTACATAGCTTTTATACTATA
Organism: Cibotium barometz; assembly: GCF_041138505.1. Lineage (NCBI taxonomy): Eukaryota > Viridiplantae > Streptophyta > Polypodiopsida > Cyatheales > Cibotiaceae > Cibotium > Cibotium barometz. The sequence continues at coordinate 43,093,304 of NC_141095.1, forward strand.
GTATACAAAAAGTTGAGTCGTTGACACTCCGCGTTCTCTTTGGTTTTACGTTGAATAGTTGGATCCAACTCGTGTCAAGTTGGTCCAGATCCTACCACCATTGATGAGGCAGAGCAACGGTTGAGAGATGAGCAGGACGAGATTCTTTGCCTCTTGCATAGAGAGCTGGAGAGTGTAGACAGGCGGGTGACGAGATCGAGAGCCCGGGCTTATAAAATTCAGCTACATGAGGGACCTGCAGATGCAGAGAGTTTTGGCCGAAGAGGCGCCCGGAGAGGGAAGCTGCCTATTCAGACTCCTCGAGCACGTGCGAATGAGGCCGTTCGCCTCATTCACACTACCCAGCAGGATGATGCAGAGGCAGGGACAGAGACATCTGAGGCAGCCCACCCACCTGTGCCCATAATGACAGGGCTGAGTATGATGACGAGGGCAATGTCATCACGAAAGGCTATATGCTTGATTCTCCAGGGTCATCATCCTCACCGGATGATGAGTTTTGATTTGGATTACCTTAGTTTTGAATTGGTGTTGTAAACTTGTATGGACATAGCACATTTTGTCATTATTCATAGACTCATTTTCAAGTTTCATCATTTTTTGATGTGAATTGTGAGTTGTCACGACTCACTTGTGACAATGTGACTTGTCTTGAGTAATAAGTATTAAGTATTAAGTACGATTAACTTACTAAGTATGATTGACGACTTTGTGATTCTAATTTCTCACTTTTGAATTAGTAAGTTTTTAACCTTGTTGTGTCTCTATTTCGAAATTTTTATATGTAAATGTGGACATGGACTAAAATTTTATGTAGGCGGCTAAAATTTTTGAGATTTTATGTATTTTTATGTATTTTTACTAATGGTACTTATTTTTACGTACCTTAAAATTTTTTTCGGTACCAAACAACGTACAGTACGTACGGATCCGTACAGTACATAACGTTTGGAACCACCTTGAATGTGACATTAAACATTCGGTGCATCTATGATGGCAACTCTCCACACGGACTTGTAAGACCTTTAAAAATGGCATTTCAACAAGCATTCACCCATGGTACATGAATGTGCACTTACATATGTCTATTATGCTTGTGCACCCACATGTGCATGCATACATGCTATGTGGATGTGTGTTCTATAAGCATGTATGTGTTCTATATGTATATGCTCTATGTGCATGTGCACACATATCTGTGTATTTGCATGTCGTTTTTAAATATTTGAAAATTTCAAAAGCCATCAAAAGTCTTTAACTTTCAAAAGAAAGCTTCTAAGAAAATAGAGTTTCAAAAGGCCACTATTCTTCCAATTTTACAAACATATATATTTTGAACATCAGCCTAGAAAATGATTGACAAATTAAATAATAGGTAGGTCTTCAAATTTCAACTTTGCTGGCAAACAATCAACCCTCTGCAATGGGTCTAAGAGTGGGCTGAGAAGATACCGCGACAGGTCTAGGCCACTTGTCTCTTCAATTTACGGTTGCTCTATATCCAGACACTAGTGTGTGTTAATTTTACACTTCACCAATGGTTTAAGGCATCTGGCACTAGTGTTCTAGTTTATGAAGGAATTCACGCATCCGTAATTGAAACTAAGGCACTAGTGTGTGTTCTTGTCGTAAAATTGAAACTTCACTACTCTAAAAGTTAATCCCAAAAGAAGAGTAAAAGTAAAACCTGCAAGGGAATTGACTCCCACGACTTTTTGTATGTTCCCTTGAGCTTCATACTTCAAGCTCCTCTCTCTCTCTCTCACCAATGCTGAAATTCGAAACCTTAAAGAGGGTAAAATAGCTCTCCAAACCTTCTCGAGAAAGCCTCTTCTAAAATTGCGCTACAAGTAGCAAGCCATCAATCTGCATTTTTAAATTGTTTATATATAGATATGCATATATCTAAAGGTCAAAGTAAAATTTGGCCTTCTCATTGAAGGTTGGGGTTGGCCTTCAAATTTCAGGCTTGGTCAAGACCCCCCTCTCATCCCGAATCCCAAGCATGAAAGGTGAAAATTCCAATTTTCCAACAAACACGTAATAAACCAGCAGCAGCTGCATTAATGAAAAAGCAATTCATTATCAGTATTCAGTGTACACCACTGACTAGAACTAAATATTTGGGATTGCTTCAGAAACAATGTAATAGACAAGTTACAGACGGGGGGGTCACAAGTACGTGCGACATTAAGGCTCGCTTCGATGGGGCTTGTCGGAGGCAGCAAAAACCTGACCAGCAGTGTGACCACCCAGAAATAGGAAGTCAGAAATCATTGTAACAAAACGAGGCGAGAGAGGGAAGGGAGGGTGTGGGGTGGGGTGGGGTGGGGTGGGTACCGTGGCTGCCGAAGGGATCCAGTCGTTAGTCGCGGGATTGCATTGGCTCTTGGTTCTCCCCCCAAGCCCATCCGGGCTTAAATTGAAGTTTACAACGCCGTTGCTCTCCACTTGGATAAATCCAGTTCCAGTCTGCGCGTGAGAGAAGATGGGATTTGAAAAGCAAGCGCATGTAAAACCCTCAAAACACCTTCGAAGACATACCGTGTGGTGTAGGGTCTTGTCGACAGCGTTAAGATCCTTGTAGTACTCTGTCTCCACAAACTCTTCGGGCGGGGCATCGTTCCGCTGAGGAGGAAGACAGATCAGTGGCGAGTTAAGGAGGCCACTTCAGCTGGATGATGAAGAAGACAACAAGGTGCGCGGGAGATTACCTCAGGCTCAGCGGAGCCTTGAACTAGGTCTTGGAGCTTGAGGTGCTCGGGTATCTCGCTGGGGGCAACCTCCTCTTCTTCCGCTTCTTCTTGTGCTGGGTCGTCCAAGGTGTCGCTGCGGGAGGGCTTGCGGTGGCGCTTGGGTGCCGCCTCCGCAAACTTCTGCCGCACAGCCTCCGCGACCCGCAGCTGCTCCTGCGGATCCAGCAGACCCTCGCTGCGGCTGGGCTTCGACTCCAGAAGAGCTGCAGGGGCCATGGAGAGAGAGGGGAGGACAAAGGAAGGTGACGCAGATTCAGCAACACGCACGCTTTGTAGTCGGTCGAAAAGCGGCATCCTTATCCTGTTAGATATTTTCGAGAGAAGACTCTCGGCACTTTTACTTAGTGCGGTAAGTAGGACAACGCACATACCATATCAAAACCTAAAGGAAGCTAGGTGAATTTCATAATGCTCAACACCAAGAGATGTGCAAGCTCCAAAGCTGTAGAGATTGTTCGAGTGGAGATGAAGGCCACCCAAAAAGAGATAAAGAGAGAAGCAAAAGTAGATTGTTGAGAATGTGACATGATAGGTCACTTATACACACTCATAAGAGTGTACAAATGAGATCAAGAGTAAAACAAAGTAGACTATAGAGAGCGCTTGACCTCTAAAAAAGTGTCCTGACCTATTATTAGTCTACGTTTACACATCGCTATCATATAAATGGCTACAAATCCTCCTTATAGAATGATGATATGAACATGTATAAGGATCATGTGTGGCCGATCAATCTCCGAATAGCAATAAGTTCAAACACTCTCAAAGTAGATTGATGAGAATAAGTGAAGTACAACTGAAGTGACATGATAAGGTCATTTACACACATTCATAAGAGTAATTACACACACTCGAGAAAAAAAACCTCCTAAATGAGGAAAAAAGTGTCTCAACCCATTATTACTCTACGTCCACATATTACTACCATATAAATGGCTACAAACCCCTGTAATGATGATGTGAACATGTATAAGGATCATGTGATTGATCAATCTCCACATGGCAATAAACCCACACACTTAAACTTCTATCATGAGAGAGCCTTCGTGAGCATATATGTCACATTGTCGTGTGTAGAGATATAAGCCAGGCTAATCTCTCTTGCAAACAATGAGCATGTCCCTGACATAATGATAATGTACTTTAATGTGCTTTGTGCGAGCATGAAACATTGTCTTCCTTGCAACGGCTAATGCACTCTGGCTATCAATGAAGATGGAGGTGGGGGGCTAATGTGTCCAACACCAATATTTGCCAAAAGGCGTTTGAGCCATACACACTCCCCACCACAGTCGCTATGTAAAAGCTGCATTGTGCTCACTTCACAGCTTGAAGTAGCTATCGTTAGTGGTTGCTTCTTGCTGAGCCATGATATACATGAATCACCAAGATGAAAGCAAAAACCACTAGTGAACACTCGCTTGTCATAACATCTAGTCCAATCGGAGTCATTAAAAGTATTCAACTAAATACCTAGTCTTTCTTTTTCTCTAATTTTCATAGTTAAGGGATTAGATGTTATGACACTCGCGTGTCATAACATCCAATCCAATCAGAGTCATTAAAAGCATGCAGTTGAATACCTAGTCTTTCTTTTGCTCTAATTTTCATAGTTATAGTTAGTCCCAAGACCCTACGAGTTGAAAGCTGGAATGGCAACAATGAGTTTTTCTACACCTTTGTGGTGGTAAGTCATCATACCATCGTTGCATGTTGTACCCTACCAAGCATATTGGAATGCCCTTTGCATGGTTTCCCTCTTTTTGGATTTAGTGAGGGTCAAGTTAAATTCAGCAAACTACCACTTTGCAATGGTCTCAAAGTGGTGTAGTTCCTTCAATGCAATATCTTAACCTAAGTATGTATGTATATGCTTGGGATATTCAATGGCTTGAGGGCATTCCTTGTCATTTGGTCATCTTCATTATCCAACCTTGGAAGAGCAAATGGTTCATTCATTGGGACAAGTTTTGAGAATTCTTGAACGGTGGTTAAGTTCAATCTTACTACTAATTTTCAACTTCTAAAGTATTAGCGGATGGTTCTAGGTTGTCTCTTGAAGTTTGAAAGGAGCTAAGTGTCACACCAAATTTCAACCTCATGTATGCTTCTACTCAAGTTTAAGAGTTTTTACGTGTGATTAGGCTACATACATCCTAAACATGGAATAAGTTAGGTACATTCACCACACTAAGTTGTGTAATTCCCAACAATGGCTAGTTATCTCAAGGAAGTCACAAGGGCATGATTATCTTTTTTGAGGTTTATAATCAGAGGTGGTTGCACTATTACTAATTAGCCACTGGAGTCTTCCCCTTCCTACTCCTACTTGTGCATTCTTCCCCTCCACCTACCTACTCTATGTAACATCTAGTCCATCCTTATAATAAGTGTTCATTTCCCTTTGAATGATCTAGGAAATGAGCTCCATTAGCTTTAACTTAACTCTTAACTAGCACCTCTAGTGGTTGGGTGGTGCAAGACACATCGAAACAAGACAAGAGAGCAAGTGTGAGGTGACGAGTCATGAAACGAGGCATGAGGCAAGATGCAAGGAGAGGTGCAAGGCAAGATGTGAGGCAAGGGGAGGTGTAAGGCAAGATGTTAGGAAATGCATGGGTAGAGAGATGCGAGATGAGACATGAGGCGAGTCAATCTCGTTGATACATGTATGGCTATTCTATTCTCTTCTCTCATCCTTATATAATGCATGTCATTAACTGATGTAATCAGAAAATAAGAGAAAGACTTATGGTAACACTTTGGGATGTTTTTGCTTTAGTACGGGTATATGAAAGGCTTAAGGTTGGAGACACAAAAATAATATTTACTAAGTTGCATACAAAAATGATAATTACTAAGTTGTATACATATTTTGGTAATAACGAAAATATCTCATCACTAGGGAGATCAATTTGTAGCATCCTAACTTCCATAATGCAAGGAGAGATACAAGGTGATACATGAGGTGAGATGCAAGTCGATCCCTTCAAGCTATTTTTCTTAAAAAAACATATATGACATGTTTAACTCTCTTCTCACATCCTTCTACATTGCACATAATCTATTGATGTAATCAATAAATAAAGGAAAGAATTGTGGTAACAACTTGGAATATTAATTCTTAGTATATTGAAAGGCTCAAGGTTGGAGACACAAAAATGATAACTACTAAGTTGCATACATGTAACTATGTAAGCAAATGACTTTTTTGAATTGTGGTAACAACTTGGAATATTAATTCTTAGTATATTAAAAGGCTCAAGGTTGGAGACAACTACTAAGTTGCATACATGTGACTATATAAGCAAATGACTTTTTTGAATGAAATAAGTTTTCTATGCTTACTTCCATCTTAACAAGCAATATAAAAATAGGTTTCCTAATTGGTGCATGAATATGGATCGATTAACAAAGACTATATGATTTCCAAACGTTATGCAGGGTTCAAGGAAAGACTAGTTTGCATCATCCTAGAGCCTACTCAACTTTTGAAAAAACCGCCACATCTTGAGAGGAGAAGGAAAAATGTATCTTCCAAACTTTTAAAAAATAGTAGTAATTGGATGAAACTATGAAGAAAATGCTAGTTTAAGAATGCCTTTTCCTCTTAAACCGATGGTGATAAGGGTTCATGTTAGGTTCACTCAAAAATGTTTTCTTAACATTGACTTTATGTGAGTAAATACAAAATCTTATTTCTTCAAAATGTGATTTCATTGGCTAGGCTAGTGAAATCGTGACTCAATAAACATATAAGCGTACTTTCAAATCGTAGCCATTTATATGGTAGTGATGTGTGGACATAGACTAATAATGGGCCGAAGTACTTTTTTCCTCAATAGTAGATTTTTTTTCCCTTAGCGTGTATACACACTCTTATGAGTGCGTGAGTGACCTTATCATGTCACTTCACTTATACTTCACTCATTCTCATCAATCTAATTAGAGTGTTATGCTTCTCTCCTTGCTTGCTACATTTGTGTGTGTGTTGCTACCTCTCTCCACTCCAATGGTTGGTGTTAGAGCAGGTTCTCTTGGCCCTCACCCCCTTGTTAACTGGAGAAGTTACACTCTATAGTGTGATGTTAACTACTTTTTGCGCGTGGTATTTCAAATACGTTTCAAGGCTCATTCACATGTAAGGTTTTCGCAAACATCCCTTGAGGAGTTCACTACATGTAAACCTAGTATATTGCGTACATTCAAGGCCTATATTTAAAATCCCTTATCTGTAGATTTTGCATATTTAAAATTAACCCTTTTTTAATACAAATCTATAACCTTTTTTTTAAATCCTATTAATGGTACCCTTTTTTAAATAAAACTCTCTTAAAAAATTAAATAAAAAATGTCCTGTAGGTTACATACTTTATAAGTGAATCCCCCCCAAGAGACATCCTAGGGGAGTGTCGGTTCGAATTGTCTTTGTTCTATTTTGAGTTTTCTCTACTATAGCAACATTTGGCATATAGACAGGGCCGTCGTCGTCTTTGACATCATATCTTCAAGCTCATTGTCATAGCTTCGAAAGCATCGTCGATTTTTGCATTCCTTCTAGTAACATTTCTACACTCTACACTCTGTCATTTCTCATACACTATATAGATTTCCTTTGTCATTAATGATCTATTAGCAGCCATCTTAGTTCCATTCATTGGGCATTGATGTTACCTACACGTATTTGGGATATTTACATTTTGTCTCATAGATTCTTTATTTTGTAGAGGCTGAATTGGTAGGCAGTGATGTATTTGGGATGCTTTTTCTACTAAGGATAAGCTTGACGAGACCAACTAACCATTATGGTCCTATATATGATGCATCATGTATTGGTTACCAAAGGGATTTGGAATATTTTTATCAGCATTAAGGCACACGCCCTCTCGCTACTTTGGATGGTGACACTAGTTCAGATGTAATTGTGGCACCTACCTCCGCACCTCCCATAGTGGAACAAGCCAGATGGGATGGCAAGGATGTATAGTCACATGCATCAGTGGATTTTTCATGAAAAGTAGCATTAGCACATGCATTGGTGACACTTTTCATAAAAAGCAGCATTATTAACAAAATCTGTAAGTGTTCATATTAATTTGTAAGTGTGAAATCATGAACTGTGCATCGCATTAAGGTGAAAGGATTAGATAAATTCAAAATGGGAAAATATATGTAGCAAGGAAATTGTAAGAAAGAGTATTATTATTATGAAAATTCACTATAAGGGACCCACAGAAAGAGCAGGACAAGTGAAAGAAGTTTTATTCATCGAAAAAACTTCTGTACATAGCACACACATTATTTATTTACAACATAGAGTGGTAAAACAACTGCACTACAGAAAAGCCTCGCCACCGCTGAGGTCATGCCGTGGAGGAATGGATATGAAGTCTTCCCCTTCTCTCATAGCTCTGAGGGATTCAGTGGCCCTTTCCTCAGATGAGTTGATGTAGGGCTCGTTGGGGTCAACATTGGGTGGATTTTCTTCAAGAAAGATAGGATTGGTGGGACCACCAGGTTGGTCACTTGAGATGTCAGTAGATTGCTACTCTAATTGCTCATCTCCATGCTCAGCTTGCTAATCTTTGTCTTGATTTTCATTCAAAAAGTACCTGGTTGCTTCCCCCTCTATGTAGTGATCGCAGAAGAAGACTTTCTTGATATTAGAGATATCAACCAAATCTAGAGTTTTGAGGCACTTCCAAATAGCTCGAGCTCTAGCAGAGTCCATGCCATTCCCAATTTTAAGAATTATCCATTGTGCACTAGGAAAGTATTTTCCACTTCTCATCATCTTCAAGAGTGTGATGCCGAGAGTTACAGACCACTTATTGAGAATATAGTTCTCCATGTACACGAAAGCTTGCTCAAACACATTGACGGGTGTGAGGCATACATGGTTTCTAAGATCTCCTTGGCCGAACTGCGCATACAGTGTCCTTCCTCTGGACATCTCATTTGCAGACACGTTATAAGCATGAAAACAAAAGTGAGGTTTGTGCAGGTCCTTCAGACAGTAACCCACCATTCCCTCAAAAGTGTGCATTTTTATTTGGCGAAGTGCACGGCACATGACAATTGCTCCTACTACGGGCTTGCACACATTCCACATGAGGTGCTGCTTCACACACTTGCAAACAACAATGATAGAAGTAGAGAGGATGCGGGTAACCATCTGGAAGTAGAGAGGATGCGGGTAACCATCTAGAAGTAGAGAGGATGCGGGTAACCATCTAGAAGTGTAAATGGTGAAGTGTTCCACCTCTTTCAAGGGAGAAAAGTGCTTGTGTACACACTGTTGTCAAAAAAACTCGACCAGGTTATCCCACAAGGAAGTGTCGACGTCGGTGTTACTGATGCCAATGGTCACAGACACCTCGAGCATCTTCAGATTCCCACGAGTCAAGAACTTCGGACAGGGAGGAGGAGCATCAACCAGACGACTAGTACAAGAAATAGATAATTCTAAGACGTGTGGCTACTACTGCCTATCATTCACATGCACACACAGTCAAAGATTGAATGTACAAATATACATGCGATACAAAACAACACCCGCAGAACACCTGAAGAATGTGGTCTGCATTTGACACCCTTGAGATTCTGCAAACCAGCCGAGCCTTCGGGCGGTGTGAGGATGCGAGGAGGAATATTTTCCTTGTTCGCCTCACATAACGTGGCTTTACAAGGAACAAAGTTGACAATCGAAGGCATGGAGGGCACAGAAATGCCAGTAGAGGTGTGAAAATCGGGGGTAGCGGAGAGACGACAATACATGCAAGAGCAGAGTAATTTTTTACGAACACACTTGGACTGACCCATGATAGCAAAGCACTTGGACATAGCGCAAATGCCGTGGAGATAGACCATGCACCGAAGCATTAGATATAGCTTACCTAAAGGCACCAAACATAGCAATGTCATACCATGCTGGACTGAGAAGATGAATCCCAAAGAGATGTGAAGGGCATGCACGTGCGGTTGAAGCATCCAAAAAAATCCAGAGGAGTAGAAACTGCATCGACAGGAATCCCGGCGAGATGCGACGAGCATACACGCTTGCTCCAGGCATCCAGAGAAGTCCAACCGCATGCATATCAAATACATACCTGTCATGCATATACGAAGAGACACGAAGGGCATGCACGCCTGGTTGAAGCATCTAGAAAAATCCAGAGGAGTAGGAATCCCGATGACATGTGAACAGCATGCATGCCTCCTCCGGGCATCCAGAGAAGTCCGACCACATGCATATCAAATACATACCTGTCATGTAGTGCATGTGCTGACACATGTAAAAAATGCATGCACCAAACACGTGTCAGCATCATGCTGTATTTATTAAGGATAAGGTTACTTAATTATTACCCGATACTGTTGCTTAATTAATTATTGCGTAGCAAAAAAAACATTTGTCCACATATTCACTCATGTAAAACTACCAAGAAAGCTTGGAGGGATGCACTTTTCATGAAAAGCAGCATTATTCCTTATATTTGCTCATATAAAACTACCAAGCAAGCTTAGAGGGATGTGTTTTTGCTACACTTTACTAGGTGCATAATGAGGCACGAGTGGCCTACTTGCGCAAGCAATTAGAGTCCGAGCATATGAATATGAGGGAGATGTAATAGATGAGTCCCTCACAAGGATCAAAGATCTCATAGGGAGAGATGTGAACCCCATTTTTGGCAATTAATGAATTAGGCAAATGAGTTTGTTGGACCCCATCAAAATTTATTTTTATTGCTAGAGTCATGGATAGTGGTGGCCGAGTTTGAGGAAGTACAATTTTTGGTGCTTTATAATAATGTCTAGTCAAGGTGGACACTAGATACTTAATGGTGGTTAATGAGGTGTATGGCTTTGACGAGTTTCTTCAACACATTTTTAACAAAGCCGGAGTCATTTACGAGTAATTGGTATCAACAAATCTATTCATTTGGATCACTTTGTGATATTGGCTTGCCTGAGCAAATTTTTAGCACTTCATGTAAAACTATTAATTTTTCCGTTGTAATGTCTCATATAATGATATAGTCAAGGGATGATCGAGCTAAGTGTAATGTCATCATGTACATTAGTTAACCTAGGATACACATATGCACAGTTTAGACTAAGGTCGATTGCCCAGGTCTAGGTGCCCGGGCACGTAGTAAGTTGTATAAAAGATAACTTCTCTAGTGAGAATAGACACTTTCCTTCTATGAGATTAAGAACACTAGCTTCTATACTTTGCATTATCTCTTAAGTGTGTGTCATGAAAGAGAGTGTGAGAGCTTGCAGGTTATTGTCGTGAGAGAGTGTGAGAGCTTTTAGGTTATTGTCTCATATCCCACAGCTTCTTATTGTACGGGGTTTGTCCTTAGAGAACTACAACAACACCGTGGGTGACAACATTGGAAGCTGCAACACAAGCTCGCTACTTCAACAAGTGGCTAGAGCCCCTCTCTAAATGGGTAGGCCACTCTCATCCTCCACCATAACAAACAAGAAAGTATTCTCACTATTTTTGGTTGATAGGCTTATCTATGGTGGATACAATGGTTTAGCTTATCCCTTAGTCCTGTGAGTTTGGCTTAATATTGGTGCCGCTGCCAAGATAGGGAGTAGATTTTTATTTTGTTTTTTGAGCCGAGGTCAGAAGCAAGCAAGCTCGTTCTTAGACCTGAATTTGTTCCCAATACAGTTTTCATTTGTAGTTTATGTGCAATTATGTGCAACTTGTCCCCAATATTCTTGTTGTGAAAGCTCTTCTTTCTCTAACTAGATGAGTTTCTTGAGCTCTCTTAGCCCTTCTTGATGTTTCACCCATGAATACATGACGATCACACTAAGCTTCATTCCCAGTTGGCAAAAAGCTATATAGAGTCTATACCCTATAGTACTGATCTAGTCTCTTCCATGGTAGAGGGAGTCTTGATGTGCTTTCGAGCTAGTGTCTGGTACTATGAGGGAGGGTCAATTCTGCATGAGGTCCAATAACACTCCCTAATGTTAGTGTGCATGCGACGAAGTCTTGTATTCAAAGGTTGGATTTAAATAGGACTGGGCAATGATACGACCTAACTGTAAATGCATAAGCATGTGATCCAAATTTCTTTTTATGGTTGAGTTTTTTATGGATTTTTAATTGTCTTTTTGTAATATTTTTCTATTTTTTGAGATTCTAAACAAGAAAACAATAATAAAAGAAAGGGAGAAACATACATAAATACATAATGTAACCGTGAGTTCTTTTTATTTTTACTTATTTTTTCACTCTTTGGAATTCAATTAGATTGATGATTGGGATGGCAAATGATGATCTAGAATTCATATGATCTGCCACATGGCAAGTGCTGTAAATTGATGATTGAAGCTAGATAATTGGAACCTAATGCAACGATCAAAAACTAGATGATTGGACTCAATAATCAAGACAATCTTATCTCTTTATCCCTTTGTGTCTTCTTTGGTTTTTCCTTTGTTGAGCTTTTTAGGCACCCATAGCTACTTTGGTGGTGATCCAAAAAGCACATCAAAGATGGTTGTTTAGCATTGGTTTCAACATCCTTTTTAGTTATGTCTAGGGTCTCTACTCACTTTTATTCCCTCTTATAAGAGAATATATGTTGAGTACTTTGTGAGCCCTAATAACTTATGCTCAAGCAGTGAAGACCATTCACCTATAGACTACCCCAAATTAATTATTTTGAGGCTCTAACCAACGATCTAGATGTTTACACAATGATCTAGATTTGGATAATCTAGATCCTGGGTGCGATAATTTGAAAATTCCAAAGAGAGGTTTACAAATTTCTTATTTTTTAAGGGTTTTGGTGAATATTTTTTAGGCTTTTTGACATGATAGGGTTGCTTAGCAACACTCCAATGTTATATATATCAACTCAATTTAACAAAAAACAACACTTACTAATATTAATACCTTGATTGAAGTAATCTAGGTATACCATTGTCCAAGTCAATCCAAGGATAATGCTCATAATTATGATAAAATCCACCAAGTGGAGAGATAGCTTAACTCAATCGCACCTAGGAGAGCTTGCTCTTCATTCCACCACTCCTATGAGACAAATAAATGAACAATAAGTACCATAAAACACCAAAGAGGTTAAAGTTAGAAGTAAAAACCTATTCTAATCACACAAATCTACTCCCAATCACTTCAGTAACACAAACAATCATACAATGTGACTCTAACCCTACATACAATAGGCACATTTCCTCAATATTCAAGGGCAAGGTAAAGTGGAGAAAATACTAAGGTTATTGAACTCTACTCTCTCACCTAATCCAAGGCTAGCTCGATCCCTAATGGCAGTGCCATTTATTCATGTCTCTCTGGCAAGGAATCATAGTATTAGCCGGGTTAGACCGCTTATCTTCGAAGGCCTCGTCAAATCGACAGTCAGTCCACAAGAAACTCTAGCCTCATCATCGTCAACAATGCCCATGAGTGTCAAACCTGTAGCCTCCGCGCTAACCAAAGCCAAGGAGGGCCCCAAACCTTCCACATCAACCTAAAAGAAAACTCCACCAAGACAACCACAATCAAGGTATCTTAATACTATCAAGATGTGGGTGGAGAAGCAGCTACTTGTAGCTCAAGGCTACTATGAAGGTGCCAATCAAATTTGGGTACCTCGACAGTCAAAGCCTCTTCCTCAACGCAGCACTCAGAGGCCAAGGAAAAAGAAAAGTACTTCACAACACCATCTCCACAAAAGCCTATGCGAGTTCCTCAAAGAACTCCACCCAGGTCAACAAGTGTGGGTACCAAAAACACTACTGTAAGCACAAGGGTACTACCAAAGAAATACTAACGAAGCTTGGATTCCCATGTGTCTCACTTTTATTCCCTCTTATAAGAGAATATATGTTGAGTACTTTGTGAGCCCTGATAACTTATGCTCAAGCAGTGAAGACCATTCACCTATAGACTACCCCAAATTAATTATTTTGAGGCTCTAACCAATGATCTAGATGTTTACACAATGATCTAGATTTGGATAATCTAGATCCTGGGTGCGATAATCTGAGAATTCCAAAGAGAGGTTTACAAATTTCTTATTTTTTAAGGGTTTTGGTGAATGTTTTTTAGGCTTTTTGACATGATAGGGTTGCTTAGCAACACTCCAATGTTATATATATCAACTCAATTTAACAAAAAACAACACTTACTAATATTAATACCTTGATTGAACTAATCTAGGTATACCATTGTCCAAGTCAATCCAAGGATAATGCTCATAATTATGATAAAATCCACCAAGTGGAGAGATAGCTTAACTCAATCGCACCTAGGAGAGCTTGCTCTTCATTCCACCACTCCTATGAGACAAATAAATGAACAATAAGTACCATAAAACACCAAAGAGGTTAAAGTTAGAAGTAAAAACCTATTCTAATCACACAAATCTACTCCCAATCACTTCAGTAACACAAACAATCATACAATGTGACTCTAACCCTACATACAATAGGCACATTTCCTCAATATTCAAGGGCAAGGTAAAGTGGAGAAAATACTAAGGTTATTGAACTCTACTCTCTCACCTCATCCAAGGCTAGCTCGATCCCTAATGGTGGTGCCATTTATTCATGTCTCTCTGGCAAGGAATCATTGTATTAGCGGGGTTAGACCGCTTATCTTCGAAGGCCTCGTCAAATCGACAGCCAGTCCACAAGAAACTCTAGCCTCATCATCGTCAACAATGCCCGTGAGTGTCAAACCTGTAGCCTCCGCGCTAACCAAAGCCAAGGAGGGCCCCAAACCTTCCACATCAACCTAAAAGAAAACTCCACCAAGACAACCACAATCAAGGTATCTTAATACTATCAAGATGTGGGTGGAGAAGCAGCTACTTATAGCTCAAGGCTACTATGAAGGTGCCAATCAAATTTGGGTACCTCGACAGTCAAAGCCTCTTCCTCAACGCAGCACTCAGAGGCCAAGGAAAAAGAAAAGTACTTCACAACACCGTCTCCACAAAAAGCCTATGCAAGTTCCTCAAAGAACTCCACCCAGGTCAACAAGTGTGGGTACCAAAAACACTACTGTAAGCACAAGGGTACTACCAAAGAAATACTAACGAAGCTTGGATTCCCATGTGTATCACAAAGTCCCCTAAGCTTGCACAAAGAAGGAAGCCTCAACACCAAGCGCATCTTCCACCTGTTTATAATGTTCATCAAAGATGGGTGCCTATGCATTTGCTTCAACAACAAGGATACTTTGATGGTAATCCCATCATATGGTTGCCAAAACAAACAATGTGAAGAAAGCCTCACCACCAACTTTAACCCCAACAGCTTCACCTAAAGTTCGACAAGAATGGAGGCCCAAACAACAAGTAAATCACTCAACCACTCTCATGCATTCAACACCAACACAAGAGCTTGTGTGTTTAAGCAAACAACCAGCAGTCTTACCTACTGCCTCGACAACATTTGAGTAACAAATTCAAGAATCAATACCCATGTCTACAACGAAGACTTATGAGCGCATTAAGGATAAAATAACAAAGCTCTTGTCACCCCTCTGGATGTGAGAAAATATGTGCACAAAAACCTGTTGCTTGTAAGTCATGCCCTAGCTGACCCATAAAATCAATCAAAATAAAAAACCATCGAGATCAAAACCTGCAACTTCACGGGGTCAAAACTTGCAATTTCACGGAATCCCATCTCACGGAATTACCCTTCATGGAAATCCATCTCACGGCATTACCTCTCACGGAATTCCTTTTCCACGGAATTTCATTTTACGAAATTCCTTTTCACGGAATTCCATCTCACGCCATTACCTCTCACAGAATTCCTTTTCATAGAATTCCAGTTCACGACCTGCACTTTCACGCATTTCACAAGATTAACTTTCACGGATTTAGGCCATTTCACGAAATATCCCTTCAACGATCAAACACAAAAAACCTGCAATCTCACAGGATTAGGCCCTTTCACGGAATATCCCTTCTCACAGCCAAAAAACCTGCAATCTCACAGGATTAGGCCCTTTCACGGAATATCCCTTCTCACAGCCAAAAAACTTGCAATCTCATGAGTTCAGGTCTCGCACAAGTTCACAGTCTCATGGCTTAAGAACCTGCACTTTCACAATTTAAGCCTCATCACGGATTAAGCCATCTCATGCATTAACACTTTTCCAATGATCTTCAATAGCCATTATACATTTGTTAAGCTTATTACTGACTATTGTTTTGGCTAAATTAATGTATTAGCTGCTCCATGATTACATATCCATACTCATGCAGCATAGGAGAACATTTGCACTAAAGCCTCACCATCGATAACTTCCAGGTACATCTATGGACGGGGGGCCATGGTGGGTGAAAGCTTGGTCAATGGTACAACCATTGCCTCGATTTTTCCTTTGAAATTACAAACCTCTCTAAATGACGCCACCATTTTCACAAATCAATGTTCTTCAATCCTTAGTGAAGATATCTATATTAGCCTTGCAAGTCGACGACGTAATTCTTTCAATCCTCACCAATAAGTGGCTACTTCAACACAGAGAGCAGTTCAATAAGAGTCTCTATGATTCAAGTCTTGTACTCCATGTATATCTACTTCATAAGAGCACTTAAATATACATAAAAACATAAAAAGCACATGGGCAGAAGAAGACAGGAACATGTCCTACTCAACAACATTTGATAAGAATCCTACCACATAAAGAGACATCATTGAAGGCCAGTTTCTTCAAATGATGAATATCGCTTCAATGAATCAAATGAGGAAGTGAGAATCACCATCTCATTATGATGATTAAGTCTACGTTCCTTCGGATCCTTCCCTCTCTTCTCTTCCATTATTAATATCTCTTAGTGTTCCCACTAACAAAAATCACATGTAACCTCTTATTGATGATTGCCAAAAAAAAAACTAAGCCAAAAAAAATAAAAAAATAAAAAAACAAAAAACAAAAAAGCTCACACAAATATAAAAATGCAATCATTTACAAAAGACCCCACCCGCCACCCCTTAGGAATTCCCAATAAACCACTAACCTTTTCATTCACTAACTAACTTTTCTTATTCCTTCCGGAGTAACAAAGACCATTGAATGTCACTCAACATCAAAGCCATCGACAAAGCTTGTTCATTCTCCCCACACAAAGGTCTTCAACGCGATCACGAGGACGCGATTGCCATCAGGAAGGGGGGGATGTTAACCCAATTCTAGGGTTAACAAGAGCCACTACCATTATCTTACATCAAGGAGTCACGATAAATACACCAAAGGGTCATACATTCAAGATAAGCAATAGTTTTCGAAGCTACAACTTGGACGGGCGCCCGTAATGGTGCGATGGAGTATTTATGGCAATTCCCACTTCAAGAGCGTGTGGTAGCAAGTTAGGAGGATGAAGTCCTAAGTGATGTACTTCATGGATATATTATGAGAGTAGTCATTGTGATAGCATTAGGCCTCTTATGAGCCTAAAAAATCCGGTCGACCACAATTTAAGTGTGTGAACACTTACGGCCATGTATAAGTGAATATCTCGCATAATACAACATACTCTCCCATTGTGCAATTGAGTCTTGATCTTGCTAATCCTCTTGCTAATCTCTCCCTACTGCATGCTAGTGAGTGTGTGTGAGTGAAGTGAGGTGAGAGGAGGTACGAGTACCCGTAGTGCAACACAACGGTGTGATAACACTCGCGAGAGGTGCGGTGGAATCGCTTCTCAAGGAGTTGTAGAGTTTGGAGACCTCAAGGGTTACGATCTCGGCCATTTGAAAGATCCTCATGACAGTTGCGGTTCGAGTACCCGTAGTGCAACACAACGGTGTGATAACACTCGCGAGAGGTGCGGTGGAATCGCTTCTCAAGGAGTTGTAGAGTTTGGAGACCTCAAGGGTTACGATCTCGGCCATTTGAAAGATCCTCATGACAGTTGCGGTTCACTAGTTAATCTCTTATTGGATGTGTTTCAAGGAGGGTTAGGGTGAGCCTTAACATTTTTCTCTCCACCCATTTGCAAAGCTCCTTTGTGGTGACAACGAAGGAGGCAAGGTTGAGGAACCTAGCTCTCCGTAAGATAGAGTTAATCTACCAAGAGTAGCTTGAGGTGCAAACTTGTAAGACCCTTGCATTCTCCTCTCCTTCTCGCTATATTACAAGACTTAAGGGTTCTCAATCAATGAACAGCTTAGATTTTGTGGGTCCCATTTGCCCTGCTAAGAAACTTGATTACTTCACGAAGTAGTATGAGGAAAAAGCTACACAAAATTCTGACGGGAGATCTACCGTCAAGTTCCTCTATAAGAATGCAATTATTTGTTTTGGTTGCCCATGTACATTTTAAACAAAGTGCTAGAGTTCTTGCTTAAAGAGTTCCTTGTGGTGCATAAAAAGTTACCACCTTACTACCCACAAGCGAACGAGGAAGCTGAAAGTACAAACAAGACATTTTGCACTATACCTTTTAAAAGCCATCTACAATAAAAAAACAAAGAAAGAAAGACCATGAGGATATGAAAAAAGGAGAGAAGAGGCTAAAGCAAGGCAAGCCAAGCTCTTATTGGAGACTCAAGAGGTGGCATTTTGGAACCATATGATGCTTTTGATGGTGGGTGGCCATTGGTTAGCCCATGGGTTAGCCCATGGGCTAATGATCTACATGCTTGCTAATTCAAGACCTATTCTATGGTTTGAATTCTCTAAATGGGTAGTAAGAGGACTAACACATGTAGACTCTCTATTGTTGTGGAAAACTGACCTACGTAGCTCGTCCCGGACTGGGGCTCACAATGGGGTCCCGACACACGATAAATATTCCTAAAAAGGTAAAATCCTACTGATGAATGTTGCACTGATGTAGAGCCAGTGTGTCACATAGCACTCTAGTGCAGGGTGCATGTGACATTCCCTCCTGCTTAGCTTGGCAGGAGGTTCATCGCTTCTAAGTAATCCGCCAAGAGTTGGGGGTCCTTTGGAAAGAAGTCTTCATCGAGCCATACTACTTCATGAGAACCTCGGTCTCGAAACTTTGTGTAGAATTTTTGTTATCTTCAACCGGATCCATGCATCCATTTGTGGAGGAGAATCTATTCACGCTGAATGACTTCGGCTTTGTCTACCACTTTGGTTGTTGCTCATCTTCAATATCCTACAAATGTGGACTAATGTAGGGCTTTAACCAAGAAACGTTATGCATATTCCAATGGTTGAGCTCAAGCACACTGCTTGAAGAGCTCCACACCTCCTTGGGTAGCCATTTTTATCATTTTCTCCTGCGTCACACTGTCGTGTTGGATTATGGGTCCTTGTCCCTCCTCTCACCTCACACCACTCACACAAACTCACTAGCATGCATTAGAGAAGAATATTAGAGAGAGGATTAGCAAGAGCAAAACTCAATTGCACAATGGAATTATGAGAGAAAATGACTTATATACAAGGCCACAAGTGTTCACACACACTTAAATTGTGATGACAAGTCGAGCACACAAGGCTTATAAGTGGCATATTTCTTATATAATGCTTAATCTCATAATACATGCACGAAGTAAATTCATAGGGAAGTTGCCACACACTCTTGGAGCGAGAATCACCATAAATCCTCCATCGGACCATTTCTGGGCAACCATCCAAGTTGTAGATTTGGACACCGTTGCTTCATAGATTAAGCATACATGTTTTTCATGTCTTCATCTTTTCTATTTGATGTAGAATCATCTTTTCTTTTTTCATGTCTTCATCTTTGCTATTTGATGTAGAATCATAGTGGCAACTCTTGTTGAGCTCAAAATGGGTTTACATTCCCCCCTTCCTATTGTCGATTACATCCTCGTGATCAAGTAGACGACTTTGTTGTGAAGAGATTCGAGAAATTATTTGTTGATGCTTATGATCTTGCATGAACAATGGTCATTGTTCCTCTCCAAAAGGCACCCAAGGCCTCATAAGTGGCCTATTTCTTATACAATTCTTAATCTCATAATACATGCATGAAGTACATTCAGAGAGAAGTTTCCACATGCTCTTGGAGTAGGAATCACCATAAATACTCTGTCGGACCATTTTCGAGCACCCATGCAAGTGATAGATCTAGACACAATTGCTTCATAGATTGAGCATACATGCTTTTGGTATCTTCATCTTTTCTATTTGATGTAGAATTATAGTGGCAACTATTGTTAACCCCAAAATGGGTTAACATTCCTCCCTTTGTGTTTTCGATTCCATCCTTGTGAGATCGAGTACAAGACTTTGTTGTTGGGAATATTCAAGAAGCTATTTGGTGATTCTTATGATGTTGAATTATTCCTCCAAAAGGAATGAGGAAGGCTAGTTAGTGTGATGAAGTTAGTAAACACAGGAAGGGACTTTTGCTAGTGACGAAGTTAGTAAACACAGGAAGGGACTTTTGCCTAGTGATTGTAACTTGTTTTCCTTTTTTTGGGTAATCCCAAGCAAGTTTACATCATTTGTTTCAAGTTAGTGGTGGAGGAGAGGGATTAAAACGAGAGAGCGAATCTCAAATCCTCATTTGATACATTGAAGCAATGCAAACGTAGCTTCTTGAATATTGCTTTCCCTATTTTGTAGGACTTTGTCAAATTATCTTAAAGTAATCTAGAATTGGACCTATCCCTACATTCTTCATCCCATGTGTTTTTCTATTTTTATGTTTAAATATATTTTGTGCACTTACAATTAATATGTAATGAAGTGCATTTATTAAAGTGAGTCAAGAAGACTCTTGATGTAGCTGTGCTATTGAAGTCAAAATCATTGGAGAGGCTGTATAAAAGAATTCTTTTGACTTGCAAGGATAATAGAAAAGTTCTTCACTTTTTTGAGATAATTGTGGGACTTTATGGTGAAGATACTATTATTGAAGGGATACATTACTGGGATTCATCGCTAGTGAGTTTTGAATGGGTGTCACTAAGGAAAACCTATTGTGCTCATACCTTTTCAATGGGAATCCAGGTGATGGGTCATATCATTAACCATGATTTTTCCCACCATGGCCCCCCATCCATACCTGTACCTGTAAGGATATCGATGATGAGGCTATGGTGCATATATAGACTTACATTTTCCACTAGTGGGGTGAGTATTTATGTTTATTCATTGAGAAATTGCTATAGTAATTAGCCAATTGAAAGAAGCATGGTAAACCAATGAGCTTACCCTTGATGTGTCGGTTGTTGGTGATTGCAAAGCTTGTAGATGGTTGATGAGGATTATTTGGCTCCTTTTATAGGAGGTTCTTGTGGCACTCTACTTTTTTTACAAATAATTCTTGTGGCTCCCTTGTTATTTTTCCTCCTTGTGCGAGCAACAAGTCCTTGTGTCTACTCTCCTTTTTAAGAGAACAAGTTCTTCTGTTTATTACCGCTAAACTTCGACGATCTTCTTTGCCATCATTGACTACCAAGGTGAGTTGTCAAATAGTTTGAGTCATACTATTATAAGTGTTCTAAGAGCCCTACAGTGGTAGTAGGAAATGTTAATGTTGAAGCTTTGACTGGTAGCTCTTCAAATGTTGATGCATCTGCTGTGCAGATGAGATAACTTGTTGCATATCGTTTCAAAGTGCAAGCAAGTTCTTGTGGCTTCTCTGTTTTTGGGAGAGGGTTCTTATGGTCTTCTTGTTGTTGCTTTGGCCACCAACATTCGAGACATGTGTGTGCTTCCTCTTTGTACAAAAGTTGTGACGAGGCTATTCTTTTCTTGATTTCTTTGGGTGCCCAAATGGTGGAATTACCATCAAAATACCCTTCAGCATTAAGTAGGTGTGTAGGCACCCATTTTTTTATGGACTTTATGATGTGGGGGGTCGATGTCCTTGTTATCGTGGTTGCTTATTTTTTGCAAGTTGAGGGGATTTTGTGGATTTCTTTGGGATCCACATATTTTCATTACCTTGATCAAATCCCTATGCTTGCAATAGTTTTTTGGGAACCCATAATTGAAAGAGGATTTTCAAAAACTGTTTTATGTCTACTCACAAGAAGTTGACGAGTACTCCACTTCCCAGGTTTTTGAGATTTACATGGTGAGTGTTGCCTTAGTTGGTGAGGTAGCCAAATCAAATTGCCACCTTCATAGTAGCCTTGAGCTAGTAATAATTGCTTTTCTACCCACCTTTTGATACCAGGAAGATACCTTAACATTGACTTATATGGTGGATATACATTCTTTTGTGGAACTAAAGATTTGATTCCATGAAGATACCTTGACATTGACTTATGTGGTGGATATACATTCTTTTGTGAAACTAAAAAAATTGGTACCTTTCTTAGCATTAGCTTGCAATGGTGCAATGTCATCTTTTGGTTTAGGCAGCATTGATGATGAGGAGATGAACTCATGGCATGGATGTTTGTAAATGAAGATGAAATTTCCTCCCTAAGGTTATTTCTTGAGGAATATATAGAAAACCCAAAAATGGAACAACAACTCACTGAGGGACCATGGAATATGGCCACTCTTATGGCATTTATAGCATCATAGATTAACATGCCAATAGGGCTGTTGCTCCAAAACACCCCTAGACTATGGGAAGATATTAAGGACTGGTGGGTAGAAGGAACTTAGAACCAAGAAGGGAACATATCTTAGCATGACATTGAAGGACAGTGAAGGCTACTCCAACAAAGGGAGAATCTTAATATTCCCAAATTTATCCAGATCTTGATAAACCAACTAGGTCACAACTATGAAAGTTATATGAGACCAATGTCACTTTTTTAAACAGATAAATTTAATCCTAAACGGAAGAGTGGGAGTAAGAAGTATCACCAAGAAATATGGAAAAAACTTGCATTACATTATCAAAATGGTAGAAGGAACATCAACAAGACCCATGGGAGTATTATAAAACCCAAGATGGAAGTTTGTAAGTTCCATTACAACCATATTTTTGTGGCAAGATGTTCTTGTACCGAGACCAGATTTATATGATGTCATTTTGGAGAGACCTTTCATGAGGGAAGCCAAGTGCGTGCATTTTTGGACATTAAACTACATTTATTTTAGAAAAGATATCCAAGTTGGTGCATGACTGCGCATTAGACTACAAAAGATTCATATGATGTCATTTTGGGAAGACCTTTCATGAGGCAGGCCAAGTTAGCGCATGATTAGAAATTAGTTTTAGAAAAGATGCCCAAGTTCTAAAGATAGACCTATAAACATGGAAAATGCATCCAATGGATGGTAACTTGTTTGGTAATGAATCTGACACGATAGATTGAACTACCTCGGTATATAAGTATGTGCACTACAATTTTGGAGCCATTGGATGTGTTTAGTTATTGGTTTTTATTTTGATTTGAAGAATATTTACATTACGGCATTCTAGTTTCATCTATTAGAAGGGAAAAATCTTGGTATATTAGTGGTTTGCATGAAATTGGAGACCAACAAGCTTAGATTTGATTGCTTTAAGCCAAGAAATAGATGAGAAATTGTGATTAGGAGTGGATCCACTCTAAAAACATGAGCATTAACCTCCATTAGAGTGGGATTGTTAATTTTGTTAACACATTTCACATTTTTTCATGCGTTGTTTAAATTGGTAGCTTAAAAGCATGCAAATCCATTTATAAAACAATTAAAAAAACACTTAATTACTTGTATAACAACCATTTCACTAGGATTGGAACCATTAATCACCCTATCTAATTTTTTAAAAATCTCAAAAATAATAAAAAACCAAACCAAACCATCTCTCAAGTTGGAGACATGAGCCCATAGTCTTGTACACGTGAGCCACGTGAGCTATGAGCTTGAACACATGAGCCATAAGTTTGGAATAATGAGCTTCGAGACTTAAGTCTAGAGATTAGTATACCTAACTTTATACTAACCAATTATTGCTGCCTTAAAGACTTATATGGACATATCTACTCTTATTCTTTGAATATTTTTCCACCATACAATCTGTACCAACTATAAATTCTAAGAAAAATTCTTATCCTTTGAAATTATTTAAAATCTGGAATGTAGTGCAACAGATCACACTTCGTCAAACCCACTAAGCCTTCGATTCTAACTGACGACTAGTACTCAACACAGTGCTCTCCTATTAAAAGGCAAGACTCCTTTGAATCCACCTTCAGGTGAGGAGCTTTGGGAAAAAATGAGCTAACAAAACACGTGAGTTAAGGAACAACGAAACATCTAGAAATAGGAATTGCCACATGGTCCTCTAAGGTCTAGATTCACCAACTTGCTCTATAAACAACAGGCACTAGCAAGTGTCAACAAGTGTTGGTGCTCACTAGTTCGTGCTATTAGGAGCTACTGTGGCATTAAATGGTAGTACGTACTAGTGGTAGTTAGTGGTAGTAATTAGGTTTTAATGAGTATCTGGTGATACTTAATACTACTTGTAACCACCATCACCTGAAGCTACTTAGGGAGTAAGCATAAACTTCCAACAACCCACTAACTAAATCTACCATAAAACCTCCATGTAATAACTATCACTCATGAGTAGGCAACTCTAATATTTGACTTAGCTGGTGCTATCAGTACTACATATAGGTAATATGACTTGAAGAACCTTATTCTATTATTATAAACTTCTCACCAAATTTATCACTCAACTTTTAAGTGCCAACTACTACCACTCATGAGAAAACAAATTCAGCATTGCAATTTTAAAAATACAAACTTACTATTGGTTCTACCACTTACATCTCTAGTTGGGACCTCTACTACCAACCACCTTGCTCGCCGCAATCGTAAGCTATGTAATGTTGTCATATGCAGCATAAATATGTAAAATAGAAAAGGTGGTGAGGATGTTTGCATGCATGCAAACACACTATGGGTCCTTAGCACTGAATCCAAGCCCACACCCACTACATGCATCAGCTTTGCTAAAAAGTGTACATGCCTCCTCATGACGCAGCTTTGGAACATAAGACAACAACGCCAACAAGCCTCCCCTCTCGATATGCATTACCATTTTATTACCATTTTCTCACACCAAAGACCACATGTTCCTTGGTTGTCTTTATAACTTAATTGCACCAATGGACCTCTTCCCGAGGAAAGCACATTTTAAAAATCATACTTTATGATAAGCTATGGTAGTACGCAAACAACATTCAATTAGGAAAAAAACATAACTCATCAGCAGCAAGCGCCCTCTGATGGTCCTCAATCTGGTCCACCTACCATGTACTCTAGTGTGTCTCCAAGAGTTTCTACTTTAACTTGCAGCATCTATTTTTCCATAAGGCTTGCATAATGCTAGTTATGTCCCTATTCACCTCCTTCACCATTGTAAGGGTGCCTTCATTACGATACATTTCACATCTAGTTGTTTCAAACACTATAGTTGTTCCAGCACCTCTAGCAAGATAGCATTTGCAAATTCTCTCTCTTCACTAATCTCTTTGGCAGTTAATGCTGCATATAACTGACCACACTACTTTGAGCTTTAGATGTTGTATGCACTTCTAGTGACAAACATATAACCTTTTCTTGGTTATGACTGACCATCTGCAAAGCTTTGTATCCAATTTATTCTTTCTTGTCTTCACATGGTTTATAACATCTGCAGTGTAATGTGCCCATGCATATCTCTTGCTCCCATGGTTGGCACCACCATCCCTGCCATATTCATATGTGAAGACCGTGGAAAATGCAGGGCACAACTCCTGGTTTGTGATCTCTCCTTCTTGGTACACTTTCCTATAGAGTATAATCAAGTCTTGGTGGAACTCAGACTTGATTATGCGAACCTTCACATTTTCTTTCGGCTGTCCATGCTCTGTGAAGACTGAGAGCCACAGACTATCATATACATTAGCTGCTGTGAGGTGATCTCGGGATATGAATCTTAGGGTCATCTTAAAGTAAAACACCAATTCTTTAGCTGCCAATCATGATGAATACAGCAAGGTCCTTCATACACAAAGTTTGAAAAAATTGTGGACAGTTGTTTCAATTGTACACGACACAGTTGTGATGGCTAGTCAGACAGAAATCAAATGTGAATTGAAACTACTGCCACGAGCTAGTCACTAAACATCAGGCAGAAGCTAGTCAAACGACAGCTTCTAAAGCAAGCAGAAGTGTAAGAAATGCATTGTAAACAAACAACTAGGGTAGCTGTGTTGGTGTCTGGCGAACGCCTCCCTTGGGTGGAGACTGCACAGCATTCCTTTTTGGAGTGCCTGGTGCATTCACTGCACTCACATCCTCAAGGGGTGTGTAAATTCTTACTTACCTTTTGCAAAAGAGGAAATACAACGAGTTCATAAATTGTGTTTTCTGTATAAATTATACACATTCTATCATGAAGCATTTTTCCCGTTTCATATTGAAACTTTGCACATTCACAAATAACTGGTCTTGAAGTTGTGCACAGGCCTGCATAGACTTGGAGAACACAATCCCTGCAAGAATGAATCACAATTGTTTCCTTCGTGCTCAGAACTAATTTCGGGAGAGACCAAAGCCAAAAGCAAAGAAGGATGAGCAATCGCATTGCAATAGAAAATGCTTGTTTGTTCAAATAAACCAAAACAAGAGGGCATTCACTCTTTCATGAAATCCTGCCCTTGTTTGGGACCCTAACACCACACCTCTCAAAGCCGTGATTTGTTCATGCTTCTCAATCCAAAATCAAAAGGGGCTTCAATACACTAGAAGAAAACCAACCTACACAGCACCTGATAAAGATTAGTCTGGTTATAAGACAATCCCATATCTGCGACACTTCTCAAAGAACATGCCAAAGATTGGACTCCAATTCGTAACCAATGTCTGTGTAGACAGACCAACACACCTTCCAATCCCAGTCCTATAGATCCTACTGGCCTACAAAATAACCACCATTTGAAACTGTGTGATTTGGTTCATTGAAATGCAGCAAGCATCTATTGCTTCTTCTTTTTTGTGTAATATACTTTTGTACTTGTGCAGCATAGACACGGTCTTTTTATTTTCTCTAGTAAGGGAACTACAAAGCGAAGGATAAGAGGCGTGGAAAAATCAGAAAGAAAGAAGGAAAGAGAGGCACATGTCGAGCATAGTAGGACCCAAGTCCTGACTCAACTTCAGTTATTCTTCTTTTTTATCTGCTTCACCCTTGAATATGCGAAGACTCCAGCCAGAGCAACGCCAGTGCCTGCCCAGACAAAAGCTGTCAAAAAGCTCCTAAAATCATACGCAAGGACCACTGGAACTTTTCTAAAGCACACTACTTGCAAATCGGTGAAGAACATCAGAAAAGACTATGACAGACTGGTCTAGCTTCAACATACACTCAAAATCCAATGCTTTCGGCTGGCACAAGAAATTGATTTCACAAACTCACCTACTCCATTGATGAGTGAAACTGGTGTCCTGAAGAAGAGAACTGAGGTGATAATCACCACCACTCGCTTCACACAGTTGCCCACCGAATGAGTTACTGGTGATACCCTTTGTAAAATCATATAAGAGACCTGGAAGTCATCACTGCAAGGTCAGTACTCGGAATAACAAGATAGCCTACTGGACTGAAAAAAAAAACAGGCAGAACTCGTTTGCAGCTGCTTCAGAAGACAGAAGGATGCATAAATGAGGAAATCAGTAATGGCTCAAAGATGGCTGCAGACCTGTTGGTATGAATGGAAACAAATCGCAGCAAGAAGTGCTCGGATTGCCAAAACCTTCATATCTAGACCCTGTAAGCAAAAGAAAAACAAATCACGACTATCGAATAGCTTTGACCATCTGTAGAAAAAAAGAGGCGGAGTATACAAATGAACTTACAGCTGACTGAAGATATGCAGGCGTGAACTTGATTCCTTCAAGTAGGAGAGTGACTGGAGCCAATAGCAAACAAGACATGATAGTAATGATAGAGAATAGATTGATGTTATCCATTGAATTCTGTCCAAAAATATGACAAGGTACGTCAAAAGTTGGCCCTGTATGAACTCCAAAAATGGTACCAGCATATGTTCCAGTTCAATTATATCTCTTAATGCACATATCAGAAGTAGCTATTTCACCTCAATGCCTGAATCTGTCTGGTCCTAAAACAATGACTCAATTCTTATCAACAGTGGAAACCTCTTTCATGTACCCTAGAGGCTCCATCAAGAATCCTCCTCCATTCCATCCAAATTTTAAATTTTTTCTTTCCATAATGCAATGCCTGCAAGATGAGCGCTGGACATCAGGGTGTAGGCTGGCTTGCAGCCAGGTCAACCAGAATGCGCCGGCAGCTCCAGGTAGGTCGGCCAAAGTAAGCAGGTTGGGCTATGGGCTGCGGCAGCATGTGCATCAAATAAAAACCAGTAAGATTTGGACGGCAAGCCATCGTCACCCATATACATTACAAGGTTAATTGAGTTGGAACCTTTTATTATAAGGTTTTCCTGCTGATTTGCCTGTTGATGACTGCAAGAAGCTGGCTGACCAAAATCCTGATATCCTAAAGGCTTTTCAGCCCCCTCTCTCATAATCATCAAGTTCTGTGCCTTCATTACCACAGAATGCAAATATCAGGTGATTGGAAGGGCAGAAAGATGGATCTCCAGCCGGTGTTGCATCAGGACAGCAGGGTCTACTACACCTTGGCCTGTACAGCCTTTTGTACTTGAGAACATTACTGTTGATCACCTTTTGTACTTCAGAACATTACTTGTGAATGATGGTTTGTTTGCAAGACTTGAGAATAATTGTGTGTTTGCAAGACTACCGCCGTGAATCTCTCTCTCTTCACAAATTCATTGCATCAATAGTCTTTACAGTCGGTACCACAGCTTCCGTTTAGCCAAAAAAAGCCAGCATTTCATTTATGTAGGTTGCTTGATTAGGGAAAGAGCCCGTAGAGTCGGGAAAGCACACCCAGGTTTGGGGAAGTAGGATTTGTGTTAGTAGAAGCCTAGGAAATTTAAAAAAAAAATATTTTCAAACATTTTGTGTGTGGACTGCCTATCAGGATTGAGGACAACAGCATCAGAAATTGGGAAGAGAGAGTTCTGGGTATCTTGCTGATTCCAAGTTATCAAGCACTGTCATGCCTTCAGAGGACCAATTGGCATGGTTGACCCACACTATCAAACAGTTACCATTGTTCCGTACACTCTAGACCTCCATCTTGGGGGCGAGCCTAACACACTGTGTGGCTGGAAAGCAAGCTAGATGCTAGGTTCCTTGTGTTGTTCGGTAGTAAGACAGCTAACTGCAGATGGTCTTGCAGAACATGGTCCTTACAAAAAAGGACGAAGCTGTATATTGCATTCATGCAAGCCCAAGGAAATACAACCAAGCACAGTTAGATCATGCGCCCTCTAGAACATTCATCAATAAGCATTTGAAGTTTCAACAAGTACGTACGACGGTTTGGTGTCTAAAGTCCCAAACAAAACAGCATAATCCAAGAAGCAAACCAAGTCCTTGTCTCCAAATGAGAATCTGAAAGCATATCAAGACCATACTAAATTTGTTGATATACCTAGAATGGAAGGAAACATCAGGGATTTTCTTTTTACCAAGGCAGTAGGTTGGGGATCTCTGAGTATAAGAAGGATTTCAAGGTACACGATTTCCAGGAGTTAGGATCAGTGATTGAACTCAAAGAGGTGCCATGTTCCACTCTGCAACAGTCAAAAAACCTTTGAAGTTCCAGGGCTGGTAACAACGCCAACAGAGATCAACCTCCAAGTTCACCACCCTACTGGATAAGTGGCAACAAGACCAGAAGATCCAGGAGTACTAGAACCTCTTCGTCAGCCGAAAAAGGACCAACTCAATGCTAGCAGCCAGCAAATTCATAAGGGAGACTCAATGACGTTGGAGGACTAGCTGAGATCAATGAATACGAAGCCGCAATCGACAAATTCTTCAACTTGGGCAAGAGCACTAGTTCGGTCTTGTTCCTACGGTTGAAATCAAGCAAGGGTAAGCTACTACTTGCATTAAAGGAGATCTTCACATTTGTCAAACCAATATCAAATGGTACACATTTACTTGGCTGGGGACAATTGTGCGGGTAACATTGATCTTCATCTGCATGCACCACAACATTTCCATGTTGGCTACAGCAAAAGACCAACCTTCCAGTTCTTCTTCCGATTACTTTATCCTGATCTTTTCAAGTCATTTCAATTCAGACAATTACTCAGAAAATTTTCTTGGATGCGCAATAGGTTCCACTTGTTCTAGGAGCAAGAAAAGCAACATTTCAGCAGAGGTAATTTTACCAGCTATATAACCAAAACTAAACTCAGACCTAAATCCAGTGCCGAATCCCAGTACCAATTGCAGTCACTCCAATACCACCGATATATCCAACTGGAAATCGGGTTTTGTCACCTTCCTAGAACTACAAACCCTTTTCTTGCTCTATTTGACACTCTAGAGCTCTGAGAGCACAAGCAGTTTACTAATAACAACATTCTTTGTAAGTGTGTGAGCTTTTTATGATTCAGCAATATAAATTAGGTTAGGTCTACAGAATCATTGGTTCTTTTGTTACCTTTACTCTTTCTTCTCTTCTATGTATATTCTCAGTTTTGTGTTTTGAATAAATTAAAATTTTAAAATCACGCTTCTGCATAGTGCATCCTAATTATGGGAAACATGCAAACCTGCACTAGAAAGATTGATAATCCTCGCCTTGACAAGATCCATTTGTTGCAACATATCCAAGGTCGTCCAATTTCTTTTATGAAAGCTTACTCTGGATCATGTTTCTCATACGAATTTGTTGAAAATCCAGTAGAATCATCCCAGACAAGTTTTTCATGGTTGAGACACCTTATTAGGGGAAAGCCAAAAAAAAAAAAAAAGCAGCCTATCTTATGCAAGACAGCATATAGCTCTTATCTGCCACTAAAAGCTACCCCAATTCAATGACAAGGTTGCTTTGCCCCAGTTGAGCTGGAGAGCTATCCCAAACTGTCCAGCCAGCAAGGAGAGCAGCATTACCATGATCCCTGCCTTTGTGCTCCCCTTGGGCTGAGTGAGCAGACTAAGCAGGCTGTGAATTCCAAGTTCCAACTAAGCAGTTTCATCTCTATATAGGTCTGTGCTTTTGAGTCAACCAGCCCTATATGCAGCAGCGTCACAGATGAGAAGGAGCTATGGAGCTGACATGCTGAGCTGTACAGCTGAGCTAGTGAAATTGCCGAGTAAGCTGCAATGAGAAAAATAATCTAAGAATTTTTTAAAATGAGTATATGAAGAAGGTATGCACCTCTTTTTTCACCATCAGCTTCTTGCTAAGCACATTCCTGGACTGAAAGGTTACATTGGAGGCCATTGCACTGAGAAACCCAGCCCTGTTGAAAAGCAAAAAAAATACAAGGGGGTTCAATGCACTGGCAGCAGATGGCACTTCACTCACAAGATAATCTATAGGAACAACAACTTACCAATTGAACGAAGCCTCAGTAAGAGATGCTAGCGCAACTCCTCCTACAATAGGTAGCAGAGATGCCACCACTAATAGACTGGGAAACTGTCAAACAAACACAACATAAATGAAATCCACTGAAATAGATGGTCACACATGCATAGCATGAAATCCATTCATTTCCAATACCTATCCTTTTTCTTTTCACCAATAGCATTGAGACATGAAAGGAGTACCAAATCATACCTCCCCCAAAAACAATGCTGATAGAAGAACAGAAAAGAAAGGCTCCATAGCTTTGATGGTATGTGTGAATGAAACTGCAACTTTTCCGAGGCTCATATTCGTAAAAAGATTTCCCATTGTATGTACACATGCCAATGGCAGAATTGCAAGCAGCTACATATATGACAATAAAGCAATCAAACCATGCACCTCATAAATCAGAGGTGGGAAAGCAAATCGAGTTTGCAAGTAACATCAATCACCTGCGATGTGGATATTTGTGGTCTTTTGTGGAGACCTAGGGTCCACATGACTGCAACAATAAGTGACCCTACAAAAAATTGGAACTCTGTGACTGTCACCGGAAACTGATAAACCTTCAAGACCTGTTGATCAGAATACAAGTTGGATTGAGAACATGAAAGAAACCATGAATGCCCGCATTGCACCCATACAAAAGAAAAGAAGAAGATTGAACATAGGCTTCACTTAGTGACACTATTTAAGAACAAAAATGTGTTATGCAACCATCACATTGTCACATGCATCATCTCCAAACTAGGATGCATGTGTCACGGCTGACTAGGGATTATCAGGTCTTAAGCTTAGGTTTTAGCAAAGTGCTAGAGCACGGCATTGTCCAGTTTTAGCCCAGCCTTGATACTTTTATTATCATATCAGTAAAACAGATACTCAGCAAGAGGGAGGGAGGGATTGCAAGGGAGAAAGCAGAAAGAGGGTGGGGGGGGGGGGGAATTGGGCTCGATGCCTATTTCAGTTATGTGGGTGACTCAGTTTGCAGCATTTTCATTGATAAAGTACTTGATGTTAGTATGAGAAAACAGTATTTTTCCCAGCCCTAAAAAGGGTATATTTCTGGGTGTTTTATAATTTATTTGGGGTTTTTTGTCTGGGCTGCTGGCCTACACCTTTTAGGCTGACCGACCAGCACCCGCCCCTCAGTATATATAACCTTGCCTATCCTTTATCATTGGTGTACCACTTCATTGTCATATCTGGTACGATATGGCCACTACACAGGACAGCAGCCACTCTGCTACAGGCCACCGTGGGACAGAAGCCCTCTCAGCGTTTACATCCACTGGTACAGGCCACCTGCATCAGGGTTGACATCAGCGTTTACATCTGCTGGTACAGGCCACCTACATCAGGGTTGACTTCAGCATTTACATCCTTTTACATCAGCATTTCACATCAGGCTTACATCTCTGTCTATCATCAGGCTTACATCAGCTTTTCAGATCAGGTTTACATCAGCCTCTCATCAGCGCTTACATCTGGGCTGACATCAGCGTTTACATCAGGGCTCACATCAGTGCTTACATCAGCATATCATCTGCGTTTTACCACATCCCACTCTCTGCTTAGCTTCACCATCGACATCACATCAAGCACGCAGCACCCGTGTCACCAGAGCTTGCACCACTCGGGACGGCAGCCCTCTCTGCTCCTTACCACTTCAGGTGCGCAGCACCCTTGTCACCAGAGCTTACACCACAACCTTTCCTCACATCGGCGGCGCGAGCCTTCGACATCGACCATGCTTCACCTCCGACATCATCTTTGCTTCTGCAGGACGGCCGCCCTCTCTGCTCCTTACCACTTCAGGTACGCAGCACCCTTGTCACCAGAGCTTGCACCACCACCATCACTCGGGACGGCGGCCCTCTCTACTTTTCATCTACCACCTCAGGTACAGCAGCACCCTTGTCGTCAAAGCCTCCATCACCTCATCTTCCGCTACCACTACCACCTTGGAGTGCCTCTGCATCCACCGACACGAGCCTTCGACACCGACCACCTCTCAGAGTGCTTTGCCTCACATCGACACGAGCCTTCATCATCGACTGTGCTTTAGCTCCAACATCATCTCTGCTTCTGCACTGGTCTTTCTTCTTAGAGTCACCTTATCAGAGGGCTCTTGTACGTATTTGCACTCACCATTATATATATATTCACTCACATATTTCATGCTGTGTGGTTTTTTCTCAGATCTCTCATACATCTGGTCCTTTCGTCCTTTTGCCCTCACATGGTATCAGAGCTATCGTGAGCAAAGGGATTGAAGACCTCGAGAGCACACAACATGGATCGTCTACCCGCACTCCTGAAGGACCAAGTTCTCTCACCAAAATTTGATTCTCCAAACTCTGATCTGGACCACATAGGGAATGGGACTTCTTACTCAATGGAGGGTCCTATTCAAGATCTTACTTTGGGAGACCATCAACCCATGTACATCCACTCATCCTCTCCACCTTTGCCATCACGATCGCCCTCTCTAACTTTATTAGATTTTGTTTCCAGAGGGGGATACATTCCTTCTACCATTGTGTCTGTGTGGGACCCTCGCATCCATTTTTTTCTCTCATCTTCTCTCATGGTCCCCTTTTTGGCTTGAGAGGGGGTGTGAGAAAACGGTATTTTTCCCCACCCTAAAAAGGGTATTTTTATGTTTTATTTGGGGGTTTTTGTCTTGGCTGCTGGCCTACACCTCTTAGGCTGACCGACCAGCACCCCCCCCCCTCTCACTATATATAGCCTTGCCTATCCTTCATCATTGGTGTACCACTTCATTGTCATATCTGGTACCATATGGCCACTACACGGGACAGCAGGCCACTCTCTACTACAGGCCACCGTGGCACAACAGCCCTCTGCTATCATCAGCGTTTACATCTGCTGGTACAGGCCGCCCACATCAAGGTTGACATCAGCGTTTACATCTGTTGGTACAGGCCACCTACATCAGGGTTGACTTCAGCATTTACATCCTTTTACATCAGCTTTTCACATCAGGCTTACATCTGCCTATCATCAGGTTTACATCAGCGTTTCACATTAGGTTTACATCAGCCTCTGATCAGTGCTTACATCTGGGCTGACATCAGCGTTTATCTTCAGCCTTACATCAGGGCTCACATCAGTGCTTACATCAGCATATCATCTGTGTTTTACCACAGCCCACTCTCTGCTTAGCTTCACCATCGGCATCACATCAGGTAGGTAGCACCCATGTCACCAGAGCTTGCACCACTCAGGACAGAAGCCCTCTCTGCTCCTTTCCATCTCAAGTACGCAGCACCCATGTCACCAGAGCTTTCACCACTCGGGACGGCAACCCTCTCTGCTCCTTTCCATCTCAGGTATGCAGCACCTGTGTCACCAGAGCTAGCACCACTCGGTACGGCAGCCCTCTCTGCTCCTTACCACTTCAGGTATGTAGCACCCTTGTCACCAAAGCTTGCACCTTTCAAGTATGCAGCACCCTTGTCATCACAGCCTACACCCTTCAGGTACGCAGCACCCTTGTCACCAGAGCTTGCACCACCACCATCACTCGGGGCGGGAGCCCTCTCTGCTCTTCATCTACCACCTCAAGGACTGCAGAGCCTCCATCACCTCATCTTCCGCTGCCACTACCACCTCGAAGTGCCTCTGCATACACCGACGCGAGCCTTCGACACCGGCCACCTCTCGGAGTGCTTTGCCTCTCATTGACGCGAGCCTTCATCATCGACCGTGCTTCAGCTCCGACATCATCTCTACTTCTACATTGGTATTTCTTCTCAGAGTCGCCTCGTATCAGAGGACTCTTGTACATATTTGCACTCACCATTATATACATATTCACTCACATATTTCATGTTGTGTGGTTTTTCTCTGATCTCTCGTATATCAGGTTTACATCAGCCTCTCATCAGGCTTACATCAGCTTTTCACATCAGGTTTACATCAGCCACTCATCAACGCTTACAAAGAGCACACAACATGGATCGTCTACCCGCACTCCCAAAGGACCAAGTTCTCTCACCAAAAGTTGATTCTCCAAACTCTGATCTGGACCACATAGGGAATGGGACTTCTTACTCAGTGGAGGGTCCAGTTCAAGATCTTACTTTGGGAGACAATCAACCCATGTACATCCACTCATCCTCACCACCTGTAACTCGCGGCAGTGCCCGGGGGACTAGGGCCTTTGACACACTTGTTGATACCATCAATGCATATTAAAACATTTAAACATAAAGCTGGACAAAACATCCACAAATGCTGAAAATGGAGCTTGCACGTGTGACACCGCATAGAGGCCAGAATTATCCATATACAAATGCCATAACACATCCCAGCACGAGGCAACCAAGCCAGAACATAGGCTGTAGAAATGCCGAGCCAACAATATAATCCATATACCTCCGTGTGGGTACTGTTGGTACAGCAAGTACAACTCTCCATTCAGCTGGTACAACAGGTACAATGGTTGGTACAAGTACAATGGCTAGTACTGCAGGTACGTTGGCTAGTACATAGGGTACGGTGGCTGATACAGCATGTACAGTGACTAGTACAGCGAGTACAGTGGCTAGTACAGCAAGTACAAAAGTTGGTACAACCGGTACAAGGATTGGTACAACAAGTACAATGGCTAGAAATCATAATAAATGATTAAATACCCTTGCCTTCAGTATTTCTTCGCGATGGAAGCTTCCAAAACAGTCCCCAACAGCCAGTATTCTTCATGGGCAACCTTCAAGAGAGAGAGAGAAAGAGAGTAGCCATCATTAGGGAAGCCTTCAACGGTGGTAGAGACTAGTGTGCACCAAGAGAGCCTCTATTAATGAAGAGCGAGGACTCCAATTTATAGATTTGGGCCTCCCATGAGCTAAAATGGCAAGAGAAGGCTACAATGACAAGTGGAGAGCCACACAATAGCTGAAGTGACAAGTGTGAGGCCACTTGTCTCACTTTGATCCAATATAACTGAAGAATCCATGTCCCAACGAAATGGGTGAGACTAAATAAGTCTCCTGCCAACAAGGCATCGATCCACATGACCCTTGGCATAGACATAAGTCCCGTGCCAACCAGGCGTCATGTCCACTTTACTACTTGCACTCCATGTTGGTACTCTGACCACACACCTTGGATGAGAGGTGGACTCAAGTAACAAGATAAAACAATCACTCACAGGCATAAATAGCCTAGTGTTCCATAAGCATTTCTGCTGCACATAGTTTATAGACATTTCGGCCACCAACTCACTCTACTCTCTCAAGTGCCCATGTTCCCTTCCATCTGCTCTCTATTGTTCCACCCAGATATGGTAGAAACACCAACCCCAAATTACAATTTGAAGTTATAGAGATCTGTATCAAATACCTAATGGTTAATTTGAACCCTCAATTACACTCAAGAGAGCACGTAGGACAAGAGAACACTACACACGGCATGTTGTGCTCGACACTACCCTCTGAAGTGCCCATGTTCCCTTCCATCTGCTCTCTATTGTTCCATCCACACATGGTAGAAACAATCTTCAGGAGAGTACGTAAGACAAGAGAACACTACACATGGTATGTTGTGCTCGACACTACCCTCTGAAGTGCCCACGTTCCCTTCCATCTGCTTTCTATTGTTCCACCCACACAAGGTAGAAACAATCTTCAAGAGAGCATGTAGGACAAAAGAACACTACACAGGGTATGTGAACAACGAGTTTCATAAGTCCAATGCATCCCAAATAAAGGAAGCTATAAAGAATAATCCATCCTAGTAAAAGGGAGTCATAAACATAATCCATAAACCTGAGGATGGATCCAAATCCCTAGAAAAGAAGTCCAGGAATCCATAGACATGTATACCATACCTCTTACCACATACTCCGTGCTAACCACACACCTTCGAGTAGAGGTGGACTTTTATCCATAAAAGCATTATATCCATGAGATATCCAAATATTTATTCTCTATAAACTCGGACAGATTCGTCCGTAGAAATTGCTTGTGAAGCCCAATATCTATATAAATCTTGTCCAAGAAAGAAATCTCCATAGATATAATCCATCCCAATAAAGAGAGCCATAAACAATGTTTCCCTGAAACCATCTCAAGGCAAACAACACCACCTTTCTCCTTGCATGGCTATACAAGGGTTAGTGAACATCAAAAATACTTCATAGTAAATAGCCAAAGCACCAACTTTGCAAACTCAAAGTATACTTAGCTTTTCTTTGCCAAGTTGGTCATGAAGCCAAAAGAAATATCTCGTCACCATATCCTTAAGATATCCTGAGATATATCTCCGTATAGCTTGCCTGTAAGCTTGATAATATAATCCACAATATCCATATGGAAAGAGTGCTAAACGTGTGCACATAAAGCCAACTCCATACTTCCAAGATAAATTTTGTGAATTCAAAAATCCCTAGACCAAGCTGTCTATTGCTCATGCTCTTGCTTCATAGGCTCTGAAGTGGCTGGCCATGCTTAATAGCAATGATGGTAAGTGTGGTCCCCACTTGAGATCTTTTCTCTTCCTTATTGATAGAAGGAAGCCTCCGCTTCCAAGAAAGCCTATGCTCTGATACCAATGTAACTCGCGGCGGTGCCCGGGGGACTAGGGCCTTTGACACACTTGTTGATACCATCAATGCATATTAAAACATTTAAACATAAAGCTAGACAAAACATCCACAAATGCTGAAAATGGAGCTTGCACGTGTGACACCGCATAGAGGCCGGAATGGGCCGACCCCCCCCCTTGGAGTATTTTATTACCCAAGGAGAATAATATCATGTACAAGCTTTGAGGGCCTTACTCTCCCCGCGGGAGATGCCGGATTATCTATATACAAATGCCATAACACAGCCCAACACGAGGCAACCAAGCCGGAACATAGGCTGTAGAAATGCCGAGCCAACAATATAATCCATATACCTCCGTGTGGGTTCTGATTCTTCCCAAAAAACCACGGATCTACATGCAATAGAGATGGTACAGCAAGTACAACTCTCCATTCAGTCGATACAATAGGTACAGTGGCTGATACAACAGGTACAATGGCTGGTACGATGGTTGATACAGCAAGTACAAATGCTGGTACAACATGTACAGTGACTAGTACAGCAAGAACAGTGGCTAGTACAGCAAGTACAAAAGCTGGTACAGATACAAGGACTGGCACAACAAGTACAATGGCTAGAAATCATTAAAAATGATTAAATACCCTTGCCTTCAGTATTTCTTCGCGATGGAAGCCTCCAAAACAGTCCCCAACAGCCGGTATTCTTCATGGGCAACCTTCAAGAGAGAGAGAAAGAGAGTAGCCATCATTAGGGAAGCCTTCAACATGATAGAATGTGCAGCGGAAGAAGGGAAAGTGGAAACACAGGAGGGAGAGAGAGAGAGAGAGAAAGATGGAGAGACAACACAGGTATGAACCTGCTCTCAATATCATCATCAAAAGGAATACATGTCCCGAGCAAGAGGGGAGAACCTCGTAAGTGAGGGACTGCAGCTAGACAAGCTAGGCAAGCAATGCAAGTAGTAAAATATGAGGGAGGCATGCCGGCTATATATACCTCTACATGAAGGCAGCGGACTAGGGATAAATACCTCCACGACTGGGGAAAATCCCAAGACCATAAAATGGGTAATAAACATGGGTAAAATATGAGTGAGGGGTGACCAGCCCCTCTGACTAACATGGTCAGCCCTAGAGACTAAAATAGGACACCAAATAGGAGGCCAGCAAGTAGGGGATGATGTCTAACACCCCCTCTCAGCACCGGATGCTGAGCAAACTCCAAGAAGCCAGAGACGCCGTCCTCGATCAAAGATGAAAGACTGCAGAAACAGGTACCAAGAAAGCTCCACAAGCAATCTCCTCAGCAACTCAGCGGCAAAAGCAACAGAACAAGCTGCCAGGTACACCGTTCCTCTGGAAGAAGACTGAATAGGAGAATTAGGGTTAGAGTAATTCATGTGGGAGACATACACAGAGAAGCAAGGAGAGAGAGAGAGAGTCGTGGGGATAAGTCAACTCATCAAGATGTGAGTGTGACTCCCCTATCACACATGTATATTGCACTAGTACACATAGTGCACTTAGTACATTAAAAGTACTAAGTGTACTATGTACTATAACTTATGGGCTTGTACACACTATAAGGGTGGGCATTATGCCTTTCGCCCAACAACCTCCCACTTAAAGGCAAAGTGCCCTTAAGTAAAGGAAAAGAAAAATCAGCATGTACATGATAATATACAAGGCCATATCAAGGCTGAAACTGGCCTCATCCAATGCCCATCAAGTGTCTGCAATGAGCAAACCGCTCCGGAGGCAAACTCTTTGTCAACAGATCAGCCGGGTTGTCATCCGTATGAATCTTAACAAGCTGAATTTGCTTCTTCTCTATCACCTCTCTGATGAAGTGATACTTCACATCCACATGCTTCGTCTTTGCATGAAAGACAGGGTTCTTTGCCAACTGGATGGCACTCTGACTGTCACAATGCAACAATGGAATATCCCCTGTATAACCCAAATCAAACACTAACCGAGATAGCCATAATGCCTCCTTGCAAGCCTCTGTGGCTGCAATATACTCGGCCTCTGTAGTAGATAAGGCTGTGCACTTCTGCATCCTGGATATCCATGACACAGCACCTCCTGTGAATGTAAACACATAACCGGTAGTAGACTTCCGGTTATCTGGATGACCGGCACAATCCAAATCCATGTAACCATGCACTAATGCATCCTGTTTGCCAAAACAAATGCACATATCCTGTGTGCCCTTCAGGTATCTCATGACACCTTTCACTGCTTCCCAATGCTTCTTGCCAGGGTTGGCCATGTATCTAGAAACCACTCCCACTGCAAATGCAATGTCCGGCCTAGTAGCAACCATGGCATACATGAGACTGCCACAAGCTGAAGCATACGGAATCTTGGCCATATCAGCCCTACCACTATCTGACTGTGGGCTGTCCATAGCACTGAGTTTCACATATGGAGGCAAAGGAGTACTAGTCTTCTTCCCCCCGTCCATATTGAACCTCTGCAAGACTTTGCCAATGTATTCCTTCTGAGACAAATACAACACATGCTGATTTCTGTCCCGAAGTATCCGCATACCCAAGATGTGATTTGCATCACCCAAATCCTTCATATCAAAGGTTTGATGCAGCCTCTGCTTCAAGGTATCCATCTCCTTACGAGATTTCCCGGCAATCAACATATCATCAACATACAAGATGAGGATCAATAGACTGCCATCCAAAGCTTTCTTGGTGTATAAGCAGTGATCTATGTCACTTCTCCTGAATTTCTGGGATTTCATGAATGTATCAAATTTATGATACCATTCCCTTGGTGCCTGTTTGAGCCCATAAAGACTCTTTTTCAGCTTGCATACAAGCTTCTCCTTTCCACTCACTGCATAACCCTCTGGCTGCTGCATGTATATCTCCTCATGGAGATCACCGTGAAGAAAAGCAGTCTTCACATCCATCTGAATCAAGTCCAGATCATCATGTGTAACCAAAGCTAACACAGCTCTAAGTGTGGTCATTTTGACCACTGGAGAGAAGATCTCATCAAAGTCCACACCATATTCCTGCTTGAAGCCCTTAGCCACTAACCTGGCTTTGTATCTTGGCTTTGCATCAGGTGCAACTTTGAGCCTGTAAACCCACTTGCATGGCAAAACCTTCTTGCCTGCAGGCAAATGCACCAACTTCCATGTTCCATTTTTGTGTAGAGAATCCATCTCTGACTTCATGGCACGCTCCCATAGAGCTTTGTCTGCCCTCTGTAAAGCCTCCTTATAACATGAGGGCTCCCCACAGTCAGTGAGCATCAAGTAGTCAACCCCTGGAACAAACCTGTCAGGGGCTCTGGAGGGTCTAGTGGACCTCCGTACCCAATGACCATCATTTGCAGGTTGCTGTCCAGCCTGCATATCACCCATTGGTGGCTCCTGTTCCATGCCATAAGGCTGAAATATCATGCCCGGTATCTCCTCTAACTGTGGTATATCCATAGGGATATCTTCTGCCATCTCTCGCTGTCCATTTGGACCATTTTCAGCACCATTTAAGGGCTGGTTTTGCTGCTGTAATGGCTGATTTACAGCCCTTGGTTGTTGTCCATGATGTCCATCATCATCAAAGATGACTCTGCTAGGCTCCTATTGCCTTGTAGGCTCCTTATACATGCATGTTTCATCAAAAATGACATCATTGCTGCGTATAATCTTTCTATTCACGGGATCCCAAAGTCTATACCCCATTTCACCTCTGTCACCATATCCTAGGAATATGCATTTGTGAGACTTAGGATCAAGTTTGGTGCGCATTTCCCTGTGTATGTGCACGTACGCAACGCAACCAAACACTCTCAAGTGCTTGTATGACGGAGGCTTCCCTGTCCATACTTCCTCTGGCACTTTCCCACCAAGCCTCGTGTTAGGTGACCTGTTTATAAGGTGAACGGCTGTCATAACAGCTTCAGCCCAAAAACCATGAGGTAACGCAGCATGTGACAACATAGAACGGACCTTCTCCTGAATGGTCCTGTTCATCCTCTCTCCTGTCCCGTTTTGTGGAGGATCATAAGGAGTAGAGAGCTCCCTCTTGATGCCTTTAGCATCACAAAAGTCCTGAAACTGTTTGGACATATACTCTCCACCATTGTCGGAACGCAAAGCCTTCAGTGTTTTGCCAGTTTGATTCTCAACATGAGCAACAAACTTCTGAAACACTGAGAATGTATCACTCTTCAAACGAAGAGGATAGACCCACACCTTGCGTGTGGAATCATCAATAAAAGACACAAAGTATTTTGCCCCTCCCAAAGAAAGCTGAGGCATCTCACATACATCTGTATGCACAAGCTCTAACTGAGCATCTTTCTGTCCAAGAGCTTTCTTGTGGGGGCACTGTAGTTGCCTACCATATATACAATGCTCACAAAACTGAAAACTTGAAAACTTTAGAGAAGGCAAGTAACCCAAAAGAGACAATTGCTCCATTCCTTTGACACTCATGTGTCCCAACCGGCTATGCCACATAGAGATTTCCGGCAGCTCGGTTGCATTTACAGTA
The DNA here is from genome assembly GCF_041138505.1 of Cibotium barometz. NCBI lineage: Eukaryota > Viridiplantae > Streptophyta > Polypodiopsida > Cyatheales > Cibotiaceae > Cibotium > Cibotium barometz. The sequence goes on from NC_141095.1 coordinate 43,135,560, forward strand.
GCATGGTGACAAACACCTGCATGCATGAAATAAAGAGTGTCCACCTTAGAGCCTCTGGCAACAACCAGTGAGCCCTTACTAATTTTCCACTTTCCACGACCAAATGTGGTAACATAATCAGCATCATCAAGCTGTCCTGTAGAAAGCAGGTTCTTCTTGATCTCAGGCACATGCCTGACATCATGGAGCATAAGCTGTGAGCCATATCAAAACACAAGCCTCACATCACCTCTGCCAAGAATCTTGCATGCATGGTTATCACCCAAATAAACCACTTCTTCATTGCCAGCAGTATACCTGACAAACAAGTCTCTGCAACCTGTGACATGAAAGGAGGCACCTGAATCAATGATCCATGAGTGCATACCATGACCACCTGTAAGAAGTGAATGGGCATCAAGTGAAGACGTAAATAGGACCTCATCCTCACTGTCACCTGCATGTGACACATTGATTTCTTCAATCTTGACTCCACTTTTGGCCTTTGGCTTTACATCTTTGGCTTCATCTTTCTCTTTGTCTTTGCCTTTTCCCTTTTCCTTTTGATCATTTTTCCATTTGTAGCATTGCTTTTTAATGTGTCCCTTCTTGCCACAATAATGGCATTCCAAATCCTTTTTGGAGCGAGAATTGCTCCTTCCCCATTCTTGGCTTTTTCCCCTTTGTTGGGATCTCCCACGTGCATTCATTGCATTGGACTTTCCAACAGAGTTGTTTTTCCTGTTCATCTCTTCTTGAAGAAGAGCACCCTCAACATCTGCATATGACAGCATAGCATGCGAATTGCTAGTGGCTGTCCTGAATGTGTCCCAACTCTCTGGCAAAGTGCATAACAGAAAAGTGGCTTTGAACTCATCATCCATTGCCAACTTTTGATTAATGACCTGGCTGACAATACCATTAAACTCATTTAGATGGGCTGTCATAGACGCCCCTTCCTTCATCTGAAGACCTATGAGTTTCTTCAACCAATACACTTTGCTTGAGGCACTTTGCTGGGCATACAAGTCCTGCAATCTCTGCCACATTCCCCAAGCTGTCTTCTCTTCACGAATGCTGAAAAGTAAAGAGTCTGACACAGACAACATGATAGTAGATCTTGCCAGCTCATCCATATCTTCCCACTCTTCAGCAGTAAGAGAAGCGGGCTTTACACCCCTTTCTTTGATAGGCTTGTGCTGCTTCTTCTGGAGCAACACATTATAACACTGGGTTTGCCAAATATCATAGTTATGTGAGCCTTCAAGCTTCTTGATGTGAAGCAATGAAGAGCTCTCACCTGTGGTTGCCATAGCAATATGCAACCTGTCAATGCTTGACTCCCTGCAAAATGTGCAAACACTGCACCAAAAGCACACAAAGTGCTCACAGTTGTTCTCCCAAGCTTTATCTCCCACTGCGGAAGCACGAATGCAACTTTTCTCCCACTATATGTGATGAAATCACCAAAATCTGGTTGCTGCAGATTTAGGACAGCACCTTAAATGTGCTCTGTTGCCCTTCCAAAGTACTGTACAACAGTACCAATTGCTCACAAATGATGTACCAAACCGGTACCGGCAAGTACAGCAGCTGAAATTGAACATTTTCCTCACTCAAATCAATGTACAGCCATGCCAAAACTTGCACAAAGCTGTGCCAAATCTGTACCAGCAGGTACAGTAGCAATAAATGCTCTCCTGGCTGTCCAAATGAGTGAAAATCAGACTTTTACAGTCCCGAACACTGCATACAACAGTCCCGAACAGAAATTGAGCAAAAGCCCCTTGACTGCAAGCTGATTTCTGAGGATTCAAGGCATAAAAGTCTTGCCTGCTGCTTTGCCAAGCTTAACAAGGATAAAATCTTGAAAAGCCCCTTGATTTAAGATCAATTGCTGATCATACATGGTACATTGACGCACATGAAGGCATCCAGAGTCTTTGCGATGCTTCCCCCAGGCCACATATACATCAAATACATGAAACCCCTTTGATTTACAGGCACATTGAGTGCTTGTCAGGCATCAACACATTGCCCAAAGCATCAACTGCGAGTGCCTGCATGCAAATCAACCAAATCGGCACAAAAGCCCCTTGATTTGCACTGCAATTTGCTGCAAATTTTGCAAATCAATACAATCGGCACAAAAGCCCCTTGATTTGCACTGCAATTTGCTGCAATTTTGCCCAAATGTGCGATTTCTCACAACTGCTTAATTGCACAATTACATCAAAAGCCCCAAATTTCGACATCCAATTTCCTACAAATTGATCCTGATTGTGACCAATGTCACCCAATTTTGCCAATTTTGCTCAAAATTGAGCAATTCGGCACCTGTACCTGCTCAATTGTGATTGTACTTGCTCAATTGCAAATCCCAAAAAAAAATTGAAGCAGAATACCTTGTAATTTTTAATTTTTTTGTTGCAAGAAAGGGGGGTTTGCTGAATTTGGTGCTGCTGCAGAAATCGTGGAGGCAAAATGACACGCGAGGAGTTCCACGGGCCCGCAGGCTGGCAGTGGTGCGTAGCTTTCCTTGCGTAGCTCTCAAGCTGTTGACGCTGCCCAATCGAGTCGGGAAGAAGCCCTCGCCTAGTGTGGGCTACACGCCTTGTGGCCAGGCGTCTGCCTAGCACTGGTAGCCAACTAGCCGGGACAGTCGCGAACGAGGAGACACCAACTCTCCCACGACAACACAACTAGCCGTTCGCCTGTATCGCCTATTTGTTGGCTACGCGGCCAGTTGACGGGTGCCGGGAGTTGTGCGCGCTGGCCTCCGACTTCGCCTAGTAGCCAGCGCCGTGTAGCGCTACACGCTTCCCAACGTCGAATCCAGGTACCACGCCGATGCCCCCTTGGATTCGCCCTTCCCAGTTGCACCCGTTCTCCACCTCCGTTCTCTCGCAAGCTTTTGGCTGCCTGCGACTAGTTCAACACACGCAGCAAAGCAGCTGCTGGAGAGTCGAGCTGCTGGCTGCCTGCGACTAGTTCAACACACGCAGCAAAGCAGCTGCTGGAGAGTCGAGCTATTACGCTCCCTTGCACACTGAATTAATTACAGATGCTGATAGAAGAAGAAACCCCTACGAGCCAGTGATTCAACACTCGAGAACAAAAAATAAACCCTAAACCAGGGCTCTGATACCAGTTGAATAGGAGAATTGTTAAAATGCTAGAAATGGGATTGATCATGGTGAAGGACATAGATTAAGCATAAGAATTAAGGTGGATTAAACCACACTAAAAACTCCATGACTAGAGAGAGAGGGAGATTGCACACTCAACACTATTCCCTTGTATTGCATATCACAATGAACCATACAATGATATAGGCTCTCAAGCCTTATCCCACTTTACATGTCATCATCCATGTGGCAACTCCTTTTCCACTCTTTTGGTCAACACTCACACACCATGCAATATTACATGTGGCATTCCTATCTCACCACAATATCTTGCACCTCTAGGGTGCTTTCCCACATACACACAACACCACGATTATATCTCTCAACACCCCCTCTTAATCGAGGTGTTCCACAACTCACCCATCATCCATCATCCATACAATGTAGCATTGCACAAACGCAATTGCTATCTCTCAACACTCCCCCTCAATGATACATTGGAGTGTCCATCATCCAAACATGTGTGCCCGTGTCTACCATCTTAGACACCTAGTCCATTTTGAGCCGACTCATCGCTCACAGCGGAACCACTGAGTCCGATTTGAACATGGAAGTTCGGGTGGGATCCAACCCATGCGCATGCACCTCACACGTGCATCGCTTTTGCACACATCACAACAACTACCGTTTCGAGCTTCTAGGTGAGCTCGGGCAGGGCGACCCTCATACCATGGATGATTACAAAATTTTTTCCGTTTTGAGCTTTAAACTCGGGTACGATTACCCTTCTCATAATTATGGGTGAAAATACCATCATTTTGGCCGAAGCCGGGCAGTGAACCCAAGTGTGTGAACAAGCGTTATCCTTCCAACCAAAAAAACACAATACCATTTACTCATCTATTGCCTTTAGCCTGCATGTGAGTACCCCTTGTGAAGGACACTTTACACCATCTCTAAGGATAACCCTTAGGGTTACTTTTAGCCATTAAAAAAAATAGAGGTGCAGCTACTATGCACTGCCAATGATGGGCCGTGGTGGGTGGCCCTTATCCACCCACTTGTTTCTTGGCTGTCTGTCTCTATTTCCAGCTTCTTCTCGTGCGCTTCGATTGCTTTCTCTCTCTGGCTGTTATCGCCCTTTCTCTTCTCCAGCTGCCCAGCCGCTCATCTACATTGTTGCGAACATTGGATGCTTCTTTTGCAACCGTGACTGAGTTCGCCTCTTTCTATTGCTTTCAATCGTGACTGTGTTTGCCTTGCTGCTGTTCACTGCAATGTTTTTTTACTGTCTCTGCTGATTCAAGGTTCACAGGAGTGTCATGTGCTGAGGATGGTGGTCATGGCTTGGGCAGTGACCAATCCACATCATTTGCACCTGTTCGTGCTGTGTAGCCTGGGGCTTTGTTGGTGGAGAAGACGATTCAAAGGCCTGTCTAACTATTGATTCTGATCACTGAAAGCGATGGCTCGTGTTTTGGTCTTTGTTTTCTCTCTGCTGGTTCTCTCCAAGCATCCCCATTTGCTGCTTGCCTGGCTAGCGATGGCTGTTCCAGATGCCTTCTTTTGACCATTCTGTGCATCCTTTCTTGTGCACTTGAGGAGTTGCTGCCTCTCTGCGCTTTAGATTTCTACTCCAATACCCTTAATTGTTTGCCTACATCTGTTTTACTGTCGTCAGTCTTCTTCTACAGTCCATGCTACTGGCAGGGGTCTCCAAGTCTATTTTGTTGGCGGAGCTACTGTCGACACCAACATCTGCACATCCGTGCTGTGTACACCTATTGTAGTCAACTCTACCTTTACTTCTAACGTGTGTGCTTGACGACCATTTTCACACTGCGCAGCCTCTTCCAAATATTCATAGTTGCAACCTCCTTGATTTCCTCTTGCTTTTGCTGAACTTTCAATATTCATACCTGCAACCTCATTTTCCATGTAGGTTCCTGTAGTCACCATTCATTCATCTTCCATAACAAGCCATTAACATGGCTCAACCAACCTCCACAATGAGGTTCAATGTGACCACTAATTAGGCTACCACGAGCTCCCAATTGAGCTCAAAATTTGCATGCTCCTCCTCTTTGCATGCTAAACCTTCAAGGGTGCTTCTCAACACGGTTTCTCTTGAAACCAAAGGTGCATAAACATGTGGAAACTGCCAAGGTTTCCATCCCCTTCTTTGCTCTCTTTCATTGAGCAAACATCAACAAGTGCATCCTCTTCTTGATGCACACACACGTGAACTCCATTGAGTTCACCATCTCACTTGCCATCATCTTGCCAAGCATGCACCTCCACACTCTTTGCTTGGAAGCAAAGAATCATGGAATCCACAAATCCCACACATAGCAACCCTTCTCAAATATGAACATTCTTCCATGCTCAAACACAAAACTTTGAGGCAAAACTTCACAAAACCAACCTTCTTGAGGCCAGCAGCATATCTTCTCTTGGCAGCTTCCTTGTTGACACCGAAGACTCCATAGTCTTCATACTTGCTGAAATCTCCATTTTCAGCTTCCTTGATGATGAGCAAGCTCTCCTTGTTGCAAAACTCCATTTGCAACTCTTTTGGGCAGCTTCTATGCAACCTCCTTGTTGCAAATCTCCTCTCAAATCCTCACATATGCAAATCCAAATGATAATATGAGTGTGCATAATTTTTTCATAATAAGCTGAAAATAATGCTTAATCAAAGAAACACACAAGCAAGCTAATATACATAATAATCACCCATGACCAAGAGCCCATTTGGCTCTGATACCATGTTAAAATGCTAGAAATGGGATTGATCATGGTGAAGGACATAGATTAAGCATAAGAATTAAGGTGGATTAAACCACACTAAAAACTCCATGACTAGAGAGAGAGGGAGATTGCACACTCAACACTATTCCCTTGTATTGCATATCACAATGAACCATACAATGATATAGGCTCTCAAGCCTTATCCCACTTTACATGTCATCATCCATGTGGCAACTCCTTTTCCACTCTTTTGGTCAACACTCACACACCATGCAATATTACATGTGGCATTCCTATCTCACTACAATATCTTGCACCTCTAGGGTGCTTTCCCACATACACACAACACCACGATTATATCTCTCAACAAGAATTAGGGTTAGAGTAATTCATGTGGGAGACATACACACAGAAGGAAGGAGAGAGAGAGAGAGTTGTGGGGATAAGTCAACTCATCAAGATGTGAGTGTGTGACTCCCCTATCACACATGTATATTGCACTAGTACACATAGTGCACTTAGTACATTAAAAGTACTAAGTGTACTATGTACTATAACTTATGGGCTTGTACACACTATAAGGGTGGGCATTATGCCTTTACTCCAACAAAGACAACCATATAGGCTGCGACGTGCTGCTCCAAATAATGGTTCCAAACCCAAGTGTAAGAACACTCCCCAAAGTCGAATGTCGTGTATCCAGCCTGGAGAAGATATGAAAAACCTCAAAACCAACCAAGATTAGATCCTGTATATAACCTATCCTGGGAGAAGCAAACTGCTCCTCACTGGAACCCTCAAAAGAAATAGAGTCAATCTGCTCCAACTCTGTACCAAGAGTAGCCAAATGCTATATAAAAGCGTCCTCTGAAAAGGTCGACATCGCAAGATGTAAAGACTCTGTAGAAAATATTGTTGGGGTAAAGGCGTTATGCCCACCCTTATAGTGTGTACAAGCCCATAAGTTATAGTACATAGTACACTTAGTACTTTTAATGTACTAAGTGCACTATATGTACTAGTGCAATATACATGTGTGATAGGGGAGTCACACACTCATGCCTCATGAGTTGACTTATCCCCACAACTCTCTCTCTCTCTCTCCCTTGCTTCTCTGTGTATGTCTCCCACATGACCTAACCCTAATTCTGTTCCTTCTCCCACACACAACTGCAGGCAATCGCATTTGATGCTGTGGATAATGTGTTGATGCCTTACAAGCACTCAATGTGCCTGTAAATCAAGGGGCTTTCATTATTTGGATGTATATGTGGCCAGGGGGAAGCATCGTGAACACTCTGGATGCCTTCATGTGCGTCAATGTACCATGTATGATCAAAAAATTGATCTTAATTCAAGGGGCTTTTCAAGTTTGTATGCTTGTTGAGCTTGGCAAAGCAGCAGGCGAGACTTTTATGCCTTGAATCCTCAGAAATCAGCTTGCAGTCAAGGGGCTTTTGCCCAATTTCTGTTCGGGACTGTTGTATGCAGTGTACGGGACTGTAAAAGTCTGATTTTCACTCATTTGGACAGCCAGGAGAGCATTTATTGCTATTGTACCTGCTGGTACAGATTTGGCACAGCTTTGTGCAAGTTTTGGCATGGCTGTACACTGTTTTGAGTGACCAAAAGGTTCAATTTCAGCTGCTGTACTTGCCGGTACAGGTTTGGTACATCATTGGTGAGCACATGGTACTGCTGTACAGTACTTTGAAGGGCAACAGAGCACATTTAAGGTGCTGTCCTAAATCTGCAGCAACCAGATTTTGGTGATTTCATCACATACAGTGGGAGAAAAGTTGCATTCTTGCTTCCGCAGTGGGAGATAAAGCTTGGGAGAACAACTGTGAGCACTTTGTGTGCTTTTGGTGCAGTGTTTGCACATTTTGCAGGGAGTCAGGCATTGACAGGTTGCATATTGCTATGGCAACCACAGGTGAGAGCTCTTCATTGCTTCACATCAAGAAGCTTGAAGGCTCGCTTAATTATGATATTTGGCAAACCCAGTGCTACAATGTGTTGCTCCAGAAAAAGCAGCACAAGCCTATCAAAGAAAGGGGTGTAATGCCCGCTTCTCTTACGGCTGAAGAGTGGGAAGATATGGATGAGCTGGCAAGATCTACTATCATGTTGTCTGTGTCAGACTCATTACTTTTCAGCATTCGTGAAGAGAAGACAGCTTGGGGAATGTGGCAGAGATTGCAGGACTTGTATGCCCAACAAAGTGCCTCAAGCAAAGTGTATTGGTTGAAGAAACTCATAGGCCTTCAGATGAAGGAAGGGACGTCTATGACAGCCCATCTAAATGAGTTTAATGGTATTGTCAGCCAGGTCATTAATCAAAAGTTGGCAATGGACGATGAGTTCAAAGCCACTTTTCTGTTATGCACTTTGCCAGAGAGTTGGGACACATTCAGGACAGCCACTAGCAATTCGCATGCTATGCTGTCATATGCAGATGTTGAGGGTGCTCTTCTTCAAGAAGAGATGAACAGGAAAAACAACTCTGTTGGAAAGTCCAATGCAATGAATGCACGTGGGAGATCCCAGCAAAGGGGGAAAAGCCAAGAAAGGGGAAGGAGCAAGTCTCGCTCCAAAAAGGATTTGGAATGCCATTATTGTGGCAAGAAGGGACACATCAAAAAGCAATGCTACAAATGGAAAAATGATCAAAAAGAAAAGGGAAAAGGCAAAGACAAAGAGAAAGATGAAGCCAAAGATGTAAAGCCAAAGGGCAAAAGTGGAGTCAAGATTGAAGAAATCAATGTGTCACATGCAGGTGGCAGTGAGGATGAGGTCCTCTTTACGTCTTCACTTGATGCCCATTCACTTCTTACAGGTGGTCATGGTATGCACTCATGGATCATTGATTCAGGTGCCTCCTTTCATGTCACAGGTTGCAGAGACTTGTTTGTCAGGTACACTGCTGGCAATGAAGGAGTGGTTTATTTGGGTGATAACCATGCATGCAAGATTCTTGGCAGAGGTGATGTGAGGCTTGTATTTTCAGATGGCTCACAGCTTTTGCTCCATGATGTCAGGCATGTGCCTGAGATCAAGAAGAATCTGCTTTCTACTGGACAGCTTGATGATGCTGATTATGTTACCACATTTGGTAGTGGAAAGTGGAAAATTAGTAAGGGCTCACTGGTTGTTGCTAGAGGCTCTAAGGTGGACACTCTTTACTTTATGCATGCAGGTGTTTGTCACCATGCTAATGTAAATGCAACCGAGCTGCCGGAAATCTCTATGTGGCATAGCCGGTTGGGACACATGAGTGTCAAAGGAATGGAGCAATTGTCTCGTTTGGGTTACTTGCCTTCTCTAAAGTTTTCAAGTTTTCAGTTTTGTGAGCATTGTATATATGGTAGGCAACTACAGTGCCCCCACAAGAAAGCTCTTGGACAGAAAGATGCTCAGTTAGAGCTTGTGCATACAGATGTATGTGAGATGCCTCAGCTCTCTTTGGGAGGGGCAAAATACTTTGTGTCTTTTATTGATGATGCCACACGCAAGGTGTGGGTCTATCCTCTTCGTTTGAAGAGTGATACATTCGCAGTGTTTCAGAAGTTTGTTGCTCTTGTTGAGAATCAAACTGGCAAAACACTGAAGGCTTTGCGTTCCGACAATGGTGGAGAGTACATGTCCAAACAGTTTCAGGACTTTTGTGATGCTAAAGGCATCAAGAGGGAGCTCTCTACTCCTTATGATCCTCCACAAAACGGGACAGCAGAGAGGATGAACAGGACCATACAGGAGAAGGTCCGTTCTATGTTGTCACATGCTGCATTACCTCATGGTTTTTGGGCTGAAGCTGTTATGACAGCCGTTCACCTTATAAACAGGTCACCTAACACGAGGCTTGGTGGGAAAGTGCCAGAAGAAGTATGGACAGGGAAGCCTCCGTCATACAAGCACTTGAGAGTGTTTGGTTGCGTTGCGTACGTGCACATACGCAGGGAAATGCGCACCAAACTTGATCCTAAGTCTCACAAATGCATATTCCTAGGATATGGTGACAGAGGTGAAATGGGGTATAGACTTTGGGATCCCATGAATAGAAAGATCATACGCAGCAATGATGTCATTTTTGATGAAACATGCATGTATAAGGAGCCTGCAAGGCAACAGGAGCCTGGCAGAGTCATCTTTGATGATGATGGACATCATGGACAACAACAAAGGGCTGTAAATCAGCCATTACAGCAGGAAAACCAGCCCTTAAATGGTGCTGAAAATGGTCCAAATGGACAGCCAGAGATGGCAGAAGATATCCCTATGGATATACCACAGTTAGAGGAGATACCGGGCATGATATTTCAGCCTTATGGCATGGAACAGGAGCCACCAATGGGTGATATGCAGGCTGGACAGCAACCTGCAAATGATGGTCATTGGGTACGGAGGTCCACTAGACCCTCCAGAGCCCCTGACAGGTTTGTTCCAGGGGTTGACTACTTGATGCTCACTGACTGTGGGGAGCCCTCATGTCACAAGGAGGCTTTACAGAGGACAGACAAGGCTCTATGGGAGCATGCCATGAAGTCAGAGATGGATTCTCTGCATAAAAATGAAACATGGAAGTTGGTGCATTTGCCTGCAGGCAAGAAGGTTTTGCCATGCAAGTGGGTATACAGGCTCAAAGTTGCACCAGATGCAAAGCCAAGATACAAAGCCAGGTTAGTGGGTAAGGGCTTCAAGCAGGAATATGGTGTGGACTTTGATGAGATCTTCTCTCCAGTGGTCAAAATGACCACACTTAGAGCTGTGTTAGCTTTGGTTGCACATGATGATCTGGACTTGATCTTCACGGTGATCTCCATGAGGAGATATATATGCAGCAGCCAGAGGGTTATGCAGTAAGTGGAAAGGAGAAGCTTGTATGCAAGCTGAAAAAGAGTCTTTATGGGCTCAAACAGGCACCAAGAGAATGGTATCATAAATTTGATACATTCATGAAATCACAGAAATTCAGGAGAAGTGACATAGATCACTGCTTGTACACCAAGAAAGCTTTGGATGGCAGTCTATTGATCCTCATCTTGTATGTTGATGATATGTTGATTGCCGGGAAATCTCGTAAAGAGATGGATGCCTTGAAGCAGAGGCTGCATCAAACCTTTGATATGAAGGATTTGGGTGATGCAAATCACATCTTGGGTATGCGGATACTTCGGGACAGAAATCAGCATGTGTTGTATTTGTCTCAGAAGGAATACATTGGCAAAGTCTTGCAGAGGTTCAATATGGACGGGGGGAAGAAGACTAGTACTCCTTTGCCTCCATATGTGAAACTCAGTGCTATGGACAGCCCACAGTCAGATAGAGACAAGGCTGATATGGCCAAGATTCCGTATGCTTCAGATTGTGGCAGTCTCATGTATGCCATGGTTGCTACTAGGCCGGACATTGCATTTGCAGTGGGAGTGGTTTCTAGATACATGGCCAACCTTGGCAAGAAGCATTGGGAAGCAGTGAAAGGTGTCATGAGATACCTGAAGGGCACACAGGATTTGTGCATTTGCTTTGGCAAACAGGATGCATTAGTGCATGGTTACACGAATTCGGATTATGCCGGTCATCCAAATAACCGGAAGTCTACTACCGGTTATGTATTTACATTCACAGGAGGTGTTGTGTCATGGATATCCAGGATGCAGAAGTGCACTGCCTTATCTACTACAGAGGCCGAGTATATTGCAGCCCCACAGAGGCTTGCAAGGAGGCATTATGGCTATCTCGGTTAGTGGTTGATTTGGGCTATACAGGGGATATTCCATTGTTGCATTGTGACAGTCAGAGTGCCATCCAGTTGGCAAAGAACCCTGTCTTTCATGCAAAGACGAAGCATGTGGATGTCAAGTATCACTTCATCAGAGAGGTGATAGAGAACAAGCAAATTCAGCTTGTTAAGATTCACACGGATGACAACCCAGCTGATCTGTTGACGAAGAGTTTGCCTCCGGAGCGGTTTGCTCATTGCAGACACTTGATGGGCATTGGATGAGGCCAGTTTCAGCCTTGATATGGCCTTGTATATTATCATGTACATGCTGATTTTTCTTTTCCTTCATTTAAGGGCACTTTGCCTTTAAGTGGGAGGTTGTTGGGGTAAAGGCGTTATGCCCACCCTTATAGTGTGTACAAGCCCATAAGTTATAGTACATAGTACACTTAGTACTTTTAATGTACTAAGTGCACTATGTGTACTAGTGCAATATACATGTGTGATAGGGGAGTCACACACTCATGCCTCATGAGTTGACTTATCCCCACAACTCTCTCTCTCTCTCTCCCTTGCTTCTCTGTGTATGTCTCCCACATGACCTAACCCTAATTCTGTTACTTCTCCCACACACAAATATGGGGTCCATCTGCTCAAACTCCATAACATGAGTTGCCCAATGCAATACATAAGTACACGCTATTGAGGTGGGCATCGCAAGATGAAAGGACTCCACATCCCCCTCTGAAAAATGATATTGTCGGACTGGTACAAGCCCAACCTGATTCTGATCCAAATCCAACAAACTCTGAAAGTACCACTGTGCCCGAGGCACGGTTAGCAACCACAGATCCAAAGCATCCCACTGGGTCCAAAAAACCATCGTCCAAAACAACAAGCCATCAGAGCTGGGGGGGAGGGGCATCCTCAGAAGCATCACAAAGAGAGGCAGAGGTAGGCTCCTCACAATGAGAAAGGGAAGCAGGAATATAAACTGCAGTGGCAACAAAGTCCTCAAAAGCATCACAGATAGCAGAAGACTGTTCCAGAAGTAGAACCAGATCCCAGAATCAGCAACAGATAAAAGATCCATGTGAAAGGATCACACCGCAAAAGGGCAAAACACCCTCCTTGTTCTGCAAATACAGCAAAGAACACAAGCTCGGACAAAATAAACTCTGCTCAGGATCTCTGAAAAGATCATTGCTCTCCTCCAAATAACTGTAAACTCCTGTCAAAGAAGAATGTCTCCACAGCTCCCGAAACTGATCCTCAAGTGAAGTAGCTGGAGAAAGGCTCCCTCTGAGTGTAGAAAACTCCTGTGGGAAGCAAAACACAGCCAAAACACTGCTATCCAGCAAAAATAGCACTCCACCGCCAAGAAGGCGAGGAACATGTAGAAACCGAGAAACTGTGTAGGCCAGGAACAAAACACAGGTAAAGATGCTCCAAAATCAGCAAAACACTAACTGAAATCAGAAATTCAGAATCCTCCTCAAGTACCAAACTACCTCCAAAGCCACAATCCAATCAAGAAACCCCCTCTGCAAGTGATCTCTGTCCACTAGAGAAGAAAACGCAGCCAAACAAGGGCTACAAACCTGAAAATTCAGGCCAACCAGTGTCCACACCTCCTATGAGGAAAAACGCTGAAGAGAAGGTACCTTCGGGTCCAACAGATGAAGCCCAATTGAAGGTAGAGCTACCAGCAAGATCGGTTCAGAAAAAAACGCAGCAATCATGGCTGCAAATCTGAAAACGCAGAGGTATAAGGGGCTGAATATGGAAACGCTGAAGAAATAGGTACACCCAAGCCTCAGATCAGCAAATCAGCATCAAAAACCTGTAGAAGAAAAAAACGCAGCAAATATGCTGCTACTGGCCTGTACAAAACATGCGACCAGCACTACAGGGGGGTATGAGCGCTGAGAATTGCTGAAAACTGATGTAGACAGCCACTTGAAGAAAAACGCAGCAACCTATGTGCTGCTGCCCTTGCTGAAAACGCAAAAACGCAGGTCTGTCCAGGGGCAGAAAAAACGCAGATACAAAGAGGTATAGGAGGGAGCATCCAACGCTGAAAATCACCGGCGCTCTGATACCATGATAGAATGTGCAGCGGAAGAAGGGAAAGTGGAAACACAGGAGGGAGGGAGAGAGAGAAAGATGGAGAGAAAACACAGGTAAGAACCTACTCTCAATATCATCATCAAAAGGAATACATGTCCCGAGCAAGAGGGGAGAACCTCGTAAGTGAGGGACTGCAGCTAGACAAGCTAGGCAAGCAATGCAAGCAGTAAAATATGAGGGAGGCATGCCGGCTATATATACCTCTACATGAAGGCAGCCGACTAGGGATAAATACCTCCACGACTGGGGAAAATCCCAAGACCATAAAATGGGTAATAAATATGGGTAAAATATGAGTGAGGGGTGACCAGCCCCTCTGACTAACATGGTCAGCCCTAGAGACTAAAATAGGACACCAAATAGGAAGCCAGCAAGTAGGGGATGATGTCTAACACAACAACGGTGGTAGAGGCTAGTGTGCAGCAAGAGAGCCTCTATTAATGAAGAGAGAGGACTCCAATTTATAGATTTGGGCCTCCCATGAGCTAAAATGGCAAGAGAAGGCTACAATGACAAGTGGAGAGCCACATAATAGCTGAAGTGACAAGTGTGAGGCCACTTGTCTCACTTTGATTCACTTTATAACAAGTGTCAGGCCACTTATCTTACTTTGGTTCACTTTCTTGCCACATGTCCCACTCTAAGAGATGCGTCCTTCCATAATCTTTACCTCTAAAAATATCCCAACTAGTAGACATTCTGTCATAAGCACTTTGCCAACTCTTGGTATCTGCTCAATTCCAAATGTAATGACGCGAACAGAATTTCCATCGGAGTCGGGCCAAAAATAGCAACTCTCCTAAATTTTAGGAGTGTGGTCCTTTGTATTCTAGGATAATCCCCCATTCCCAAAGCTTGTACTTTCCAAATATTTAGACATCTTGGAGTCCACCAGACCCCTTTCATACTGGGAAATGTCGAGGCTAGTGACACCACCTTTGCCATCACGATCCCCTCTCTAACTTTATTAGATTTTGTTTCCAGAGGGGGATACATTCCTTCTGCCATTGTCTGTGTGGGACCCTAGCATCCATTTTTTTCTCTCATCTTCTCTCATGGTTCCCTTTTTGGCCTGAGAGGGGGTGTGAGAAAACGGCATTTTTCCCAACCCTACAAAGGGTATTTTTCTGGGTTTTTTATGTTTTATTTGGGGTTTTTTGTCTTGGCCGCTGGCCTACACCTCTTAGGCTGACCGACCAACACCCTCCCCCCTCACTATATATAACCTTGCCTATCCTTCATCATTGGTGTACCACTTTATTGTCATATCTGGTACCATATGGCCACTACACGAGACAGCAGGCCACTCTCTGCCACCGTGGGACAGCAGCTCTCTCTGCTATCATCAGCATTTACATCTGCTGGTACAGGCCGCCTACATCAAGACTGACATCAGCGTTTACATCTGCTGGTACAGGCCGTCTACATCACAGTTGACTTCAACGTTTACATCCTTTTACATCAGCTTTTCACATCAGGCTTACATCTGCCTATAATCAGGCTTACATCAGCGTTTCACATTAGGTTTACTACAGCCTCTCATCAGTGCTTACATTTGGGCTGACATCAGCATTTATCTTGAGCCTTACAGCAACGCTTACATCAAGGCTCACATCAGTGCTTACATCAGCATAACATCTGCGTTTTACCACAGCCCACTCTCTGCTTAGCTTCACCATCGACATCACATCAGGTACGTAGTGTCACCATTTGGCCACCCGAATGGTTCACTATGTGCATATTGGATTGGTGTCCATGGCTTATGGAATGTGCGTATGCATGTGATTGACACGTGTCATGCTGTATAGTTGGATATGATATTCCGTTGGGACTTGACGTTATCATGCCCGGAATATCTGGAGGACTTGGCTTTCCGCTGGGACTTGTGCCTTTGTGTACATGCCCGGAAACGCCTGGAGGATTGGCTTTCCACTGGGTCTGGTATCGCATATACTTGCCTGGAAACGCCTGGTCTTATATGGTTTCATGAACGGAAAATGCTCATGCCAATGCTGCATTGCATAGCATCTTTATGTGCTTGCTTGCAATTGAAATTGCATGCTGTTTTCATGCTTGATTGACCAATGTGTAGTTCCGGGTAAGGGGACGCCCGACCGTGAACCGTGCGTGTGAAACTGTCTGCTGACATGGTTGTGTGGCATGTGAACAGGTGGTAAGTATTACCCAATCTAGGCTCAAATAGCCCTTAGGACTTAGCCAATATTTATAAGTGTGTGCGTTCCCACTTCATTAAAGTTTGGGCGTCCAAAAGTCACTTATAAATTATGACCGCTTCCAAGTTCACACTCGCTGAAGTCCTGAGGCGGACAAGACTCAATGTCCAGGACCTGATCCTCCCTTTTTACTCATAAATGGGCATCTCCCCATGTCCTCTCACCTGATTGGATCCCAATTCACTTACTTATTAAGAGAAAATTCGTGTTTTCTCTTCATGAGGGTTTTTGGAGGCTGAAAACTCTGTTTTTCCACCATTTTTCTCCATTTCCAAGCTCTCCATAGCCATACCCAACTTGCTAGGGTGTTTTCCAAGCTTCCAAGAGTATTTCCAAGTGCTAATCACTCTCCTACTCACTCCCAATGACTGAAATTCAGCAAAACAGCTCTCATTTTTGCTGTAATTTCTGGTCTTTTTGCTGAAAACCCTAATTTCAGCCTTCCTTTCTCAAGCTGAACCATAGGGGAAGCTTTCCAAGGGTTCCCTTCATCCTCTTGAAGACTTTTGTCGTGAAGGATTGCGGCAAATCGAAGATATCACCACTTCTAAAGCTTCCAACGCGAAGGCTTCCGCTTGCAACAACTTCTATGAAGACTGGTAAGGTAATTGGACAATGTGTTGTCATTACTTATTAGGTAGAAGGGCAGGACTCCTTGTTTAGCCGCCCTGTGTAGTATTTCTCTTGTCCTATGTGCTCTTGAAGATGTTGCTACCTTGCTTGGTAGAACATAGAGCCAATGGTAGAGAATATGGGCACTAAAGTCCGGCCGAGCATCAAGGCAGCTCCTTGGTGATCTACATCGACATACCATTGTTTTCTAAATGCTGAATTTCATATGCATTGGCATGGAGGATTTGGCAATGGATGCCCGTGAAGCTATGTATTGAATTTCTCCAATAGTAATACAATTTACTCAAGAGAGGGGTCAGCCGTTCCGGCTCATGGTGTGTCTCTTGTCAATTCAACAATTTACTTCTTGTATATGAGCAAGTGTCCTTCAAATCTTAGTGTATTTAAGTGTATTGATTAGCATTGTGTTCAACCAAGTTACATTGGTATCAGAGCATACGGTTCTCTTTCACTTCTATCGTGAGAGACGATGACCGTGAACACTAGCTATCTCTACACTTAGAACATTATGGACAGCCATACAATGAATGTTGGAGATGCTAATACAAGAGGCAGGGACAATGAAATGCATGCCTCCAATGCTTTACAGGATGAGCAATAAGGAACATGAATATGTGGGACAACCGTCCCATGGCGAAGAGAAGATGCAAGAAGAAGAGTCCATAGTCTTGAGGGCTGAACTTACTCGTATGCAGGCTCTTCTCCATGCACAAGAAGAAGAATTGAATCTCTATCGCCACAAGGATCCATTGGTACATGATCGTTTGAAGGCCAAGAAAGCTGAATCTTATATGGATCATGCAATGGCAATGATTGCTCAAGAGTTGCACATGCAACCGAGGGATGCAGCACGTGCATACTTGGCTCGTACCGAGGATTCCTATGCAGAAAAGGCAACCATCCCACATGTCTTGGAATCCCCACTGGTGCCCGAACAAGAACTTATGCCTAAGAGGATAAATCTCCATGCTATGGGAGAGGAACAATCAGTGACTTCACGCCATGCAGGAATACCTCATGTAGCCCGTGAAGGATACAATGTTTATGGCAGTGGTCAAAATGTATGTCAAATGCCATTGCCGGCTGAAAATGTACATGCACAACACATGCAACATGGACTGTAATTTTCTGTTGGTGCAGGTATTCCGCATATCTCTCATGCCACTCATGCCTTCGAGTGTGCTCGTGAGGGAGAAGTTATGGCTGAAAATGTATCAATGCATGTTAAGGAGCCAGCCATGCCTCATGCTTACAGGGCACATGTATCTATGCCTTATGCATCACCTTTTGGTCCAAAAATGATGCCAGTTATTACAGGGGCTGTCCCAATGGACAAACATGGGGGAAAACATGTTGAGATGCACACACATGCATCAAAGTCTCGTGACTTCAAAGCCGAAGACAAATCTGTGAAGTTTGACACATATCATGGGGAATATGATGCATCAAAGGCACTTGCTTTTATTGCCCAGTTTGATATTGCTTTCAATGATGAGGATTTCACTCAAAAATCCATGATCCGGCATGTAAGCATGTTCATGAAAGGCACTGCTGCCCATTGGTGGCTCACGAAGAAGCTCTCACCGAATCCTCTTAGATCATGGGAAGAGTGCAAGGAGAGGTTCTATGCTCAATTCTTGCCTCCCAATGCATTGAATGAGATAGCAATGAAGTGGGATTGGGTAAAGCAAAATGAGGGGGAATCGGTAAATGCATATGTACAAAAGTTTTGGAAAGTGCTTTTGGAGGTGTCTCCATTTATGCATGTCACCGAGGCGGAAAGGAAGAGAAGGTTTCAATCAGGATTGCAACCCGTGTACAAAGCGGAATTACAAATGTATCTTGGTCATACCTTACACCAATTAATCGCAGCCGCCACCGCCACCGAGCAATTGGAACTCAAATTGAGTCGATCCAATAAGGCTAAACCCTCATTTCAAGGCAAAGAGAGGGCTGTCCAAAACCTGCAAAATGATGGACAGCCACCTAAAAGGGACCAAAACCAAGCCAAATCAGGTCCAAAAGCTGAAAATAAGTTTGCTAAAAAGCGTCCTTATAAGCCGGCAAACTTTGGTCTTAGTGCTGAGAAGGAGGAGCAATATATGCGTGAAGGCAAATGCTTTACTTGTGGCAGCACTGAGCACATGGCAAGAGCATGAACAAATAAGAAGAACAAAGCTGAAAATGCTAATGTACCGAAGCCTAATGTGCATATGGTTCCGGATGTGCATATGGTTCCGGATGTGCAGGGTGGATCATGAGGATTTTCTTGTGGCGCCTTTGAATGGCTGTGATGTATTGCTTGGAAAGCCTTGGCATACACGTATTGATCCGTGCAAGGCTTACAAGACTAACAGGATCACCTTCATGCATAAAAGCCGAGAACGTGTAATTGATGCTGGTGAAGAGGGTGATACCATTCCCCTTGTATCTCATGTACAAATTAAGAAAATAATGAAAAAGAGTATTTTTGCGTACTTGATTTTTGTACGAGATCCTGTTGAGGAAAATGATGTACATGTAAACACTCTTTATAATGATAGACTGAAATTTTTGCAAGAGCACAATGATTGTTTTACTGATGAGTTACCACCTGTACGACCGGAAGATCATCGCATTGATCTTGTGCCGGGTAGCTCACCACCTAATAGGCCAGCCTATCGTATAAGTGCATCCCAAAAAGAGGAGATCATGAAGCAAGTAAATGAGCTTCTTGAGAAGGGTTTGGTTCAGCCAAGCTCTTCCCCATATTGTTCACCCGTCCTCTTAGTTCAAAAGAAGGATGGATCCTTTCGTATGTGTGTGGATTATAGAGCTTTGAATAAGCTTACCATTAAGAATCGGTTTCCGATTCCACGCATAGACGACATCCTTGACAAGTTGGATGGATCGGCATGCTTTAGCCAAATTGATCTCAAGAGTGGATATCATCAAGTGCGTGTAGTGCCTCGAGATGTACACAAAATTGCTTTCAAGACAGCATTTGGACTTTATGAGTATCTTGTTATGCCTTTTGGTCTTACAAATGCCCCGGCTACATTCAATAGAATGATGGATCACATATTCCGTGGGTACAGGAAATTTACAGGTGTCTTCTTTGATGACATCCTAGTCTTCTCGAAGACCGAAGAAGAGCATAAAGCTCATTTGGCTATTGTTTTTGAAGAGCTCCATAAGCATAAACTCTTCATAAATGCAAAGAAGAGTGAGTTCTTCTTGTCAGAGATACATTATCTTGGGCATATTGTGTCCAAAGATGGAGTGCGGATGGATCCTGCAAAGATTGATGCAATTCGGAATTGGCCCGAATTGAGTTCGGTACATGAGATCCGTAGTTTTCTTGGATTATGCTCTTACTACCGCAGGTTCATTCGGCACTTTGCATGAATTGCTTCTCCTTTGCATGGATTGCTTCTCCTTTGCATGATTTGACAAAGAAGAAGGCCGTGTTCAAATGGACTAATGTAGAGAGAGATGCATTCCTCAAATTGAAAGATGCAACTACTCATGGTCCAGTGTTGATCGTTCCAAATTTGCAAAAGCCTTTTTGTGTGGAATGTGATGCATCTGGAAATTGCATAGGAGCTGTCCTTAATCAAGAGGGACACGCCGTGGCTTATGACAGCCGTAGGTTGCATGATGCAGAGCTATCTCTTGGCATATATGAGAAAGAGCTCTTGGCTATAATTCATACACTTACTATATGGAAACATTACCTTCTTGGGGCTGATTTCACTGTGAAGACAGATCACCAGAGGTATTTTCTTACTCAAACTAAGTTGTCAGAGAAGCATATGAGGATGGCCAATTTCCTCTCTATGTTTCATTTTCAAATCTTGCACACCCCGAGAAAGAAGAATATAGTGGCCGATGCATTGTCACGAAAAGCCGTATGTAGCAGTTATCTCGGTTGCCTCTCATGGGCATTTGTCTACCATGCGTGATTTGTATCATACGGATGCTGATTTTGCCACTATTTGGGCTGATTTGATGGCTGGTCATGCACATGCCTCATATGTGATCAAAGAGGGTTATCTCATGAAAGATAATTGCCTATGTGTGGTGTCTGACATGAGGCAAAAGGTTTTGGATGAGTGCCATACTCCTCCATATGCTGGTCATAGAGGCATAATGCCTACTACGCACATGATTGAGCGGTATTTCTTTTGGCCAGGTATGCGGAAGGACATAGAGGCACATGTACGTGCATGTATCACCTGTCAAAAGGTCAAATTTGATAGGCAAAAGGCACCAGGTTTGCTTCAGCCATTGCCTATTCCCACGCAGCAGCCATGGGAAAGTATTGCAATTTGGACAATTGTGGACAGGTTTAGCAAGCAAGCTCATTTCTTGCCGGTCAAAAAGACCATCAAAGCTGAGCATATGGTTAAAATATATCTTGCACAAGTGTTCAAACATCATGGAATGCCGAAGTCCATTGTGGGGGATAGAGATCCCGGGACTACAAGTCTCTTTTGGTGGGCCTTATTTGATAATATAGGCACCAAATTGGACTTCTCATCAGCTTATCACCCTCAAACGGATGGGCAAAGTGAGGCTGCAAATTCAGCTGTGTTGGATCTCTTGAAATGTTATGTGGCAGATCAGAAGTCTTCTTGGGAGAAGTACTCACCGCTTGTGGAATTTGCATACAACAACACAGTACATGCATCTACGGGAAAGGCCCCGTTTGAGATTGTTTATGGTAAGGTGGTTTTGCCACCCATCCTTCGCACAAAGGATGAGATATTTACAGCTGATGAGTATGTAAGAGACTTGGATATTGCTTTTGCTCAGGTGCGGACAGCCATTGCAAGGTCACAAGACAAGCATAAAAAGGCTGCCGACAAGCATAGAAGGCAATTGGATGTTAAAGAGAATGATTGGGTATTGCTGAAATTTGAGAAAGCAAGACTTGCAAAGAGGCCTGGCAAAGAGGATGCATATCCTAAGCTTGCAACCAGGTACTATGGACCTTTTCAAGTGATCGAGAAGATCAATGAAGTGGCTTTCAGATTGGCATTACCTAATCATTGGCACATACACAATGCTTTTCATGTGAGTCTCCTTCGCAAGTATGTAGGGCCGGAGCCCAGTGAAATGGTCATTGAGAATCCACCAGAAGTGGATGAGCTTGAGAAGATCTTGCAGCCAGAGCAGATTGTGTATCACAAGGAACGCAAGCTTGCTGCAGGCAAAGTTGTGAGGCGTTACCTTGTGAAGTTTAAGAACTATCTTCCCATTGATGCTAAATGGATAGATGAAGAGTTCTTCAAAGATTGCCCGCATGTGCTTCAGACATATTTGGATGCATTTCAGTTGCGGACAACTGTTTAGAAGCGGAGGGGATGTCACCATTTGGCCACCCGAATGGTTCACTCTTGCTTTCACACTATGTGCATATTGGATTGGTGTCCATGGCTTATGGAATGTGCCTATGCATGTGATTGACACGTGTCATGCTGTATAGTTGGATATGATATTCCGCTGGGACTTGACGTTATCATGCCCGGAATATCTGGAGGACTTGGCTTTCCGCTGGGACTTGTGCCTTTGTGTACATGCCTGTAAACGCCTGGAGGATTGGCTTTCCACTGGGTCTGGTATCGCATATACTTGCCTGGAAACGCCTGGTCTTATATGGTTTCATGAACGGAAATTGCTCATGCCAATGCTGCATTGCATAGCATCTTTATGTGCTTGCTTGCAATTGAAATTGCATGCTGTTTTCATGCTTGCTTGACCAATGTGTAGTTCCGCGTAAGGGGACGCCCACCCGTGAACCGTGCGTGTGAAACTGTCTGCTGACATGGTTGTGTGGCATGTGAACAGGTGGTAAGTATTACCCAATCTAGGCTCAAATAGCCCTTAGGACTTAGCCAATATTTATAAGTGTGTGCGTTAGTTCACACTCACTGCTGAAGGCCCGAGGCGGACAAGACTCAATGTCCAGGACCTGATCCTCCCTTTTTACTCATAAATGGGCATCTCCCCATGTCCTCTCACCTGATTGGACCCCAATTCACTTACTTATTAAGAGAAAATTCGTGTTTTCTCTTCATGAGGATTTTTGGAGGCGGAAAACTCTGTTTTTCCACCATTTTTCTCCATTTCCAAGCTCTCCATAGCCATACCCAACTTGCTAGGGTGTTTTCCAAGCTTCCAAGAGTGTTTCCAAGTGCTAATCACTCTCCTACTCACTCCCAATGACTGAAATTCAGCAAAACAGCTCCCATTTTTGCTGTAATTTCTGGTCTTTTTGCTAAAAACCCTAATTTCAGCCTTCCTTTCTCAAGCTGAACCATAGGGGAAGCTTTCCCAGGGTTCCCTTCATCCTCTTGAAGACTTTTGTCGCGAAGGATTGCGGCAAATCGAAGATATCAACACTTCTAAAGCTTCCAACACGAAGGCTTCCGCTTGCAACAACTTCTATGAAGACTGGTAAGTTAATTGGACAATGTGTTGTCATTACTTATTCAGTAGAACGGCAGGACTCCTTGTTTAGCCGCCCTGTGTAGTATTTCTCTTGTCCTATGTGCTCTTGAAGATGTTGCTACCTTGCTTGGTAGAACATAGAGCCAATGGTAGAGAATATGGGCACTGAAGTCGGACCGGGCATCAAGGCAGCTCCTTGGTGATCTACATCGACATACCATTGTTTTCTAAATGCTGAATTTCATATGCATTGGCATGGAGGATTTGGCAATGGATGCCCGTGAAGCTATGTATTGAATTTCTCCAATAGTAATACAATTTACTCAAGGGAGGGGTCGGTCGTTCCGGCTCATTGTGTGTCTCTTGTCAATTCAGCAATTTACTTCTTGTATATGAGCAAGTGTCCTTCAAATCTTAGTGTATTTAAGTGTATTGATTAGCATTGTGTTCAACCAAGTTACACATAGCACCAATGTCACCAGAGCTTGCACCACTCGGGATAGAAGCCCTCTCTACTCCTTTCCATCTCAAGTACGCAGCACCCGTGTCACCAGAGATGTCACCAGCCTGGACATTTCCCAGTCTGAAAGGGGTCTGGTGGATGTCAGAATCTGCAGCGGAAATGATAACCAAACTTGGGTAGACAAGAGCAAGTAGACTGCATAAAATAAACAGCACAAGAAACACAGAGAGATAGGTGTGTAAACTCTTCTCTATACACAAGATCCCGAGAAAACTGAATGAATAAGTGGTGGGGGCAAGGGGCCTATATATATGCCCCTGTGAGAGCAGTCGGCCAGCATAAAAGATACCCACGACTGCATAAATGCAGTCCGCCAGCAACAGAAGTGTCCACGACTGAGTGAATGCAGTCGGCCAGCAGTCCAGTAGCCCACGCATCACCTGTGTGATGTCGGCCAGCCACAGGACTGCTGTTGGGACAGTCGGCCAGCCCTGGAGTGCTCCTGCCAACCTCTGGCAACCCTCCCCACCACTAGAAAAAATGGGAAAAATACGGGGAGTGTGGAAAAATGATAAAACACCTTATACAGGGCGGGCACACCCACAACAGAGGCCCTGGTGTATAAATATAGCCAGGAGATGACTTCTAACACCCCCTCTCAGCTCTTGGCTGTGAAACCAACCCAAGGGAGCTGGAGTGCCGCCTGAGCGTAGCCTGAGGTAGAGACTTCGTGAAGAGGTCCGCTGCATTGTCCTCCGTCGAACAATAAAGTAGCAAGATGTCACCAACCAAGATCTTCTCACGTACAAAGTGATACTGTATCTCTATATGCTTGGTCCGGGCATGGAAAACCGGGTTCCGAGCAATAGCTATACAACTCTGGTTATCGCACTGGATGACTGTGGGCTCCCTCTGTGGAAACCCAATCTCGCCTACCAGCCTCCGCAGCCATACAACCTCACAAGCAGCACCACAAGCAGCCCGATACTCTGCCTCCGTCGAAGAAAGGGCAATAGTTGGCTGCCTCTTGCTGCTCCAAGAAATTGCTCCTGAGCCGAGGGTAAAACTGTATCTTGAAGTAGATCTCCTCGTGTCTGGATCTCCTCCCCAATCTGAGTCACTCCAACCTTGGAGCCTGACTCCATTCCCTCCTGTGTAAAAGAGTCCCAGATCCTTCGTACTCTACAGATACCGCAAGATCCGCAATCCTGCGTCCCAATGAGACTTCAATGGTGTCTGCATAAAAGAGCTCAACAACCCCACGGAGAAGCTCAAGTCCAATCTGGTGTTCAGCAACCAGATCAATGAACCAACCAACTTCCTGTACTGCGAGGCATCAACTGGCTCACAAGGATCAGTAACGGTTAACTTTGTGTTCTGGTCCATCGGCGAAGTAATAGGCTTGCAGTTCTCCATCCCAAAGGCCTCAAGCAACTCATGAACATACCGCTGCTGAGAGATGAAAAACCCCCTCTGGGTCTGCCAGTTCTCCAATCCCAAAAAGAAGTGGAGTAAGCCTAAGTCGGTCATCTCAAACTCCTTTGACAAGGCAGCCTTCGTCACTCCAATGTGCTCCACATGACCGCCGGTGTGAATGAGATCATCCACATAAAGGATGATAAGCGTGACCATGCCGCGTTCCCGAAAGAGATACAGGTTCGGATCTGCAACCGATCTCTGAAATCCAGTTCGAATAAAGAAGGAATCAATCTTCTGATTCCAAGTCCTGGGAGCCTGCTTAAGACCATACAAGGCCTTAGGTAACCTGTAAACCATCCCTTCCGATCCTGGAACAATAAAGCCTGGAGGTTGCTCAACGTACACCTCCTCCTGCAGGTCACCATTAAGGAACGCAAATTTCACATCCATTTGATACATGGGCCACCTCTGAGAAGAAGCAAGGGCAAGAACGGTCCAAATCGTGGACATCCGCGCTGTCGGTGCAAAGGTATCCTCGTAGTCGATGCCTGGCCGCTGAGCATAACCTTTAGCCACAAGCCTGGCTTTGTGTTTATCCACCGACCCATCAGACGCATATTTGGTCTTAAAGACCCATTTGACACCAATGACTGACCGCTTCGACGGCCTCGGTACCAACTCCCAAGTGTGGTTCTTCTCGATGGCATCAAGTTCCACCTGCATGGCTTTCCTCCAAGTATCCTGTGAAAGGGCTTCCTTTACGGAAGTGGGCTCTTTATCCCGCATGATACGAGACATCAAAGCATAGTTCACCTGAAGAAGCTCCGCTATGTTGCTTTTATCTCGGACTCTATGGGATCTTCAAGAGCCGTCCTCTGTGGTCCACTCGGAGGGTGGCTCCGTGACACCTGACTCCCGAAGGGTGTCTAACAACCACCTAGGTACTCGAACAGATCGTGGAGCCTCCTGTGGTCGCGGGGGCTCTACTCCAGCTGCGGGCTCAACCTCCTGTGATGACTAAGGTGGACCAACTGGAATGATAGACTGGGAATCATCATCAGACGCCTCTGGATCTCCAAGAAGTGGCGGCTCCTCGACAGTGGATGCTGGAACATGCTCGTCAAAGACCACATCCCGGCTGACAACAATCTCGTTCCTATCTGGATCATACAACCTGTATCCCTTGGAAAGAGAGTTATACCCAACAAATACCAGCTTGCAGGACTTTGGAGTCAAGCTTCCCCCTCTGCTTCTTCAGAATATGTACATACGCGTCACTCCCAAAGACATGGAAGTGCGAGACATCGGGTTTCCTGCCAAAGTATGCCTCAAATGGAGTCATATGCGGTACTGAAGTCGTCGGAGATCGGTTAATGGTATGGACAGCCGTTGCCACAGCCTCACCCCAAAGTGGACGAGGAAGATC
The DNA here is from genome assembly GCF_041138505.1 of Cibotium barometz. NCBI lineage: Eukaryota > Viridiplantae > Streptophyta > Polypodiopsida > Cyatheales > Cibotiaceae > Cibotium > Cibotium barometz. The sequence goes on from NC_141095.1 coordinate 43,161,883, forward strand.
ATGATGCTCCAGCATGGTCCTCGCCATCTCCACCACAGTCCTGTTCTTGCGTTCAACAACTCCATTCTCCAAAGGCGATCCGGTATTGGCCAGTTCCCTTTTTATGCCATGATCTGCACAAAATCTGAGAAATACAGTCGAGGAGAATTCACCTCCTTTATCAGCCCTAAGAGTCTTGACCTGAAATCCAGACTCTTTCTCCACCATCACATGCCAATCCTTGAACCGAGCAAAAGCCTGGTCCTTCTGGGAAAGAAAGTAGACCCACGTGAATCTGGTACAATCATCAACAAGCAGCATAAAGTAGAGAGATCCTCCCAAAGATGGTATCTGCTGAGGTCCACACAAGTCAGTGTGAATCAACTCCAATGGTTTCGAAGCCCGCCTGGAAGCCTGCTTCGGAAAGGATTCCCTGTGCTGCTTACCACGTATGCAAGAGCTGCAACGCCCTTGCCTACTACCAACATCTGGCAAGCCAACCACCATCTGGTCCCAGAAAGCTCGCCTCAATGCATCCACATTTAAGTGGCCAAAACGAAAGTGCCACAAATCTCCGACCTGAGAACCTGTCAATGTGGAGAGTGCAGAGAGCTTGTAGATACCATTCTCCACACCGCCTTCCCAAACAACCTGGCCAGTCTCACGGTCCCTTAGAGCAACTGAATGCTCCTCAAATTCCACCCGAAAGCCAGTCTTGCATACCTCATGCACTGACAGAAGATGAAAACCCAGAGCAGGGACATAAAGAACACGGGAAGCATGCTTGCCCCCCTTGCCGTCGGGAATAATCTCCATCCGGCCCTCACTATGTATCGGAATAGTGGAGTTATCGCCAATAAAGATGCGACATAACTGCCGTTTCAGATCCAGAAAGAAGTCACGGGATGGAGTCATGTGCCTGGAAGCACCACTGTCGAGAATCCATCCCCGAGTATCCTTCGCGGTGAAGCCAACTGCCTCCTCGCTCGAAGATGATGAAGCATCGGAGTCCACCATCTCTAACTGCACAAATGCCAGAGTCTTTGCAGCTGAGGCTGAGGAATCAGCACTCTTCCCTGCCCGCTTAGGGCACTTCCTCCAGTAGTGGCCTTTCTCGCCACAATCATTACAAGATCTTTTGACCTTCAGCTTCTCTCGTTCTGAATCAAGCTTCTTCTCAGAAGACTTCTCCGGTGAAGCCTTCCCTTTGCCCTTGTTGTTATTCCGGCCTTTCGACCGTTGGCCAGTTAAGGCCTCCGAACCTCCGCTGTGAGGAGGGTTCGTGAAACGTTCCTCCTAGTCCAAGACCATTGGCACAAGCTCCTCCCATGTATGGTGCTGAGCTGCCACTCGTAATCAACAAGGAATAGAAAGCAGAATACTGACCAGGCAAGTGGGACAGCAAAGAGATGGCCATGTCTTCAGATGATATCTCTTTCCCAGCTTGTAGGACTTCCTGCTGAAGGGCCTGCAGCTTGTTAATGTGTTCCCGCATCGTCGAAGACTTTGCAGGGTTCATAACCCGCATCTGCACTTCCAAGGAGATCCGTTTCATGGGTGATACCCTGTTATACAAAGAAGCCAAGTGCTCCCATATGTCTCTCGCCAGCGTCATGTGCTTCACATGATTGATCACTTGTGGTGTGCAGTTGAGGAAAATAAACGACCGGACCCTGGCATTGACACGACCCCACGTGTGTGCCTGTGCCTCGCGTTCCTTCCTCGTCGACAGTAACTCCCCTTCCTCTGCTTCCGGCCGTGGAACTCCAATGATGATAAAATTGACGATCCACTGGGAACGTGGGGAGAGTCGGAATCTTCACGTGCTTCTCAGCCATCTATAGTAAATCTGCCATCGCGGAGTGTAACCTGAAAGGGTGGGTGGGTGGGCAAAAAATCTGTAAACCTGCAAGTGGCTGTCCAGCACCTTAGCCCGCCTTCCTCTTGCACCTTCTCTTCCCGTACAGCCCAAAACAGTCCACCAATCAGCAGCCTAACGCTCCCCCTCTTGCTCAGAAAAACTCCCAAGATCTATCACGAGCCTAGGGCTCTAATACCATGTCAAAATATGTAGCGGAAATGATAACCAAACTTGGGTAGACAAGAGCAAGTAGACTGCAGAAAATAAACAGCACAAGAAACACAAAGAGATAGGTGTGTAAACTCTTCTCTATACACAAGATGCCGAGCGGCCAGCATAAAAGATGCCCATGACTGCATAAATGCAGTCGGCCAGCAACAGAATTGTCCACGACTGAGTGAATGCAGTCGGCCAGCAGTCCAGTAGCCCACGCATCACCTGTGTGCAGTCGGCCAGCCACCACAGGACTGCTGTTGGGACAATCGGCCAGCCCTGGAGTGCTCCTGCCACCCTCTGGCAACCCTCCCCAGCACTAGAAAAAATGGAAAAAATACGGGGAGTGTGGAAAAATGATAAAACACCTTATACAGGGTGGGCACACCCACAACAGAGGCCCTGGTGTATAAATGTAGACAGGAGATGACTTCTAACAGTGGACTCCACGATGTTTAAATATTTGGAAAGTACAAGCTTTGGGAATGGGGGATTATCCTAGAATACAAAGGACCACACTCCTAAAATTTAGGAGAGTTGCTATTTTTGGCCCCACTCCGATGGAAATTCTGTTCGCGTCATTACTTCTGGAATTGAGGAGATACCAAGAGTTGGCAAAGTGCCTATGACAGAATGTCTACCAGTTGGGATATTTTGAGAGTTAAAGTTTATAGAAGGACCCATCTCTTAGATTGGGACATGTGGCAAGAAAGTGGACCAAAGTGAGACAAGTGGCCTGACACTTGTTAGAAAGTGGATCAAAGTGAGACAAGTGGCCTCACACTTGTCACTTCAGCTATTGTGTGGCTCTCCACTTGTCATTGTAGCCTTCTCTTGCCATTTTAGCTCATGGGAGGCCCAAATCTATAAATTGGAGCCCTCTCTCTTCATTAATGGAGGCTCTCTTGCTGCACACTAGCCTCTACCACCGTTACAGGCTGCCCTAATGATGGCTACTCTCTTTCTCTCTCTCTTGAAGGCTGCCCATGAAGAATACCGGCTGTTGGGGACTGTTTTGGAGGCTTCCATCGTGAAGAAATACTGAAGCTCAATTGCATGAAGACCTGTGGTTTTTGGGGAAGAATCAGTACCCACACGGAGGTATATGGATTATGTTGTTGGCTCGGCATTTCTACAGCCTATCTTCCGGCTTGGTTGCCTCGTGTTGGGTTGTGTTATGGCATTTGTATATGGATAATCTGGCATCTCCCGTGGGGAGAGTAAGGCCCTCAAAGCTTGTACATGATATTATTCTCCTTGGGTAATAAAATACTCCAAGGGGGGGGTCGGCCCATTCCGACCTCTATGCGGTGTCACATGTGCAAGCTCCATTTTCAGCATTTTTTTTTTTCCGGAAAAAAGATCCTTCTATTAGTTAATGAGAAAACGCCATAAGGCTACAAAGCTCACCTCGCAAGGAGGGATAAAAAAACAGTGAACTCCTGAGCTCCACCCCCGTGGTGGCTGGCCGCTCTCTGGGGGGGGGGGCTACCTAATAGTACATGTGGGAGGTGAGAAAAGCCAAACTGGAGGCCTGTAGTGCCAAGTGACATCCTCGCCCCTCGCAGTGAGGAAAGGGCCAGGCTGCCAAGTGCGGAGGAAAGCCTTGTGGCGCCCTCTCATTCGGTCCGAGTCGCCCTGGAGTTTCCCCCAGTGTCCTCTCAAGGTATGAATGATGTCCACCCAGAGGGCCTGTATGACCTCCGCCGGTGGAGTCGCCTGGCGGTCAATGGCCTCCCTGCATCGGGCTCTCCAAATGTGCCAAGCCGTCATGCTGCTGATCAACTCCCATCTGTGCCCGACCCCCTCCTGAGGGACTGCCGAAGAGAAATCTGGCGTCGGAACCACCACCATCACCCTGTCAGAGACCTGGATGGTCGCACTGCCAGGGACGTCCTCATATCCAAGGGCCGGGCCGCTGTCTGTGGCCCAAGCCACCGCACCCCACGTCACCAGCATCTCACCTGGTGAGCCTGCAAAAACCATCCTGAGAGCGCGCTGCCAGACCTGCTGTGCCTGTGGGCAATCCCATAAGCAGTGCCGCTGCGACTCCTGTGCATGGCCGCACCGAGGGCAGCACCGAGGGTGACTGCCGAAAGCTAGCCAAGCCCCCACAGCCAGTCCTCTATGCGCTGTGAGCCAGAGAAACAGCGTCACCTTCCGGGGCCGGAAGCTGGCCCAAAGGCGCTGCCAGAAGTCCCTAAGAAAGGCAGGGGAGAGCCCCTGTCGCCGCCAATGCTCGGCCGCCGCCGGGGTGCTCGCTATCCTGTGTCTCTGAATCCGCCGCCCCAGCCTCGCTGTGTACTGAAAAAAGGGAATGCCTGGGCTGGTAGGGGCCAAGTAGGGATCTCGCCAAAACCACTCACCTGGATCCCACTGAAGGCGAATAAGAGGCCTGCTGTCCCAAGCCCATAATCTCCAAGAACAGTCCTCCCCTATCGAGGCCGGTGAGGGGTCTACATGCCACTGTCTCTGATGAAAGCCGACCACCCGCACCCTCTGAAGAATACATCCCTGGAACCCATCCAAATCTAGTCGTGTCCTCTGAAGCTGGCCACCCTCTCCCACCTCGAAAGTGAGTGGGGCGACTCTCTCCGCTGTGCCGCAGACCGCTAGAAGGATCTCATGCCGAGTAAAGACACCCATCCACTGTGGAGGTGGAGGGTCCTGTACTGGGGTCCGCCACTCCCGGGGGATGGCCGCCTCAATGTCCTGTCTCATCAACTCTCTGCCCCTCATCCCACTGAGTCTCCTCTCCTGAGCCTCTAGAGGCAGCTGCTGAAAACCTATCCAGTCGTCTAGGGACTGGGCTGGGCCAGAGTTCAGCGGGCCCCACGACACGTGAGACCGCGATCCAACCATATGGCCACTGGGGAGACGAATCAAGGGGTTCCAGATCAAAGGCTGCCTCAGGCGCTCCTCATCAGTGCCCGGGGGAGTCTGGAAGAGTGACGGCCTCAGATGCGACCAAGCCCTCAGAAGGCTAGCTGCAAAACGCTCCTCGAAGCCAAGGCCCACTCCTCTGGATCGCTGTTCTGTAAAGATCCACCTGATGCTGGGGGTCCAGGGGCCGCTAAGAGAAGGGGTGCGGCTGAGCATCCTGGAAACAAGAAACTCCTTCCACGGCTCAGCGCCTGGCAGGAGGCCACGAACTACCAGCTTGCCAAGCAATGCTCGGCTTTGGCAAATAGGATCAACAATGCCCAGGCCGCCTCTCTCCCTCGGCTGAGTGATCACCGCCCATGCCACCTTGGCCCTGGCGGGCCGCCCGTCGCCACCGGACCAAAGAAAGTTCCTGATGAGCCTCTGCACCTGGCCAATGCACGCCCGAGAGAAGGCCCAGCAAGAAGTGATGTACCACATAGTAGCAAGCAGAACCTGGTTGGCCACAACTACTCGGCCAGCCAGAGATAAACGAGCGGTACTCCAATACAGAAGCTTCTTCCGAATGCTCAGAAGAAGGGGGGCTATCTGCTGCTCCGGAGATATGTCAATGCCCACATAGCATCCCAAATAACGCACTGTAGTGCCGGGGGGCAGCCACTGAAAACCGTCAACTGGCCTCCAAGTCGGGGGGGGCATAGAGCTGACCCACAACCCACACGACTTGTGCCAGTTGATCAAAGCGCCCGAAGCTCTGCAAAACCTGTCCATGGCTAAGGCGAAGCGGCGGAGGTTCTCCTCACCCCCCTGAAGATAGACAGCAGTGTCATCCGCAAACTCCGAGTCTAGGAGCTCCTCCGAGGTGCGGATGGGAAGCTGGAGGCCCCGCAAACCTGTATCCTGTGCCGTCAAAAAAGTGCTCATGGCCTCCGCCACAAAAAGAAAAAGAAAGGGCGCCAAGGGGCACCCCTGCCGCACCGAGCGCGAGAGCTGGAACCTCTCTCCGCGCACGCCCTGTATCAGCACCTGGCTATGAGCCGATGTGTAGAGTGCAGAGACCCCAAGGATCCACTGAGGGGGGAAGCCCATCCTCTCCATAGTGCCTTCCAAGAAGGCCCAGTCCACCCGATCATATGCCTTCTCGAAGTCGAGAAGGAGCACTGCCAGATCCTCCTGTCGAAATCTAGCCAGAGCCGTAGCCTCCCAGAAAGAGAAAATGTTATCCAGAATGCTCCTGTCCTGGATGAAGCCTGTCTGCGTGGAGTGGATGATGTCCGGAAGGTGAGGCTGAAGCCGCCTGCTGATCGCCTTAGCTAGGACCTTGTAGGCCGTGCCTAGCAAGGTGATCGGTCGCCACTGTCTAATCTCCAGTCTGTCTCCTCCCTCTTTGGGGATCAAGTGGATCAACCCCTCTGCCATGCTGTCCGGCATGACTCCTGACTCCATAATCTCCTGGAATGCCACTCTGAAGCCCCTATGTAAGAGGCCCCAGTACCTCTGGAAGAAAGCCACCGAAAGACCGTCCTCTCCAGGGCATTTGCCCCGAGGTAATGCCTGAAGAGCCTCCTCCAGTTCCGTATCCGAGAAGGGGGAGAGAAGGGAGTGCTGCAAATGGGCCAGCACAACGGGTCTCGTGAAGCTCCAGACTGCCTCCCGAGCCTCTCTCACCCTGTCATCTGCTGGCTCAGCAGAGAGAAGATCCCTGTAAAAATCTGTGGCTATAGCCCGAACCCTGGGGGGATCCACCACAACCTGGCCATCAGCCTGCCGAAGACGCCTGAGACCCTCTTGTCTGAAGCGAGGCCCTGTCGCCTCAAAGAAATCTCGAGTCACTCTGTCTCCAGCCTGTGTCCAAAAAGACGCCCGAGCATGGAATCGGAACTCCACCCTCCTCTCCTCGATGGATCTGATCTCAGTGCGAGCTGACTCCATCTGCTCTGAGATCCAAGGGCTCGTAGGATCCCTCTCCTGGAGTCTCTGGAGGGACGCTAGACTCCTCCGTAGGCTCCTCTCCTGCTCTCTGAAGGCCTCCAGCCGGTCCAAGGCAGCCTGTCTGAGCATCTGGCTGATCTCCTGCAAGCCACTGGCAAGATCGCTGGCTGCCGATCCTCTCCTGAACTGTAGCTCCTGCCAGACCTGCTCAACTCTGATCGCAATCTCGGGCTCCTCTATGAGACAATCTGGAATCCGGACGCTCTGGCCCTGCTCTCCTCTCGTGGGGTCCTCGATCTGGAGAAGCACTGGAAAGTGGTCTGAAAACGAGGAGCCTGCAAGTATGCCCACTGTGCCACCTCTATCACAGGCCCACTCATCAATGTAAAACCTGTCGATGCGGGAAAGGTTAACTCCTGTGGCCCGTCTATCCGAGCGCGAGAAAGATAGACTCCCCTGCAACCTGCCAAACTCCGGGAGAGTCCACGGATCCTGCCCTCTCACCTGTAGCACTAGTTCCTCCCAGGCAGCGAGCTCCGGCCCATGAATGGTCTCCTGGCTACCCCCCATCCTGTCCTCTGCATCCTCCAGCATGTTGCAATCCCCTCCGAGGCACCAGTGGTCTGCCAAGGGGAGGGTCTGCCTAATGGTGCTCCAGAACTCGGCTCTCCCGGTCGCCCCATTAGGGGCGTAGAAGTTGAGGAAGCCAATGCGGTCTTCCCCAACCCGAAGGATGATCCACTGCGCACGACCCTGGACCAGAATGCCAGAGTCCACAACCTCGGATAGAAGCTGCTCGCTGACTGAGATGCATACTCCACCCTGGTTCCCCTGGGAGCCATATGCCGGTGACCAAAAAGTGTGACTCCTGCCTGGCAAGATCTTCCCGCAGGTGCGGGTACGCCCGGCAGAAAGGTGGTGCTCCTGGATGAAAAGGATATCTATGGGTCCTCCAACGAGAGCCCTCTGGATCTCCTGACGAAGTCTGCCCCGACCAATGTAGCAGCGATGTCCACCGAGACCCTGGATGTTCCATGAGAGGATCCTCATGGCTGAGCTATGGCAAGTGAAGCAGCCTCCACTGGCTCACCCCTCTCAGCCGGCCCGGATGATCTGCCCTCCACTCTGTGAGTCTTGGGCGCCGGCTTGGAGGGAGAATAATCACTGTCTGTCCGGGTGCGGAGTCTCTCCAAAAAGAGGGTGACTTGTCTCTGTGTCCAGCCCCACTCCGCCTTCGCCCTGTCCAGGGCATAGGCGTGAGACCAATCCTCTGCATATATGTATCTAAAGGTAGGCTGCACCCTCGGGGCGGCATGGAGGAGAATCAGAAGCACCGCCTCAACTGAGGTGTGGACCGGATCCGCCCGCCAGTCTCCTATACCAAACAAGCTCATGCGGGCTGAGTGTAATCGGGTCTGCAATAGGTCCGTGAGCCCCAAGTCACTGAAGTGGTGGGAAAACTCCAGTATCTGATCACGCAAAACTTCCTCTACAGAGTTGCAATCCCAAGCTGTGTCTGGGGCAACACTGAGAGGAAAGGAGAAAGCCACCATGCTGCTCACCACAGAGGGAGAACGAGAGGGATGGCACACCACGCAAACTCGCAAGGGCGCGACCAGTGTCTCGAAAGGGCCAGCATCCAGCTGGAGGCACCTGAAAAAACCGTAATCCACTGGTAGCCCCATCACTCGCGGGGGCCCCCCAGGGGAGGCTGGAGAGAACTCTGTGGCGGGCGAAGCAAGGATCGCCATCTCCACCGGCCCGGAGTGGCGGTGGAACAGCCGCTGGACTGAGCTCTGGCCTACCCAGCTGCGCTGCCCCGGGGCAGTGGGTGGTCTGGCGAAGTATCCTGGAGAGGCCGAGGGAGGGATGGGGGCTCGCGGCGAGGAGGGGGGAGAGCGAGGAGAGGATGGAGAGGCATCTGCCAGAGGATAGGTGTCAAGGGGGGCCGCCGGGGGAGGAGGGAGGGGGGGGGCTGGGGGGGGGAGAGGGGAGGGTGGAAGGAGTGCTCTCCGGGTGGGGGGAAGGGGAGCCGGGGGGCGAAGAGTGCGGCCCGGGATCCTCAGGAATCTGCTCCAAGGAGGGGGCGGGGCGGGAGCGGGGTCTCCACGTGGGAGGCTCCACCAGCGGCCTCAACGGGCACTGAGTCTGAATCCTCGTCCATCGGGGTGGGACCTGCTGGCCGCCTAACCCTGACAGGAGCATAAGTGCGGGTAGGTGCCTGTACGCCACCCGGAGTCGCCTGCCCGCCAACCTGTGCTGCCTGCTGGCGTCTGCGACGGTCCCTGCGGGCCGGGCGTTTCCGCCCGGCGAACCTCCTGCCATCCGCCAGCCTCCTGGGACTGCGCGGCATCCTCCGCCGGGGCCTGCTCGTCAGATGATGGCGCCTGCTGTGGCGAGCCAGGGATGTCCGATCTCTGAAGTGGATGGCCGCCCCTCGGGACTCCTGCAGGGGGTCCAGAGGCGGCATAGCGTGAAGGATGAGTCCCCTTGCGGGGACAAGCGCGTGCGAGATGGCCCATCTCCCGACATGTGTAACACTGGCCGGGGAGGCCCGAATACTCCACGCGCTGTATCATATGACCTCCAGAAAGACAAGGGAGAAGGATCGTCTTCGGGAGGGACTCCGGTGACGGAACCACAACCCGAATGGCCGGGAGTCCTGCTGCCCGAGCAATCACTGAAGCCGCTGTCTGAGGCGTCTCCACCACCTGCCCGAACGCCTTGCCAATGGATGACAAGAGGGGCAAGTACTCCCTACGGAGTCCAGGAAAGCAGATAGTGACGGGGAAACCTGTCGCGCCTGCTAGCGGGTCAGAAGCGGGGTCGAAACCATGAGTCCATCGCGCCAGGAACGCCCGGGATGAGCGGAGGGCAATGGGGCTCCGAGCCAGCACCATCTGAGCTGCCTGTGGGGACTCGAAATCCACCTGGTAGTAGCCACGTCCCAAAAAATCTACGCTGACGATCTTGGCGGGCACGCCAACAAGGCTGCCTTGCAGAAGGTCGCGAAGCTCTCTCCGCATCGGACGGCTACCCACTATCTTGCAGACCAAGGAGGAGGCCTCGAGAGCGGAAACTGTGGAAACAAACAACTGAAGATCTTCAGCTGTGAACTCCAGACGGAGACCGGAATCGGCAGGGTTAGTCGGAGCGGCTTCCATGGAGTCCTCCAAAGGGGAAAAGCCAGAAACCGGGGTCACCAACGGGAGGGACACAGCCCTGCGAGGAAAAAAGGAGGCGGAGGGCTACAGGATAGCGGGAGCGGGGCGGGGGGGGGGGGGGGGGGGGGCTATGGCGGGGAGAGAAGAGAGGCGGAAGGGAGGAGAGAGACGGCGGAGGGGCGAGAGGAGGGGGAGAAGGAAGGGAGGAGAGAGAAGGCGGAGGGGGGAGACGGAAGGGAGGAGAGAGAAGGCGGAGGGGGGAGAGGAGGCGGGGGAGAGAAGAGAGGCGGGGGAGAAGGAGGCGAAGGGGGTTAGAGAAGCGGAGGAAAAGATGACGGGGGAAGGAAGCAAGCGGCGGGGGGAATGGCTGGGCCGGCAGCGTGGAAGGTGGCGAAGGAAGAGAAGGCGGGGGGAAAGAAGGCGGAAACGAGGAGGGAGGCGGGGGAGTGAAGGCGGGGGAGGACGTGAGGCAGAAGGCGGGGGAGAGAAGGCGCAATGCAGGCGGACTGGCGGGGGGGGAGAGGGGGGCGCGATGGCGAGAAGCAGCGGGGGGGGGGGAGAAGCGGAGCTCGCAGGCGATTCACAGCAGTTGCTTTTCGGGTCGTCCCCATTTTCAGCATTTGTGCATGTTTTGTCTAGCTTTTATGGATAATCTGGCATCTCCCGTGGGGAGAGTAAGGCCCTCAAAGCTTGTACATGATATTATTCTCCTTGGGTAATAAAATACTCCAAGGGGGGGTCGGCCCATTCCAAACTCTATGCGGTGTCACATATGCAAGCTCCATTTTCAGCATTTGTGGATGTTTGGTCTAGCTTTTATGTTTTATGCAAAGTGATGATGGAAATGTGTTAAGGCTATGGTCATGTTGAAAAGTTTTAATATGGATTGATGGTATCAACAAGTGTGTCAAAGGCCCTAGTCCCCCGGGCACCCGCCGCGAGTTTCAGCTTTCACCACTCGGGACGGCAACCCTCTCTGCTCCTTTCCATCTCATAGGAAAAAAAAACTTGTGTTGTATGCTCCTGATTCACTCAGGTCACACTATAGCCATGCCTTCTAATGATCAAGACCTTCAAGCTCCTTACATCACGGTAGACCCGGCTGAAAACCCTAGAGGAGTTGTGGAGATAAGATATTGTCTCTTCGGCAACACCTCAAACCTAATTGTCACCATTCTCTCCAAAGTATCCACATTATGCAAAACATGGAGAGGCTTCATGAAACTTGGAAATGATGGACATGTGCATGACAAAAGTACGACACGCTTGAGAAAAGGAGCTCAGAGGCTGACCAAGCAACAGGCTCAAAATAGAGCATCAAATTCGCGCAGAGCAAGCTTCAGCTGAGGAAAAAGCGTACCATATCAAGAGGATCCATTGCCACACACTATTTCCATGCACCTAGAAAGGTGGCTTTCACCAAATTCTGTAGTTCTTTTGCTTTAGCTCTACTTTGTATTGCTTTTTGGATCCACACTCGTAAAACTCAAGAAAAGTAGACTCGACAATGATCGCCTCAAAGAGTCTCCGTTTTGAATGCAATATCTCCAATGATGTTTCATGTATGTTGCTCAAGTGACATACCCTCGGGCTTCAAAACAATCGCATGCATTGAAAAGCACCTCATACTCTTGCTCTTTGAGATGATAAGTCTCTTACCTAATGTCAGGGGGGGCAATCTTGCTCTCCTATGAGAACAAGCCTATACCGTGCTCTTAAAAAGACAAGGTTACCTTACTATTCTTGCAAAGACAAAGTCTTGTCTTGTCTTGTCTTTTTGCAATGACAAGTCTGCTCCCCTGCTCTCCTATAAGAATGAGACTATCTTGCCCTCCTATGAAGACAAGCCTACCTTGCTCTTCTTGGAAAGAAGAACCCTTATCTTGCCCTTATCCAAAGCATGAGCCATGAGAGAATGGTTGAAGGCAGCATGCAGAAGCAGAGGAGAGACTTGGAGCAGCCAGCAATGATCCAACACTCAAGCAAGATGATGAATGAATTAAGTGGCAAAAAGCTTGTTTTTATAATACAACACAAATAGGCAAGTCGGCTAGTAGAAGAAACCCACGATTGGTGAAAATACAGACAACTGGGTAAAAGTGCCTAAAAATGTGGGGAAAAATACCCACGACTAAGTAAAATACATCAGAAGGAAAATTCCATCGAGATTCTGATAGACCTCCATACAAAGAAAGTAGTGGAGAAGTCCTAAATCAGTCATCTCAAAAGTGAGAGCTAAATCTTACCGGTGATGTTCAATCTTCACAAGATGAGAGCCAATGATCAACAAATCATCAACATATAAGACGATCAAACAAATCAAAGCATCCTCAGTAAAGACATAGAGATTGTTGTCTGCAAAGCATCTCTGGGTGCCAAGGGAAAGAAAAAATGAATCAATCTATCATACCATGCCTTGGGTGCCTGTTTCAAACCATAGAGGGCTTTGTGCAATCTGTACACCTTACCCTCATGTCCAAGAACCTGGAAACTTGGCGGCTGTTCAACATAGACCTCCTCATGCAAGTTGCCATTGAGAAAGGCAAACTTGACATCCATATGATTAATCGTCCAGTGAGGATGAGCACACATAGTAAGAACTATATACCTAGATGAATCCAAGAACACAGAGTAAGAACTATCCGCATAATGGTGTATCTGGCGGTAGGGGCAAAAGTTTCCTCATAATCAATAACCTCAATCTAAGAATACCCCTTTGCAACCAATTTGGCTTTGTGTTTATCCAGAGAACCATCAACATGAACTTGGTTTTAAAGACCCACTTGACCCCAATAACCTGCCTATGCAAAGGCCGGCCCACAAGCTCCCATGTGTACCATTCCTTTCAATGTAATCAATCTCAGTCTCCATGGCTGCTTGCTGCTCAAGAAGAGCAAAAGCATCTTCAGCTGTCGTAGGCTCATATGATTGCACCACTTTACTCATCAAGGTGAGGTTACAAGAATGGCAAAGCTGTTGTAATCTCTGTGGCCGTGTCAAAGGTGCTGCTGAGGAGTCAACAAGGTGATGAAGATCAACATTTGAGAGATGAGAGTCACGAACACTGGCTTCCAGCCATCAGGAAGCCTCAGGACAATCCTCCGTTGCACACACGGAGGAGGATTAGGAGAAGTTGAGGGCGGAGAAACTTGGGTTGGACAAGCTGAGGGGAGTGGGGGTGCCGGGAAAGAAGAGGAAGAAGCAGGAGGATGAGTGACCTCTATATGATATGCTCAGGGTAAGACCGAGAATCATCGGACGAGGGTTCAACAAAGTGAACATCGTGGGAAATCACTAAGGACTTCTTCTCCTTGTGGGAGAACGGTTGCTGATGTAGACAACATTGGTCACAGCTTCTCTCCAAAAAAAGGGAGGAAGATCGGAAGAAGAAAGCATGGTACGAGCCATCTCCTGAACAGTCCTATTTTTGCATTCAACAACACCATTGTGCTGTGGAGTGCCAGGTGTGGAGAACCAACGGGCAATAGCTTTCTGTGAACAAAAGTTGTGGAAGGCTTTGGAGATGAATTCTCCTAACGGACTTGTTGAACCTTCTGTGTAGTCGCATTCTCGATCAGAGCCACCCACTCTTGAAAGTGGGAGAAAGCGTGAGATTTTTCCGCCAAGAGATACACCCAAACTTTACGTGAGAAATCATCAATAATAAGCATGAAGTACCTGGCACCATTCTGGGTAGTAGTCCGCATGGGATCATCAATAATAAGCATGAAGTACCTAGCACCATCCTGGGTAGTAGTCCGCATGGGACTGCACAAGTCCATATGTATAAACTTCAAGATGTGAGAAGCCCGATGAGTAGCCTCATGAGAGAAAGACTCTTTGTGTTGCTTACCATGCAAACAAGCCACACAAGAGCCACACAAGTGGAGTGGGAGGGTTTCAGTTGTGGAACTTGGTGGAAGAGGAACTCTGGGATTGGTTGGTAGACGGAGAGGTTTGGTTGGTGGGTTTCTTTGCAAAACCACCTTCTCTCTTCTTCTTGTAATAGTCAGGCTAAATGTGACCATTGTGACCACAATAATGGCAAGTCATATATATCCTAATGAGTAGGATTGTTAGCAGGTTTAGAGTCAACTTTGGTGTTGGTGGAACCCTTAGACTGCCATTCGCCTTTGCCCTTGACCTGAAGAAGGGGTCTCAAAAGCACCCTGGCTTGTTTTCTTCCTCGTAGCTCTATCCTAAAGCATGCCAACAACAGTATGCATATTGGGAGTAGAGGGAAGAAGTGAAATAGTATCACAGAAAGATGAGGAAGTTTGGGACAACTTGGCGAGGAGTCGATGAACAAGGGCTTCATAAGTAGCCTTGCTCCCCAAAGAGACCAACTGCTTCTGGATGGTAACAAACTCCGTGATGGGATCCATGATGTTGGCAATATCGGAGATCTTCAAATTGGCAAGTTGATTCTCCAAGCAACACATGCTCCAAAAACCCGACCAAGGGAGACATATATGAGAAGATGCCACCACACCCTATATATGGCTCTTTGACTTCCCATGCTCTTGCATATGGGATGATCCACCACTTCCAATCATGCGACAACCCAAGAGTAGCTATGCAAATTGCCACCTCTAACACTACCACAAGTCCAAAGTTGGGAAGAAATACACAAAATACAAAATTTGCGTTTTGCCCCTCTTCAGGGAGGGACGGCTAAAAAAGAAAAAAGAAAATGTTGGCTGATAGTCCTCTTGTAGGGTGTAGAAGCAAGGGCCTGAGAACCTCATCGCTTTGATACCATGAGAGAATGATTGAAGGCAACAAGCCGAAGCAAAGGAGAGACTTGGGGCAGCAAGCAGAGGCAGAGGAGAGACTTGGAGCAGCAAGATGATGAATGATCCAACACTTTAGCAAGATGATGAATGAATTAAATGGCAAAAAGCATGTTCTTATATAAAACACAAATAGCCAAGTTGGCTAGTAGAAGAAACCCACGACTGAGTAAAATACCTACGATTGGGGAAAGTGCCTAAAAATGTGGGAAAAATACCCACCACTGAGTAAAATACATCAACTAAATATGTTGCATAAGTGGAGCAATAAATGGGATAAATGTTGAAACTGAACACGGTCCAACAAGACAATCTTGCTATACCACAAGAAGCAAGCCCCATAACTTCTTCCCGTCTTGCGAGGCTTGAGCCAATCTTACTCTTATGTGAAGCAAAACCTCAAATCTTCTTGCCCTCATGAAAGGAACAAGCCAATCTTGTTCTCACCTTGAAAATGCAAGCCTTCATCTTGTCCTTAACTTAGTGATGCACCTTTATCTTGCACTCAGTTCAAGAATGCAAGACGTTATCATGACTTCTATCACCAGCTAACTTTCTCCCACCATGAAATAAAAGATTTGTTGATAAACGTTTGCACGTGATCTATGTCATGTTTGCATGATTGCATGGGACATAGATGTGAGTGTGACTTGTTTTTGCTTGTGAACGTTGCCTGATTTTATGCATATGAATGTCTAAAAGGACACCTGTTTGATTGTGCAACTAACCTTATAATTCAGCCTGTGCAAGAAAGATTCGGTCTTGTATGTAGGCCCCAAAGGCTCGAGTCCAAAGTCCAAAGGCCCAAAACATGGGAGGCCATTTGGGCACCCAAATGCTGACATCCCCCCCGGATTCTAAACAATTACCCACAACTGAAATGCCAGGTAAACGACCAGAAGCTGCGGGTAATCTTTGCAGTAGTGAGTGTAGCCCATGTATCTCCACGATCCTCACCCCCTAGCCATCTGACCTCACATACTCAGACCCAACTGCACATTCAACAAACCCCCTTGCATATACAACAAACCCAAACCGATTTGTTGACAGTTTCCTTCTTCCCGAGTCTATGGGCAACCTTTTAAAAGCCACATTGCTTTCACATGTTGCTGCCATTGACTCTGTCCCCATCAACCTAGCCTGTCCACTCATTACCAAAAGATACCGTTTCCATGCCTGTCATTCACAGCTTCATCGATAAACCACGTATATGACAGCACTCTTGTATTTCCTTGACAAGGCTAACACGGAATTGCAATCAATGCTCTCATTCTTCAAGTTAAAAAAGACCAGTATAGCATCCAAGAATATTTCTCAATATTTCGTACAATGTCTTGTTAAGAGGAGGCCAATAGCATAGGCTAACCGGAATGGTGCCACACAAGAACCAAAAACGGTCCCTACTTGGTCTCCTCAACCACTGCTACCCAAATCAGTATGGTAGCTGCTCTTCTTTAAAGTGGCATACACCATGGCCTCTTAAACTATACTATCAACTGCTTGAAGCCTGAAAACATATATATGAGCTAACACTCTCAAGGCTATGCCCATGCAATTGTAATTGGTGAAAATTTGAAGAGATCTCTCTTAATTTATACACCTTCGGCCAGATATCCCAAAAGCTACTACCTAGCCGGTGCCTGATTCAACTCGATATCAACACCTTTCTGCATATACTCCTCCCAACCCAATTCAACATCAGCGCATTCCTGTATATGCCCCCCTGTCCTCATTCTTTGGTTGACCCCTTATGCAACGTGGGACTAAGAAACCGTATATAGCCTGGAAAGCTACTTCATTCTCAAAAAACCGAAGGAATATACCAGGAAAACAATGATTCAAACAGTACATGCGATGCAAAAAACCTTCACCGTAACAGGCCCTTGTGTTAGCCTGATCTGTCTGAACTAGCAGCAGTCAACTCAGAACGTTGCACCGAGAAAAGATTGAAGAGTCGGCTTACCTGCTTATTGTAGATGTTGAAGTAGATGTTAAATAGATACCACAGGCCGAACAACGAGCCAAGCAGGAGCGTTTTCCCCGTCTCGTTTTCCGAAGGCAGCGGAAGGCTGGCCGGATCTGCTGCGCCATCGCTGGCTGCAGCAGCGGCCTTCACAAGGGGGGTGCCCCTCTTTGGCTCGGAGAAGCCATTCCTTGCATTAGCGAGTTCGTGGGGAAGCCGGAGCAGCGAGGATTGGCGCAACGGGCTGCCATGAGGGAGCGACTGACAGAGGTTGCGGGAAGGAGAGAGGGCGAGCAATGTGCGGGCGGACGGCCGCCGGATAATATTTTCGGACGACAGCCCGAACAGCTGAAGCTGAGGAGGAAGGAACGTGGACTTGTGGTGCGCGGCGACGCTATCCTTCATCATCCCTTCCGCACACAGCAGGCAGAGCTAGCGCTAGGTGAAGAGAGAGGGCTGCGATAGTAACGCTGGCGATATATGCAGCAAGTGGACCCACGGGTTTCCGGAATGCATATTCTCCTCCAGAGTCCATACATCATAATTAGATTATTATTATTAATCGATCCAAGGTAGTATCACATCATCTCTATATTTCTCTATTCTCTATCATGTCTCCTCTTATTCTCTTCTTTTTCTTCTCTATATAAATTATAAATTAACAGTTTCACGAAACTGCCACGTGGCAAGAATTTGGAATTTCAGGAAGCAATTTGGAGGTTGGAGGAGGGATAAGTTTTTATTACTCCAGGAATTTTAAAAATATCAAGCTAAGAATTATATAAGTGCGGCACGGGTCAACCCACTAGTCTGCAAAAAAAGGAGTGGGTGGACAAGGGGTAGCTCCTTCGCACTTGGTCTCCTCTGAGATCCTTTTCACAAGCGTCTAAAAAAAATTCCAACAAAAAACGTGCTTTTATGTCCCATTAAACATGCCAGCTCTCTGGAGACAAGGTCAAGATGATGCACTTATATTATCTAAAAAAAGCACACCAACGTTTGGTGCCGGACCTAGTGGTTAGAGTGTTGGATTTCATTGGATGAGGTCATGGGTCCAAATCGTCCCACCCATGCTATAAAATTTTGGATATCCAAGTTTGTCCGACCTAAACAATTTCGAACGAAAAAACAGTGAAACTAGGCTGCCAAAATCTCTTGCCAGTTTGGATTGCAAGTAAAAGAAATAAACAAATTAGGCTTGCCCTTGCAATGGATAATTGCCATTGCATTTGATATATTTGTCATGGCCCACCAGTAAAACTCGATGGTAAATGGCAACAATGTTATAGATAACAAATCGCTTCTAGGTTGTTCTTTATTGCCAGATGCAACAAACCATCTCTAGACCAGTCACATTGGTCTCATAGACAATATCTTCAAGAAATATCTTCACACCATTTGATAATTGCACACATGAGAAAGCAACATATAATTACCCATGACTAAACATTGGAGTTACCAGTATAATCCTAAAAGAGAAATTGTTTACCCTTGTGATTTATTTATTGTCATGCCAAACACAAGTCGAATAAGGAACTACCTCTGCCTCATATCAAATGGAAGCTACAATGTACTTGGAATGAAAGTTATCCTCGGAATGAAGACCCTATCTCCAATGTTAGTGCCAATAATAATTTTCGCCTCTAACACCTTTGTGTGGAATTCCTTGCATTACACAATTCCTCGAGTACCATTACACAATTCCTCTCAGGGATTTAGATTACGCAATAAAATTATTGGAGCATTTCTTTCCAAAATCAACCTATGAGATAGATAACCATCACCAAGATTAAGACCGTTTAGGTACTCTGTTGCATACAAAAAAGAACCTTCACTAGTGTTCTACACTCAAGTACTCCTTGCTCTCCCTAGGCATGGCATTCAGTGCACTACTACTGATTGCATCAACCTCAAGGTTTCAAGGTGCAAGAATAGCATGCTCTTTAAAATATGATGCATAATCTATAGCACTTAGAAGTCCCCTATACACCCATTCAATCAAGTCTTCTATAGACCTCTCTCTAAAAGCATTTTTGGTGGAATTGACATGGTATCTTCTTTTATCCCCCCTGTCCATTACACTACCGCCCACTATATGAATTCATGCTCTGTTAAGTTATTACCATTTTGAAGTATCCGCATGTTCTATGTAAGCTTCAATACTTTAGTGTCTCTCCATATTTGTGAGTGATGTAATGCAACATTAACAATGTCCTCTCATCCTCCCTTTGGAACAACCGGCAAGATCTGCCTAAAATCTCCACCAAACAATATGACCTTTCTACCAAAAAGTTGATCATTGCCCATGATGTCTCTCAATGTCTTATCTAATGCTTCAAAGGCATATCGATAGGTCATAGGTGCATCCCATATTATTAATGTAGCTAGCTTCACAACATATGCAAGCTGACTATTAACCTTTATATTACAGGTACCGCATGTAGGTCTAATGGTATTTTAAACTGTGAATGAGTTGTGCGACCATAGCCTAGTAACAAGGCTGCAATTCCAAAAGATGCACATGCCAAAGCAATGTGCCCCTCCCCACACAACCGAGAAAGCAAACAATTATAGAGAAAGGTCTTGCCAAACCCTCCTAGACCATCAAGGGAAAACACTTCACCAACACCTACATATACTGCCTCCAAAATCTGATTAAAGGCATCTAGTTGACAATCATTTAGAGCTATTTTCATTTGATCTGTAATTTGTGCCTGTTGCTCAACATTAAGCATTCTCTCTTCTTGTTTTTATAACTACGGACACAATTGATTTGTCTCCACAGGATGCATTCCCTCAAACCCAATCAACCTTCGACCATGCTATTGAAGAATGTGCTCTAAATAATGCAATATAGACTCATTCTTCACCACTACTTGACAATCATTTAAATTCTCTATAGTCAATTGCAATGCATGAAATAAATTGTCCAAAAGTTATGATAAAAATCTTGCCCATAGAAGGCCAGGAGAGGTAGGCTCACAACACACCAAAATTGTGACAATTATAATCCGGTTTGATGAAACATAGCCTCTTGCATACACATAAACCATTATCCATCACTTTCCAATAAATCTCTAGCTATGCATGCTCCCTTGAAAGTAGGATAAAGTTGCCCATCAAAAGTGTGCGAGTCATCAAAAGACTTATAACGTTTGCGAACAATAAGCAACATACGCAATAAATATTGCTCACACTAGCAGATGGAGAAACGTTGTACATGCGACCAATGCTATTGCCTAACTTTCTTCTAGTCTCTTGATACTTATGTTCCAAACCCATCGACATGGAAAGTCGTTTTGTAAAGAAAATCTTTTGCATCATTGTGCAACTCATTACATTCAAACCACTTTGTAAGGGTAGTTTTTTTGTTGCTTTCTCTGTCTATTACACTCCGTAAATCATCATCATCTTGAAACATGACACTATTGTACAAGGGAAGATGAACTTGTAATCTTCGAATATCAGGCTTTTCATCATGCATATATATTTATAAATTCTCCAGCATGCTTCTTATGCTCACACATAACGTGCATCCAAGTACATGTTGATCTCCTCCACCACACCATCAATTGAATGTTGTAGTTCTCCTTGCCTTTCTACATGATTTACTGTTTGCATTCTGATTGTTGCTCTGTCATGACCCTTGAACACATATTTATACAAATACTTAACTGTTGTGATTGTGGAGTGTACTTCAACATTGATGTGTGCCTTGTATTTCATGGAGGAAAGGATTAAATGGCACTATCCGATGATTATCTACCACAACCTCTTTCAGTTGCATGTTCCTACCATCATCTCGATGCATGTAAATAGGATAGCCATCACTATCCACCACTACAGTAGATTAAGAGAAGGCACACGGATAACAATGACTACATTTCCCATCAATCATGCAAGGAGCAATGGGATTTATTGCACCACATGGACCATGAACATTACACTGTCTAATAACCTCATGCAACTCAAAAAACGTTTCACTATCACACAACTCTGCGTGCATACTAATCGATCATAATGACTAATCTCAATTACCTTAAATTCTATTAAGTGCTCTCGAAGACTTCTATGACACTACGGTCGGCCACCACATATTTTGGTATTCATTGGCCTATGCACTAGAGAATTCATATTTCTCTTGTAATAGATTATTTTACATGTGTGATCGTTGCTTGTATATGAAAGGCATGCCATAGGATAATAAGGTTAGAGTTACTAGCTAGGACAAGATGTTTACATTAGTGTAGGTAGTCTTAGATGCACTGATACCTCATTTTCAACATTGGCCAGCCAAGTGTGAACACTATGAGCCAAGTATAAAGGTCAGATTATAACTCTAAATCCTCATTCTTGTATGCACTCTTCTGTGCTCTCAAGTGAAGATAGTGCTCTATTCTTATCTCAAACCTTGCCTATATCTTGCCTTCAATGTTTGTGTGTGTGTGTGTGTGTGTGTGTGTGTGGGAGGGAGTGAGAGAGAGCAATGGCTACACTTGAGACGTGGCGGTGGCAGCTTTGTTGAGCTACTTCAACATGCTTCCATTGACATAGCTACCACAAGGAGTCCTCGATTCAAGCAAACAAGATAGAGGTATGTATTGCATGTTTCCCATGGCATATTGGATTTGGGTTGGAGTTTAAGCTCCCCACGGCATGAGAGAAGAGTCCTATTGAGTGGCCGAAAGGCTCAACAAATTCATCTACCAAAATCAATAATATATGTGAGTGCGGCAAACCTCTCTTTTAGAACAGCTGTTGGTTGCCTCATCTATGTATGCATTACGAGGCCGGACATTCAGTTTGTAGTCTCACAGGTGAGCAGGTTTATGCATAGCCCAGGGTCAGCATTGGAAGGCAGTTAACCACATCTTTCGCTACTTGAGTGGCACCATACATCTTGGGTTGTTTTATCCCAAGGGGGGATCGTTGCCGCCAGATTTACATGCTTTTTCGGACTCAGATTGGGCTGGTTGCTATGACACAAGAGTGTCCACAAGTGGTTTTTGTTTCATGCTCGGTAGCGCATGCATATCTTGGTTGAGCAAGAAGCAACCTACTGTGGCCACTTCTAGTTGTGAAGCTGAGTACAGGGCAGCTTTCACAGCTACGGTTGAGTGTGTGTGGCTTAGACGGCTTATGGCTGATTTGGGTGTTGGACAGGAGTCTGCCACCTCTATCTACACTAACAGTCAGAGCGTATTGGCAGTTGCGAGAAACCCAGTTTTTCATGCTCGCACAAAGCACATTGAGGTGCATTATCATTATGTCAGGGAGAGACTCTCAGCAAGAGAGATCAGCTTGGCCTATGTGCCAACACAGGACAACCTCGTCGATCTTTTCACAAAGGCGCTTCCTCGTGAGGAGAAGTTCGAAGCTTTCCGCAAAGCTTTGGGCTTGCTCCCCTTTGTGGATTGATCTACTTCGGGCATGGCACTCCCCTATACATGAGTGTCAGTTCTCGTTCATACCATCACTCCCAGGGGGGATTTGTTGCCATATACATAGGCAGTGATGTGTGTGAACACACTTAGGACCGCCGGGGCACTTTTTCCCTCTTTAGGAGGTTTTTTCCCCCGGCTTGTATATACGCCCATCCTTCTAGGGCTAACTTATCTTTGTACATTGACACAATCTAATACTTTTTGTGTTGTGTGCATTCTTGCTTCTTCTTCTCCAAGCTTTGTGTGCTTTCCTGCAACCCTAATTCCAACAAGAGGAACATTGGCTGAGGTATGTAGATGTTGTTGACACACATTCTGACTTTTTCCGAGTCTGGCAAAATGATCTCGATGAGTTCCCCATTCCAGTTAACACTGTGACCACAAAAGGTGAGTGTGTATACCTCAAAAGGTCAATGTTGCCATGATATGAGATCACCATTTGTTGCCCTATACAGAACATATGCTCGATCAAGTTCCAGGGAAAGGAGGCCTAAAGCTTCCTTGATGGGTTTTCTGACTACAACCAAGTGCTGATAGACCCAATAGATAAACATAAAATGGCTTTTTCCACTGAATGGGACACATATGCATACCGTGTCATGCCGTTTGGTTTGACCAATGCCCTAAGCACCTTCCAACACCTAATGTGCATAGCCTACAAGGAGTATCTACGAAAATTCCTTGAAGTCTTTATGGATTACCTTTGTGTCAATTCTACATGGAAAGCACATATATTGATTTTACTGTCACGGTACGTAAAGGCTCCCAACATGTATTGGCCGACCATATGTCATGCATTTCTAACAGAGAGCCATCGATAGGTGTTGATGATGACCTGCTAGATGTCCCCCCTGTTCTAACTATGCCTGATTCCTCAATGGGGAGAGGAAGTTGCACATTTTCTAGCTAGTGGCCTACCCACCAAAGCTCCAATCAACAAGGATCGAGCGAGACACTTCATCAAGAAAGTCACCCCTATCAATTGATTGCATGACAACTTTACAAACAAGCGAAAGACGGAATAATGAGATGTGGTGTTCGGAGGACGAATACGCATCTATCTTGGAACAAGCTTGCATGTTGTTTTTTTGTTGTTTTTTGTCGTGAATGACCCTGAGTGTGGTTTCGGTGAGTGGGTCATAGTAGCGTTTCAGTTTGCTACTATTGAAATATCCTGCCATCTCGACACCGTCCAGCGTTTCATGCGCACTACGCCTTGTGGGGTAATCTTAGTGACTAGGAAAGGTCCTAAGCCTCTAAGCTTGAGTTTCTTTTTGTGGTTTTTTGTGCTAAAGAGGAGGACCATGTCGCCCTCGTTCATTTGTTTGTCCTTAAGTTGGTCATCAAACCACTATTTACACCTCAATTTTTTGACAATCATACTATAGACATCGAGGAGGCGTGTTTCGTTGAGCTTTTCTAGCTCAAACAGGCGATAGTCAAGGACATTGCCTATGAGTTTTTCTCTCGGGTATGTCTCAAGGCTTCAATATGTGGATCACTACCCATGGAGAGGGAATATTGATTACAGTTGAAGACATGGCCATTCTAAGAGACAAGAGAAGGGAGATCAAAAATGGGACAAGGGAGATCAATGATACAATCATTCTTCTCTCTTTAAGGTATACACTAGGTCCTCATAATAGTCTCAAGGCTTCAATATGTGGATCACTACCCATGGAGAGGGAATATTGATTGCAGCTGAAGACATGGTCATTCTAAGAGACAAGAGAAAGGAGATCAGAAATGGGACAAGGGAGATCAACGATACAATCATTCTTCTCTCTTTAAGGTATACACTAGACCCTTGTAATAGTCTAGAACAGTCTTTGATGGTACAAAAACTGGATGACATCCAAAGACAAGTTTAGATAGTGGATCCTACATTCTCAGCTTACATTAAAGATGTAAACTAAATAAAAAACGAAGTAAGACATTAATTGAATCGTGTTCCCTTCAATGCTATCAGAGTTTTGTTGTGTCCTTATCATGAAATGTCCTCCCTCTCTTTCTTTCTTTATGAAAAAGTATTTCCTAATGAAAATGTCTCTTATTCAATATCTTTTATTTTAGGAGATACTAGAGCTTAATAGCAATCAATATTGGACAAAAAGCATCATATTTCATGAATTTGATTCTTGGTCTTCATGGAGATGCAAGCTATAATGGAAGCCCCAAAGCAAGTGCAACCCCTTTCATCATACCCGGGAATACCAAAATGCAAGAGACAAAAACCGAGTGAGTCTCAAAAAGCGAGCAAAGAAAACTGAGCGAGAACCCCCTATAAAATAATTTGGAAGCCATAATGTTATTAGGCTATTAGAATTGTGCATTGAAAATTACCACTATATTCAAGCATTAACTCCTCACTATTTAACTTAAACCCACAATTTCATTTAGCTATTAGTATTGTTCATTTAGCTATCAGTATTGTGCATGTAAAATTTTCATGTGATAACAATCAACAACATGACAACCCACAATATATTTTTTATAGAGAAAAGGAAAAAGCAATACTTAATATCTAAGGAAGACTGATCTAGATAAACCACACAAGGAAACTTTTTTTCCATACATTCAAAGCCCTTCACTTGTCTAAACATAAAAAAGGATACATATGATAAAGCTACTAAAGCACATTGCATAAGGTAGCATTCTGTAAGTCACATATATGGCACTCCATCCGATCCATTTCTTGGAAGCAATGCCTGTGATAACTCCAACTTTGTTAGAGCTACCTGGTGGATGAATTAATGTACCACTTCATCAAGTCCCAAGACCTTGATGAACACATAGTACAGGTGTTTGCATGGCATGTAAGCTCATTTACATATGTCGCGCTATGTGAAGTCCTCACAAGAGCATCGAGGGAACTCGAAGATGGTGACTGAATAAGTCAACCCTTGCAAAGTAGAGCCTTCCATCTTCAAGAAAAACACAAGGGTTTGCTAGCCACAATAACACTCTCTTATACCATCTCTGCCACCATTGTCTTTGCTTTATTCATTCTTTCAGTGAATTTCTTATTCAATTTGCTTCTCCACTTCACAAACTTTATGTCTCTACATGGTGGTCTTTCATGGCTTGGTGGTAGCATAGCACGATTGAATGCCACACTTGCAAGTTCTACATATCACTCCAACATAAATCTTGCTTTCTTTAATCTGTCTCTTTCCACTTCAGTTACCATTGTCCCCTTAGCAATCTTCCATGTTGCAAGAGTGTCAGCCGGTGGTCCACCATTGAAATATCCACCTTCCATGCATGCAAGGTATCATTGTCGCAAAACCAAATGTATTGAGGAACTATGCCTCCTCCCTTTGAAACACAGTGCTGGGATACCCATAGTTGCACTCTTGCCAAGTTTGTTTATAAGCTGTCCGCATCTACTCCTCATGGTTTCAAGAAAGCCAAAACATGTCACTTCACTTTTAGGTTAGTCCTTTATAGGGCCCATTTTGTTGGGTGAACCCACACTCTCCTTATATGTTTGCACCTACTCTGTCCTGCACATTTTGTTTCCTACTTCCCCCAATGGTCCTCTTAATAGTGAGTACTCTAGTCTATGGCTATCGGTGGGAAGTATTACTCTTGGATCTACATTACCTCTCTTCCTCCTAACACTTCTCTCCCCAGGCTATGGTCTGAAATAGAGCCTCTACCATCATGTGGGGCACTGTAAGCTCTGCTCTGACCATCTCATGTGGTATTGATGGCTTGCTGCGAATCATCCTAGAGATCATGAGGATTTGCAGTCTCTCCATCTGATGCTAATCACATGTGGAGAGGTTAGGGGCCCATTACCTGTGGCTTAAACATCTTGGGGATTGCATACCATCCTCTGACCTTACTGCATGTGTTAGGTCAATAAACTTCTTATCAAAGGCACCACCATTCCTTGACATAAATCTATCCCACAACTTCTCTAGTGATGGCCCGGTACGTAGGTGCTTGCTAGCCATGAAAGCCTTGTAATGGGAACTTTGCAACACAGCCATAGCTAAATTTGCACTATAGATCTCATAAAGGGCAATATACTTGGAATGTCCATGTGCTACCCTCATGGTAGAGTGTTTTGTCTCTGATAAATTTATTGTTGGAACAAAGCCCACATTCTCATGTTGCTCTAAAAACATTACTCCCCCTTTAGGTACCTTTACATCCCACTGATTGAAAGAGGTTGTAAGCCCTAGGAGCTCGCCATCCTTCACATGCTCTGGGGACCAAAACTACATTAGGGCTTCTTTACACTTGTCTACCTCAACTTCAAAGCTTACAACCTTCCACTTTTGGCATAAGAATTTGTGCTCCTCAAGTTATGAAGCTTGCACACATCTTTTTGCATGCATAACCATGTTCATCTCCCAATGAAATGAACATGTTCTTTCCTTTCCTTTCCTTTCCATTATATTATCAAGGCCCCCATTATAGACTATCCTGACTGCAAACCAATTGGCTTGATCTGCATCTTCCATAAAGCCTCTAAACTGTGGTAGAGAAAATCCATTTTCAAGCATAACTTCATTCAACATTCTCCAAAAGAAAACCTGTGCCTAATGGTCCTCCACTTTAAACTCAAAAGTTGTAATTGTTAATAACTCCCTGATATGGGGATCATGTATACATGTGCCCTCATTGTATTCCAGCCTTTGACCCAATGAACATGGTCAAAGTGCATCCATTACTCTCCCAATGACCCTCCCACTCTCATTCTATTCACTAGATCTGCAATTGACATTTTAAATATGTGGGGCATGCTATTATCTTCCAGAGCTAGCCAAGAAACAACACACTATGGAAGTATGGGTACGTGCACTTTCTTTTCAATGCCAAGATTGCATCTAGACTGGCATCAGAATTACTCTTTTGGAAATTTTCATGGACCTCTACAGTCTTCTCCTCTGCGATAGTGGTGTGTGATACTATCCAACACCTCATGCAAACTCTTGGAAAGCATTCCCACCCAACTACTGCCACCTTAATATTCTTTAAATATGGATTTAATTGAGCATGGAGCTTCACCATATTGTCTACTTGTTTCTGCATGCTTCTCGATAAACTAGCTCTAATTGGATGATCATGTGTACCGACATGAATAGCACATCTACTAGTGGTGTATTCCCTATCAAGTGGAATGTAATAATATATATATGCATCACATGATTTCACACACTCTGGTGGTAATCCACAATGCTTACATTTTAATATCCTATTCTCCTTATATAAAGGTCCAACTGAGGCCTCCTTAGCTTTCCTTTCCAAACTGACACTCAATTAACCATGCTTGTCCTCTTTATGTAAGGACAATCCACATTGTAACATCTTAGGTAACCACATCACATACTCATTCTCACAATACCAAGAAGGGTATCTTGAGAACTAGTATTGTACTTAGCCCATACATGTCCATGATTCTTCTGATCCATACCATACATGCTACTACTGGTAGGTGCAGATGGCAATTCAAATATAACATAACCATTGTAGTTCACATGCAGCTCATCCACCTCTTGTACTTCCTTGGCACTTGAAAATGTGACATAAACTGAGCTACATAATGGAAGATCCTCAGTGAGAGTTAGCACACTTATCTGTCTGCTAGGAATCTTTGCTTCTACAGGCATTCCTTTCTTCAATGAAATATGGTTGAAATTATGTTACCCACCATCCAACTTAAAACCCATGACTTCATCTTCTAGTTGTATCAATGGCACGTCCACACTGACATCATAAATTTTTGTACTGTGATGCATTTCAATAGCATTAGCATCTACAATTCCAAAATGATCCTTTAGCTCCTGGAGGCCAATCTCACACAAAGCTGTGTCATATCTAATAGAAAGAGTGTTAGAGTGGCCATATTTTATGTGTACTGTGCATGGCATGGTGGTCTCCCAAGTTTGTGTAATAGAAGAAAAGAAAAAGCTAATTTTATGTGCTTCTAAATGTGAGTAGTGGTTGTTCTAGTGGCAATTTCAAGCTGTGAAATATCAAGAGTTTTGTATAACCTTCTCAATTGAGACAAGAATATATTAAACTTTCTATGTTTTATTAAAATAATTTTTGAAGAGAGAGAGAGAGACAGAGAGAGAGAGAGAGAGAGAGAGAGAGAGAGAGAGAGAGAGAGAGAGAGAGAGAGAGAGAGAAAGAGAGAGAGAGATTTGATGACCTCAAATACCTTCAGACTTAGTTGTGCTTATTAACAGATTATGGTTGGATGGAGCAAAAATAGAGTATTGGAGTCGAGCAATGTTTAACCCTTTGTTGACTAGACAAGACAAAATAGTTGAATATAACACGAAAAGCACGACGTAATATTGCTAGACAAAAAATAATATTTTGTAAAAAAACAACCAATTAGAAATATAGAAGCAAGGGTGGAATTTATTAGCATATCAATTGGTCATTCGAATGAGCAATATCGAACACAAGAATGTGTTGGCCAAGAATGGGATGTGCACTGAGATACTTATAGAGAAAGGAATGTAATAGACACTCCAATTAGAAGTAAAAGGGTTCAATTAAATGCAATTAGGGCTTCTCGCTGTTCAGTTGTAGTAGAATGGACTTTA
Organism: Cibotium barometz; assembly: GCF_041138505.1. Lineage (NCBI taxonomy): Eukaryota > Viridiplantae > Streptophyta > Polypodiopsida > Cyatheales > Cibotiaceae > Cibotium > Cibotium barometz. The sequence goes on from NC_141095.1 coordinate 43,190,687, forward strand.
AGTAGGAGGGGTGCGGTGATAAGTAAAGGGGGGTGCCTCTCTATTCTTCATTAATTTCCAATGAGAGGATATATGACACCTAGCTATGTATCCATTAGTGTTTTGTACTCCTACTCTTCACTCCCTAGGATCTCTTAATCACCTTTAGTGTTTTGTACTCCTACTCTTCACTCCCTAGGATTTCTTAATCACCTTTACTTTTTTTTCCATGCTCAATTGTGGAAACAAAAGATAAAAATAGTTCTATGTCAGGTTGTGGGAAGCCATCATTGTAAAGTGGGGTGTGTGTCATTGTTACCATTAGAGGAGCCACCCAAGTTTCTAAGAATTCTATTACATGGCAATGATTCTGGAAGCAAATTATTCAAAAAGAACATACGGGCTTACAATAGTGCCTTGGATTTTGTATCTTTGGGTGCTCATATTGATGAAATGTTGTTAGGTAATAGAGGTATATAAAACTTTCAAGTTCATGGGGATGTATATCATCATGTTGGAACTTTATTGCCTAATGGAGGACAAGAAGAGCGCCCATGTTTTGCACAGCTATATGTGTATGACACAAAGCATGAATTACAAAACCGTTTGGATGGCATGCTTGGTTTGGATTACAAAACCGTTTGGATGGCATGTCTGGTTTGGATCCTGGTGTTTTGGCATTGTTGTAGAGGATGATGCATGCATTCAATCCATATGTCTATGCATTGCGAGATCCTGTTGCGAGTTGTTGGGGAAGTATTGAGAAGCAATCTACATGCAGGTTTGAAGATGATAATTTGCCAGAACCGCTCTATCACTAGACAATACTTGGTACCCATAGCTAGTGATGTTGCTGCTATCATGCTAGGGTAAGGAGATGATGCCGATGTCAGCTATCGAGACATCCAAATTTTTTTCATGCAATGGGTTTGTGAGAAGAATATCTAATTTGCATCGATCATACATGCCACTCTTACATGTTCTTTTATTTCCATGAGGGAAGGATGGTTGGCATGTATACATCCCATATGCTGGTGTTCTGTCCATGCATCATTGCATGAAATTTAGAGTACAAAATGCTACTCAAAGACAGTATTATGCATATCGATTGTTGCAAATCAAAGCTAATATCAATGCTTGCCTACTATATGGGGGGAGATTATTGCAACAGTATACTGTTGATGCATATAGTAGCATGGAGAAATCGAGGCTATAACGGATACACAATAATCAAATAACTTTGTGTGCAAAAGTGTATCAAGGATTATTGGACATGGTTAATGTAGTTGTGCAAGGACTATACTAGGCAGCAACACTGTAGGGCATAGAGTTGTGCTATCATCTTCTTTTACAGGAGGGCCACAATATATGTATCAATTATACTAGGATGCAGTGGCAATTGTAAGGAATAAGGGTAAGCTAGATGTGTTCATTGCATTCAACTACAATTCACAATGGCTTGAAATATTTGAAACATTGCTTCCAAGGTAGAGTACGCATGATCAACAGGATCTCACAAGCCGTGTGTTTTATAAAAAACATAAGGATATGATGAGGTTAATTACAAAGGATAATTTGTTTGGAAAGAGGCAACAACGTATCAAATACATCCCGTGAGTTCACTCCTGTCTCTTTGGTACATGATAACAAGGGTTGCACAGCATCTTCCACAAAAACAACATCTCGACTAATCAAGATACACTTTGACTGCGGATGATACAATCTGTAACCCTTGCTTTCAGCACTGTAACCAACAAAAATGCATTTGACAGCCTTATCATCCAATTTTCTGCGTTGTTGCACAGGCACTAAAGCATAGGCTAAGCAACCAAAGACACGCCAGTGACCAATAGAAGGCTTCCTGCCGTGCCAAGCTTCGTATGGAGTAATAGACTGCAAGGCCTTAGTGGGACACCTGTTGAGTACATATACAGCACACATGACAGCCTCAAGCCAAAACGCATATTGCAAAGCTTGGCTCTTGACCATACATCGTGCCATCTCCATAAGTGACCTGTTCTTCCTCTCACCAACACCATTTTGCTGAGGGGTATACGGCATTGTACATTGGTGTTTTATCCCACGACTAGCCAGAAATGCATCAAACTCTTTAGACATGTACTCCCCCCCTCGATCAGAACGGAGGGTGCCCATAGTACAATTGGATACATTTTCAACCATAAGCATAAACTGTTTGAAGCACAAAAACACTTCGGACTTTGCCTTCAGTGGATATACCCATGCATGCCTTGAGTAATCATCAATGAAAGTCACGAAGTACAAGTGTTTACCAAATGACGGAGTTTGCATAGGCCCACATACATCACTATGTACAAGTTACAATTTGCGAGTGGCCCGCACAGAACCATCCTTTGGAAACGCAGAACGCTGCATTTTGCCCAAAATACAGTCTTCACAAACATGTTTCAATGGTGCCTCAAGAGGGGGCAATGAAGCAACCATATCAATTTTTTGCAAAACGCAGCAAATTAGCAAAGTTCAGATGACCAAAATGAGCATGCCATAGTTTTGCATCTGAAACTGCCTTTTCAAGTCAAATCATGAACAGTACATCTGTCATCCACAAATTTGACTACAAATCCAAGTCTAGCAAGCGTAGAGACAGACAATAGATTCTTCTTTATCCCTCGCACATACAAAGCATCTGAAAGTGTGAAAGCGCTGCCATTTGCAGCAATAAGCATAATTTTACCAACGCCCTTCACTGGGTAAGTATTCCCATTAGGGACAGCCTCAAGAGAAGTGAACATATCACGATGCGAGGTAATGTGCTTTGTAGCACCACTGTCAAAATACCAAACATGAGAGTCAACAGAAACTGCCAAACATGCATCATGTACAAATGGGTCATACTAGCAATACACACTAAACGCCCATTCTGTATCCTGCACAACATTTGTAGAATCTACATTTGTAGAAGCATCCGCTATTGTGGCTGCATTTGACTCTTTCTTCTTTGCCTCTTTAGCCTTTAGCTTAGGGCAATTCTTAATGACATGATCATTTGCCTTACAATAGTTGCACCTGGTCTTTTTCTTGCCTTTATCAAGAGCCTTCTCAGACTTATTGTTGTTACCTGTGGAAGGAGAAGAAGTTGCAGATCTACTAATAGGAGAAGAAACAGTGGAAGGGGCTGCCTTACCACTTCTTCTCTGCTGTTCAGCAGCAATAAATGCTTGATCAACTGCACGCTGCCTGGCCCTGTTTTGCCTGGACTGCGCTTCTTGCAAGAGGTTGTTGACTAAAGTATCATACTTGACAGCATCAGGTCTATCCTCATTAAGAAGTCTCCACGTGGAAGCAAAAGTCTGATATGTCTCAGGTAAAACAAAAAAACAGTCTGCACAAGAGAATGATCAGGAATAATCTCACCTGTAGAAATCAACTGTTCTTTGAGATCTTTAATCTCAGCAAGAAAAACATTCATGCCATCATCTTCTTGCATAATCTTCAATTCTAGCTCTTTACGCACGTAAGCGATTTTTGCCTCATTACGACCTGCATACAAACCAGCTAGAATATCCCAAGCCTGTTTTGCTGTTTTAGCTGAACGAATATGTGGGGTGATGTTACGTTTGACAGAAAGTGCAATCAAGGCATGAGCATGCGCATCTTTACCATCCCAAAACGAGCTTGTTCAGAGCTGCTAGAACCTGTAACATCCTCAACAGATCCTACATCCACAGAACCTGGACGTACATCCATACCCTGCACAATGTTCCACACTCCTTTTGCAACCAAAACATGCTGCATCATGTATGCCCAAAGTGGATTGTTGCTGTCTCCATCCAGTTTGTCTTTAGCAGACAACATGCGAAATACATCATTGCTGTTATCAGCCATGACCACTGACTGAAACTGATGCAAAAGCTACCTGTAATGAAGCAAAGACTGAACAGAAGACAACTTGTGCTATATAGCACGGTCCACAATAGAACACGCATACCTGTTTTGCAGAAAACTGCACTGTCGAAATTTCTGCAGAAAATGACGAAAACACCTGTGCAAAACTTGAAATGCAAAAACGGAGTCCGAAACAACCTTAGAGGCAAATTCTGAGAACGCGAAGCCCTACGAGTCTATTTGCAGAGTATAGGGACCTGCAAGCGCTCGTGAAAGCTCACCTCAATCGGAGAACGTGAGTCGGAGGGTGCTGGCGGCGTAGCCCTGAGAGCCGATGCCTGCTCTGATACCAATTGTTGGAATTAGGGTTGCAGGAAAGCACACACTGCACAGGCCTGACCGCCTGGCTGCATAGGCCCAAGCGAATGGTCGCCTGGCTACGCAAGCCTAGACACCTGCCTACATAGTCCTAGGCGCCCACCACAGCAGGGCCGCCTTCGTACACCTGACCGACTGCCAGCCTTGCCTGGTTCAACCAGCATGCCACAACCGCCTCTCGTACTCTCTCTCTCTCTCTCTCTCTCTCTCTCTCTCTCTCTCTCTCTCTCTCTCTCTCTCTCTCTCTCTCTCTCTCTCTCTCTCTCTCTCTCTCTCTCTCTCTCTCTCTCTCTCGCGCCAAAAGCAACGTGCTTTTTTTCTGTTTTCTCTCTGCAGTTCATGCGACTGCACAAACATCATTCCTCTTCTTTGCAAAGCAAACCGACCCTACTTAGACAACCATCTCCATCATCATGGGTTTCTTTAATGAAAAAAACACATATTGAATCTGAAAACAACAGTATGCACATAAAAACAGTAAGCTTTTTTTGAACACATACCTTTCTTCGACCTCATCTTCTCTCCCTACCGACTTGCTCGTTCACGAGGTATGCTCTGATACCACTGTCAAATCCCCACCGGATCTCCTCGTGATCGTTCCTGGTACGAGACTCGAACCTTGCAAACAAACGAATAAACAACAAGGGGGTGTAGGTTGACTCACCTCCCAACAGCCGTGGGCAAGCCCACAATCTTGGCTATCCCCACCGAGCCACGAGAGCTGAGCTAACTAGGTTGACATACCGACCAATCTCCTCCTCCGTGATGTCCCATACCGCCACACGAAGCTACCCTCGCGGGCCTCGAGATTACTGCTGGCCTCGGCTGCGTAAAGCAGGTGCACGTCTGCACGAGATCCAAGCTCCAAGACCATAGAGCTCTCACAAACTCGCGAGACTCTCTATATCTCAATAACTAACCTTGGCCACCCTTTTATAAGCTCTTGGCCGGTCATCAGGCATCCGCACTTGGACGCTCGCCCGTCCATTCTTGGGTGCCCGCCTGTTAGTCTGTCCCTAACTCAGCTCGTCAATCAGCCTGCCTAGCTCCAAGCTTCCCCAAACCTCGAAGCTAGTCTTGTGTGCGTGTAGCACACGGTAGATACACACTGTGCACATGACACAAAGTGGGTGAGTAAACGTTGTTTAAAGTTTTAAGTGATTTGGTTTTTAAAATGTAGAGAGGTTGTGAGGAAGCCTCTGTATGCCTATTGCTCAATGAAATCAATGAAAATGTTTTGAGATATATGAAGGACGAGATGGGCTCAAAAAAAGAAATTTATGGCTCAAGGGCACCTTCATCGAGGGATCAAGTGTCGCATTGGGAGAGGTGATAAGGCCAATTTCATTTTTTGATTTGTAAAAGTAACCAAAACCTACAACTAGATTAAGATAGCATTCTAATATGTTTTCAAATCCTTTTATTTGTACAATGGACAAACTAATAAACCATCATTACTTTTTGGTCATGCAAACAAAGAACTTTGATCGAGATAGAGTCTGCACAATAGATTGCTTATGCCACTCGGCATGGTTATGATAGCTTAGTCACGCACCTAGGCGCTCAGGGGGTTTATCCCCTATTATATGTATTGAGCTGCATACTGTATATATGGCACAATTTTGGATATAGTAAGAGCAATTTTCAACCCATTTATTGTATGTTTTGAGCCATTTTGCCTAGCTGCATTTTATTTTTTGTATATGGACATTTATGTTAACACATATATATGTTGAAATATGACACATTTTTTGATATATTGACAGCCATTTTGTGTCATTCATGTCATTAGCTTTTACTACATGGAGATTAATTGAGCTTCATCTTGTTTAGTTTAATGTTTAGTCATATAACATGTTACTAGTGTTTAAGTTAAAAAATTTAAGTTAAATTGTGTGAATCAGCCAATATGCATCAAAAGATAAAGGCACATGTACATATCGCTAATTTGGAGGTTGTGTTGTGTTGATGTATGCACGATCGAGAGAGAGAGAATGTGTGTGTTTACGTATATTATTATGGCGTGTAAGTATATACATACGTGTGTGTGCGAGAGAGAAGAAAGCTAGCACTAGCTCGAGAGAGAGTCGATAGAGAGAGATAGAGAAAGAGAGAGAAAAGAGATGCGCGCGCACACAGACATAGAGACGGCACAGAGAGAGAGAGAGAGAGAGAGAGAGAGAGAGAGAGAGAGAGAGAGGACTAGATGTGGAGAGAGAGAGAGAAAGAGATCTTGGCTTTTTTTTTAGCCGTTGACAGCCCGATGCAACGCGTCATTTAAAATGTTACAAATGCAGTCCAACGCTCATTAGCATCCCTCGATGCTATGCATCCTATTGGTAGCATGAGGGCCCGTTTTCCTGACACTAAGGTGGCGCTATAGTGATGTAAAGAATGAAGAGAGAGAGAAAGAGAGGGGGGAGGTTTTTTTGGGGGTGGTGGTTGAGAAGGATCATGGAAGAGAGCAAAGGTAAAGCGAGGAGATGCGATGCAAATAAAAAGAGGTTTCAAACTCAGCATAATTGAGAATTTTTCAATTCGTTTTCAAAAAAGTGCCAAAAATACACATTGGTAAGAGCACTAATAAAATCACTGGTAGGAGCGCAGGCAGTGCTTTCACAAGCGACCGACATTTCAGTGAAATATTGTTGACGTTTTGTGCTAGTAAAGTCTCATTCTCTTATAGTGTTTAGGCACTTCTTAACCCCTGTGGAGCAGGTTTTAAAGGCACCTGGATGGTGTTTTACAACGTAGTACCACTCTTCTTTGTAGGTTTGTAAGAGCTTGTGGTTGGCCAAACCAGTCCAGGTTCTATGGAGCTTAACTCACATGCCATCATTAGACAGAACAAAGATATAAAAAAGAGAGAAAAATGGACATGAAATAAGCACAAGCAAGAGGATGAAGATACTAATTTTAACACCTAATAATGAACTCCAAATGTATACCTAATAATGAACTCCAAATGGATGTGTAGAAACGGTGAAGTTCTTTACTGCTAGGATAGCACAAATGAAGAGCAAGTTCAGGTATAGCATTTTCAATATAATTCTTCAACATCCTCTAAAGCAAGGATTTTAAGACCAATTCACAAAAGGAGATTGAATTTAAAGCATTACTAATAGCCAATGTCCGAAATACATTAAATATGGTCAAGTACCCAAATACAAAGGAGAATTCTTTTTCTAGCCAAAGCACATTGTGAATGTTGATGAGCTCAAATGAGGATGTCGGCGTTTCGAAAGTCTGAAGAGTTCTTAAAAATTATAAGAGTATTCTATACTTGTGCATGCTGTTAACCCATGGCGGACATTGCGACGTACTATATTTTACGTCATTAATTTAAATATTCTGAGTCATGGGCCGGGCTTGTCGGCACCATATGTTAAGGATGAAGGGATTGGGTGATCGCCGATGAGAGGCGCACCTTGGATATCAGTAGGATAAGGGTTAGGGTCGGCCGGCCATGTATGGGCGCCCAAGTGTGAACGGCCAAGTCACCTATAAGAGTCAAATGTAACCCTAAAATCCTCATTCTCATGTGTTGTGAATACAAGAGTGCTCTTGCCTTATCTCTTTGGTTTCCTTCTCCTGCGTGTGTGTGTGTGAGAGAGAGAGAGAGAGAGCGTGAGAGAGCGATCGAGCGCACTGTGTAGCGGCACGGTGGCGGCGGTGAGGCGGTAGAGCGGCGACGGCGGCTCCTCCTTCACGGTTGCGACGCGGGAATCCTTCAAGGCGGCGGTTGAGCGGTGAGTGACACACCCTTTGGCATTCTGTTTGAGCTTCCTTCCCTGGTTGTATGCTTGTAGCCATTCGTGGCTCGCAATACGGTGTCTGGCAAGTCCCCAGCTACGACCTGTGCGGCAAAAGCGCACATTTTTGGCGCCGCTGCCGGGGAGTTGCCCTGCACCAAGCTCCAGTTTGCAGCTCGGCTGCTGCGTGAAGTTTAATCTACACTGTAGGAAAGCGACTGTGTGTTTGTTGTTAAGGTGTGGTTTCTGTGTTGCATTTCTGTTTCTTTTGTTATATTTTCGCTCCGCGTGTGGGCGTGCGTTCTGTTATCTGGTTTCTGCGTGAGAGGGATTTCTGAATCCCCAGATCTGCGCTGTGTGTGCGAACTGCGCCGCGGCCAAGGCTGAACCCTAAGGAAACCCTAGAGAACTTATCTCACAAAAAAAAACAGAAAATAAAAATTATAAAAATTATAAAAAATAAAAAATAAAAAATTAAATTTTGTTTTCAAAGAAAGAACCAAACATGTGGAGAGGAAAGATTTTCTAATTGGAGAAAAAAAATTTGAAAAGAAAGAACCCCAATTGACCCACGACCCACCACCCCGGCCCCGGTCTCGGTCTTTCGATATATATATATATAGGAGAGTGAGCCTCCATAGCTTTCTTTCAAGTGAGAGCTTATGGGAAGTTGTGCCCTATATGTAGCCCACTCCCCAAGGAGTAAAGTGAGCATGTGGGATAAAGCCCTCACCCTTTCCTCCACAAGCAAATAGGCTTTTGCCCCTTCCCCCCAAGGGAAACGGACTGTTTTGAGGACTACAGAAGCTCTAGATAGGCGAACACGGTGCTGTAAAGCACACTAGGACCCTTTGAATGATACGCTCGTTTCGAGCTATCACACGCCCTAGTCCAGGTTTGACCGTAAGTAAGGGGGTCAAAAACGGGTTAAAAACAACACAAAAACAAGTAAAAACGGGGTGCGAAACACCTAAGAAACCACTTGTGTGAGTTTCAAGGGTAGTTACCAACGCACGTAGGGTACCCACGTCACATGCATCTACGCTCTAGTCGGGTGCTGGAATCTGAGCCACTAGAAAGCGTTTCAGTCTACGCAGGCTCACACCATCCTTCCACGTTAGCATCTTGGCCTTCGGCTGGAACCCAAGGGAGTGCAACCCAAGATCCACGAATAGTGGATAGTGACTCATCCTCTGACTCATAAGCCATGGAAGGGCACCCTACCAAGAACCCTGAGGAGACAGGCCAAAACATGCCAGTGTGGGCCCCACAACCCGGATCTAGCATGTTTAGTTGTCTAATAGAGACCTTTAGTAGAGCTACACGCTCTGAACATGCGACAAGCGAAGTAAATGAGGAAGGAGGGGTAGTAGATTCGCCATTCACATCTTATGTAGACCCTACCCTCCCAAAGAGTGTCCATGTGGATATTCTACCCACTTCGTTTAATGAGGGCCCTACTGAGCTACCACATTCCGATGCTCTTCCTAAAGTAGAGGTCCCTAGAAGCCAACCCATAAGAAGTGACATTGCGTCCACTTCAAGAGAGCCATTTGGCACACCAAGTCTGGATGGGATATTTCTCAATGAAAATTGGGAATATGATCTACACACAGAGACTCTAACGGACCTATTGTTAGATAACCGTAACGCCGCTACGGGCGTTACCACGAGAGGGGACGGCCTCTGGCTCACCACCCAGCCATAGAGGAAGAATGAGGATTGCCCCTCATCCCCCAGGCTATATAGTGTGTGGCCTGCCGTCCACACTAGCCTGGCCGCCCATGACTCCGCATGGGCGTCCTCTCCCACTGAACCCCGGATATGGCCATCCGGTCTGCCGTCGGTCACAGGCATTACAGCCTACGTGACATTACCCCCCCCTTAAGAAGAGTTTTCGTCCTCGAAAACAAACTGGGGAAACCTTTTGGAAATTGCACTACGGCGTTCCCAGGTAGCTACCTCCTCATCCCTATCTATCCATTTAACAAGTACCTCCTGGTACACTTTATGTCGGGTCTGTCTATCACGATACTGTAGAATCTTTTCAGGTTTATGTGGTATCTTTGGTGGCTCTATCAAGTCCACCAAAATCTCTGGAGAAACTGCGTTCTCTAACCCGTGAACTGATTTCTTCAGTTTACTGACATGGAAGACAGGATGGACTTGAGAACTCTCCGGTAACTCAAGTTTATATGCTACGTCCCCAATCTTCTTAAGGATTTTAAAAGGACCACAATATCTCGGAGAAAGTTTATCACACTTTCCCGTTTTCATGGTTTCTGACTGCGCAGGAACCTTGAGGAATACAAAGTCACCTTCTGCAAAGGTCACCTTTCTTCGTCCTTTATCCGCATAAGTTTTAGCGCGATCCTGAGCGCTACGAATGCTCTCACGTGCGGCTCTGAGCATATCATTCATATCTTCAAGGAAATCCTTGACAGATTGAATCTTCTCCTTTTCTAGGCCTACAGCCGTTGGAGATCTCGGCTGGAATCCATACATTAACATGAATGGTGTAAATCCAGTCGCTGAGTGTTTTGAGCTATTATAGGCAAACTCCAGTAAGGGTAAGTACTCTTCCCAATTAGATTGCTTCTTACTAACATAAGAACGCAACATATCCTCTAGAATTTGGTTAACTCTTTCAGTTTGACCATCAGACTCCGGATGATCTGCCGTACTCATACTCAGAGTAGTATCCAGCTTTTTGAAGACTTCCCTCCAAAAATGACTGTTGAATTTTCTATCTCTATCCGACACTATATCTGCGGGCAGGCCATATAGCTTGTAGAGATGTTCAATAAAGAGTTTTGCCAACTCTGGCGTTTTAACAGTTTTCTTCGTGGCAATAAACTTTGCCATTTTAGTTAACCTGTCCACTACCACCCACACCGAGTCATTCCCTCGACTCGTCTTGGGTAAACCGGTAATGAAATCCATGGAAATGCTTTCCCATTTCCCTTGAGGAATCTCCAGCGGATGGAGTAGTCCTCCAACCTTAAGACGTTCATGTTTATTGACCTGGCACTTATTGCATTTCAGCACATAAGTCTGGACGTCCTTAAACAAACTAGGCCAATAAAACTGTCTTTTTACTAGTGCATAGGTCTTCTGAATCCCGGGATGACCCGCACTTGGACTATCATGACTTTCTTTAAGAATTTGGGCCCGAAAGTCACCAATAGTTGGTACACATATTCTACCCTTGTAGAGTAAGTACCCGTCGTCAATGGAGTAATTAGCATATTTCTCCCCCCGACGAAGTTTATCACTCCCCTTTGAAGCCGTGGCAGTCAAAGGTGATGAAGGGCCTACGTCAGAACTCTCCGGTTCCAAACTATACCCAGAAGACACGGCTTGTCTCTCCGGACTAACTCTCGCTTCCCTTCCCATTGCACCTTCGGCCAGTCTCTCCGGACTAGCAATACGTGCCAACGAGGGAGGTGGTCGCGTCTGTGAAGAAGTGCGTACGCGTACAGCGCGCCAGACCTCTGTAAAAGATGGATCGTGCTCACATAAACCACGTAGGGACTCCAAGAAATCATTCTTGAAGACTGTGAAACTAAGTTCATTAATCTGTGGCATGCGACTAAGTGCATCTGCCACCACGTTATACTTACCTTTCTGGTAACGTATCTGAAGGTCAAACTCTTGTAGAGTCTCCGCCCACCGAGCTTTTCTACCCTTCAGTTCATTTTGACTTGAAAGCCATTTCAGACTTTCATGGTCCGTCCGGACCTCAAAAGTGGCACCATATAAATAGTGTCTCCACTTTTTCAGTGCATGAACTATCGCTAGTAACTCTCGCTCGTAAGCCGAGTAGTTACGCTGCGCACGATCTAACTTTTTACTTTCAAATGCAATTGGGCGTCCCCGTTGCATAAGTACGGCCCCAATGGCCTCATTACTAGCGTCTGTTTCCAAAACAAACGGCTCATTTGGATCGACAATTGTCAAAACAGGTGCAGCTGCTACGGTCACCTTGAGCTTGTCAAAGCTCTTCTGTTGGGCGTCCCCCCAACTAATGTTTTTTGTTTTTGACCGTAACTGGTCAGTCAACGGGACTGCGATCTTCGCGTAGTCCTTCACATACTGTCGGTAGAACCCCGACATGCCAAGAAAAATCTGCAGTTCCTCGAGATTCTTCGGCGCTGGCCATTTAAGAATAGCTTCTACTTTTTCTGGCTCCATCCGCGTACCATCGGCGGATATAATATGGCCAAGGTAGTGAATTTCTGTTTCAAAAAATTCACATTTGCTTTTCTTTGCAAATAATTTGTGCTCTCGCAACAACTTGAACACTAGACGCAAATGCTCTATGTGTTCTTTCTGTGTCTTACTGTACACAAGAATATCATCTAGGAAAACTACTACGAATTTTCCCAGATATGGACGTAAAATACTATCCATCAGCGTCATAAACATCGCTGGAGCATTGGTTAGCCCAAACGGCATAACCAAAAACTCAAAATGCCCGAAACGGGTCCTAAATGCTGTCTTCGCAACATCTTCTTGTTTAATTCTAACCTGATGATACCCAGATCTCAGGTCTATTTTTGTGAAGTATCTCGATCCATAGAGTTGATCAAACAACTCATCCATGCGTGGCATCGGATACTTGTTCTTAATCGTTATCTGATTAAGAGCCCTATAGTCTATGCACATCCGCATAGATCCGTCTTTCTTCTTTACCAGAAGAATAGGCGATGCCCACGGACTTGAACTAGGCCGAATAAAGCCTTTGTTCAAATATTCCGTTAATTGTTTTTCCACCTCCTGTGCCTCGGAGTGGCTTAATCGATAAGCAGGTTTGCTTATAGGTTTTGATCCTGGCATAACTTCGATGCCATGGTCTACTTCCCTAGATGGTGGTAAACCATCTGGTAAATCATCAGGAAAAACATCCTGAAATTCCTCTAATAAATTCTTTAAAGTATCTACGTACTTTTTCTTTAATGTCTCATTCACCTTGGATTTTTTCTTGTTTGAATCACATGCATGCCAAACAGGGTTTTCAAACAGTGGGTCTCGTCCAAGGTTATTTTGTTTTTCTTGTTTGTCTACGCAAACATCATTTATCGTTTCATCTACGGAAACAGAATTCAAAAGAGGGTAACAAGCATATACCTCCGCTATCTGGTCTCTGCGGACCGCTGTACACAATTCCATGGAGGAAATAAGTGGTGTGGCAGGGACAGTACGGTCGCCCTGCAGGGTGATGACTCTACCTCCATGCTCAAAACATAGCGTGTTATGTAAGTAATTCCGAACTAGACTAGGGCCCAAGCTATACAGCCACTCCCTGCCTAGATATACGTCTGCTCTGGCTAAGTGCATGACCTGAAAGTCAAGCGGAGCCTTGTAGTCCTGCATAGATAATGGGACCCCCAATACTACGGTATTCCATACCGTTTTGTCATATCCGTTGGCTAGGCCAACAGTATATTCATGATTACTCCAGGTCTCAGTCAACCCCAACTTCTTGACTAACGAATAGTTCAAGAAGTTGTGGCTAGCTCCATCATCAATAAAAACTGTGACTCTACGGCCACTTATGGTGCCATACATGCGCACCATGTCATGCGGACCTACAGTAGGCTGCCACATCGCTGGTGTCACTGAACAAGCGTGATGCTCATCACTATGACACACTGTCACCTCTCTGAACTCTGCGGAACTGAGAGGGAGTCTCTGCACTGTATGCAACTGCCTAGAAGATTTACCATCTTTCTTGGGCTCGTTGCCACTCGTGCTGGCTTTAGGCTTTGGACACTCAGCCTTCGTGTGTCCTACTTCATTGCAATTAAAGCAGCGATTTTCCTTTCGCGCTTTAATATATTGCTCTTTCTTTTGGTTTTCGGTGTCTCTTTTTTTTCTGGATGGTCGCGGTTTTTTAGACCAATGACCACCCTGTCCTTCCTGGTCCGTCCTATCCCCTTGTTTCTCACTGCGGAACCCTTTTCTTTTGAGGCCTGACCTCCTCTTTTCACTACCCTCGGCCCTGCTAGAACCACCACGCGCACTACGGCGCTTGATGTCATCGAATATCTGTGCATATTGAATTGCCTCTGCTAAGTCTTTAGGCTGTAGGGGTTCTACGTACTCAAGGTAATCATCTTTGAGGCCTCTCTTAAAGCCCCGCAATGTTTGGAATGCATCGATTCCTTTTAACTTGAGTACTATCTCCCTGTAGTTTGAGATGTACTGAGTTAGGGATTTGTTCTCCATCGAGCACTTGTCCCATAACTCCCAGCTTCTCTCTGCTTCATTAACAGGCAAAAATTCTTTTCGAAACATCGTTTCAAATTCCGTCCAAGTGGCAGGGCGAGTTGTCAGACTCATCCACCACTTGTACGCTTTGCCGGTTAAAGAGAGGCTAGCCTCTACGGGCTGTATACGGCTAGGCTGCTGTCGCAGCGCGTGCAAATCTGACCACTTCGCTAGAAACATATTGACTGAGTCCTTATTTCTCTCCTTTTCCTCGCCACCAAAACTAGGCGGCTTTAAGTCTTTTAACAACGACGAAGCTGTCGCTACGGACGGCCCCGCAGGCGCATCGGCCTGTACTCCTACAACCACTGGTGAGGCTACGCTCACCCGTGCTGTAGGAGCTCGGCTACTACGAGGAGTCGGAGTACTAGCCGAGGCGGCTGTCAGTGCATCTAACCGTGTGGAGATGCTCTGTAACATCGTGACTAAATCAGCCTGGACTTTATTCATAGTGTTCAATTTGGCATTAAGATATTTAAACAGTCCACTAGAGAGCTCCGTCTCTGTCAGGACATCAGCAGGGTCTAGTAGGTCATAGTCATCGTCGTCATAATCCAAGAGGTCCTCCTCGGTCCCCTCGGCGACGTCAGTGTTCATGTCCTCTGGCTCATCGGCCAGAAAGGGGTCATCAGCCAATGCGGCCGCTGCGGGCTCGCTGGGTCCTAAGGCAGGGTCAATAGACGAGGAGGGCGCTGGCGGATCACGAGTGATCGATAAGCGCGCTCCGGACCGAACAACGGTCGGGCGTGTACGGCCTGACAATTCGGTCGGGGTCAAACCCGCGACCGAGGACAAGAGACTGGAAAAACCTAGAGAAGTAGAAGGCGGTGGAGACACACTACGCCTAGCAGACATTTTAATTCTTGCAAAAATAATGCGAGAACTCGGAAATTACTAAAAAAAACGCTAATAAAAATGAGCAATGGTGGAGAGAGAATAATAGTCACCCCCCTTTACGGTCGCCTGTCGATTTGTTGCGTTGCAAGCCTCTACAAGGACGCTTCCGAGATGCTCCGATCCACGAGAAAATATGCCTGCAACTCATAACAAAATTAACTCCGGAAACACTTATCCCTTGCCGGGATTATTTCTTGCGGGAATGATTCTCCTCCCCAGCTGAGAGAGAGCTTTTGTTTGAATTTTTCATTTTTTTTAATTTTTTCCAAATTTGATAATGAAAATATATATATATATATATAAACTAATGGTATTTTTTTTTTCTTTTCTGGTGGCCTGCAGCGCTGGTGGCCGTCTGTCGCCGGCTGTTCTGGTGACCGATGCTGGCTGGCCGCCGGCCGCCCCTGGCTGGCTGGCCTGGCTGGCCACCGCCGGCCGCCCCTGGCTGGCCACACAGGTCGTTTGCAAGGCAAGCCCCCCACGCTGAGTTTCAGCTACATGTTTGCAGCCTAAGCTACTGGGTTTCGCCGCCTCACACACGGAATTGCAGCTTCCGCCCCCACACACACACGGGCTGCTGGTCGTGGGGGTGGTCTGCGCCCCCCCACTTCAACACACGTTTCAAGGCTCTCGTGGGCTGGTCTGCGCCCCCCCCCCCACCTCGACACACAGTCTTTATCTTTTGAAAACCTTCAACGAAGAATATTGCGAAGCAATTCAACGCAGAAAAACAAAGAAAACAAAGAAATTTTTGCTTACCTGCGATTGTGTGTGTCGGGGAGAGAGAGTGAGAGAGAGAGAGAAAGAGTTCTTCCCTTCAAAGTTTTGGCCCTCCTTCATCCACACATTCCCTTGTGAAGATAAGGGTGAGGAGATTGTGGATGAAAACCACTGAGTGGGCTCCGGTCCCCCGTTCGCGCGCGGACTCTGACGATCCCTTCGAACCATGCTCTGATACCAGTGTTAGATAACCGTAACGCCGCTACGGGCGTTACCACGAGAGGGGACGGCCTCTGGCTCACCACCCAGCCATAGAGGAAGAATGAGGATTGCCCCTCATCCCCCAGGCTATATAGTGTGTGGCCTGCCGTCCACACTAGCCTGGCCGCCCATGACTCCGCATGGGCGTCCTCTCCCACTGAACCCCGGATATGGCCATCCGGTCTGCCGTCGGTCACAGGCATTACAGCCTACGTGACACCTATACACGGGTTACACCTACCATGTAGGTTGGTTAGAAGTCCTACGATCTACATCTAGCGCCACTAATCTAGAAGAGCAGCAGCAAATGATATGTGAGGTTATTCATAGAATTATCCAAATTGAGAGGCAAAATAGGGGAGTGAACTTAGGTTCCACTGGCCCTATGAGATTCTTGGATACAGGCAAGGCCAAACAACCAACCCTATCACAATTGGAGACTCCCTCGGTGAGTCCCATAGACCCTTCATATGTTGTTTCGCCTGGAGTCTCAATGCAGGTTGAGCCCACGAGCAGTAACTTTAGCTTCCCAACCTTGGCTCAACTTTCCATTAGGGAATCCGCAATGCCTACCCCAATGATGAGCATAGCTGAAAGTGCACCTGTTACTGCTGTAGTTAGTACGACACCACTACCTAGTGGAACAGTACCTACAACAGTGCGTGCCAGTGCCTATCGGCCTTATGTACCTATTTCTACTCATGCTCAAGTAGCTCCTACGCCTGTTGGTATGCCAATGGCGTATGCTCCACGACCGCCTTATCCAAGAGGAGCTAGGCCTAGCCACATATCATATCCTACGTCATTTGCCAACCTACTCAGACCAACGCCAACTCCTATCAGCCAGGCTATCCCAGAAGTGCCTCCACCAACTATGCCTGCTCACTTAGGTGATCTCGCAGCATTTGCTCAGACGATCGGACGATCCATTGCAGAAAACATGCGGGGTATGCCTGAGAGAGAACCTAGAAGCAAGGCAGTACAAGTGGCTAAGCTCACTCAAAACTTCAGTGGTGGTAACGAGGATGTTAGGAAGCACATTGAAGTCTTTGAACACGTGTGTGATTCCTTGGAAGAGCACAATGAGCTGCATAAGTGTAAAGCTTTAGGCTTAACCTTGAGTGGGAAGGCCGGAGATTGGTATCGAACCTTAAGGGTTGAAGAGCGCACTCACTACCCCACTCTCAAGAGATTGTTCTTGAAGGAATACATACGTGAGGGTGTGCTTTGGGGAGTAGCATCTCAACTCCAAAAAGCTGAACGCGAGGAAGGGGAGTCAGTGAGAGACTTTATAAGTCGATTGAAGCATCTAAATTCTCGCTGCACTCCCGATGAACGCTTCAATAACAACCAACTCCTCGATAGATTCATCCGAGGATTGCGCCACAAGGACATTTACAATGGCCTCGTCATTAGAGGTCTTACAACGTGGGAAGCAGTCACGGCCAATGCAATCCAGTTAGAAGACAACTTGATGATTGCAGGTAAAAAGGTGTCTTCAGAAACAAAATCTGTTAGTTCGCAAGTATCTGGGCACGAGCCAATGACGATAAAACCTATTGCCAAGGAGCCCAAGATATCTGAAATGTCTGTGACCGACCTTACTAAGGCTCTCCAAGAATACTTTAGGGGTAATCGAGCTCCTCAGAATAGCCATATGTACCCAAGGAGAGAGCAACAATGGTGTTCGGTGTGCTTAGGACCACATAGCACAAGTGAATGTCCCACATTCAGAGTCAAATTCAATGGGAATTGCAATGCATGTGGTAAGTATGGCCATCAATCTAAAGATTGCCTAACACTTAAGCGAATGTTGGCAAACCAGGCGCCACTAGCTTGGTCAAACATTCCTCAAGTACCCGCGCTAATGCCTGCACAACCTATCGAGCAACCGTCACAGCACATAGTTCCAAGGAATCCGAATGTAGTCCAGTCTGTGCCGTTACCACCGCCAGTGCTAGGACCACAACCTCCACATCCAAGGATTACCCCAATAAACCAGATGGGTTGTGAGTCACATAGTGCATGTGGGGATTATGAAGAGGAGATAGACCCTACTGCTCCATACGGGATTGATACGTTTGAAATGATTCCCCAGTACTACATGGAGGATCATCTCGGGCAAGTCAAGCCTGTATATCAAGCGGCTGCTCTCGCCACAAGAGGGCAAAACCTTAATACCTTGGCGAGGAGACCACCTCTTCAATGCTACGAGTGTGGTGGACCGCATCGTGTAGCAGAGTGCCCTAATAGGCTACAGAAGATCGCTACTCAAATGCAACCAAATCAAGGGAGCACATCGGGAATGCCGGTACTTACATGTAATCGTTGTGGCATAGATCATTTGATCGCTCAATGTCCACATAATCCTAATGCACCCAAGATTACGCCATTGAATTTGGTTGAGGTCACCAACCAAGCACGAGGAACCACACCTGTTGTACCCGCGAATGTAGTTACACGATCGATGCTTCAAAATCAAAACTACATTCTTGAAGAGAGGGATACTGCATCAATCACTCAGGCAAAGAAAAAGAAAACACGGCGGAAGTGATCGCTTAATGCCACGAGCTCCAAGCCTAGTTCAAAGACTAACATAGGGACAGGAGACGACCCCGTGTATATGAATGATCCTGAAGATGATTCCGATTCAATAGAAACCATGGGGACCAAAGCCACTACCTTAAGGGAGGAACCCACTCGGGAGCTCAATGAAGGAGAATCAAGCGAGTACAAAAATAAGGGGAAACAGAAGGAAACTTCCTCGGCCCCACAACCAAGTCAGTTAATGCCCTCTCGACCACCCAAACTGACTGAGACTCCCCAAGACAAGCCACGTGGGCCAAAAACCCTCAAGAAAAAGATTGGAACTTACACAAACCCAGTTGAGGAGATTGAACAAGTGCAACACTTAAGGGGTTTGGTGGAAGAAACACAAAGAGAACTGGAGCCCAACCCGAGAAAAATCAAAATTCCAGACACAGTGTTTCCTACGCAAGTTCAGCCTCACCGGAACCATAAACCGTTAGCTATACCTAGTATCATTCGGGAAGAAAGTGAGGATAGGACATCCGGAAGTGGGCAAACACCCTTCTTGCTGGAAAGAATGTTTAGTGAGGGAATGCCTGACCCCATCGAAGAGGAAGTGATTCCATCTTCACCAGTCCCTAGTCAAGGGGCGATGTCTCGAAAAGTACCGTTGAATGTGTCTAAGCTAATGGATTTCATGTCCTCTGAGATCAGAACCACGATCATATCCAAATTATACGAAGATCCTGAGCTATTCTTAGCTCTTCGGGCATTTCTCAATGGAGAACTAAAGGTGGGGCTACCACAATTTGCAAATATGGATAGACCCGACACGCTTCAAGATGAAGGGGAGCATTGGGATCTACAACCCAACTTTGATGAAGATTCGGTCGTGGAAATACCTGTGAACAAGTTGGGACAGTACTTTGAAGGTGACGAATCTAATGCCACCCTCCCCATTACTACCAAGGGATTAACTCTAAAGGGAATCCTTGATGGTGGTGCTGGAGTGAGCATTGTGACTAAAAACTGTTGGGAATCTATGGGAAGGCCTCACCTCGAAGTCACAAACATAGTGGTTAAGATGGCAAACAGAACCATAGCTAAACCTATTGGAATGTTAAGGGACCTCAAGATCAAGGTCCTGGGATACAAGGTAAAACATACCTTCATTGTAATGGATTTCTCCAAGCATCCTATGTCATATCAAATGATCTTAGGACGTCCTTTCATGAGGGAAGCACAAATGGTGCATGACTGGTCGAAAAACCATGTCTATCTACAATTCCAGGACTCTGTCATTCGAGTTGATCTTGAGAATGGTCGTGCGCATCCTTTAGGAAGCAAGGTTATCATTGATAATCGATCGGATACCACTATTCACTCTGCCCCATTAAGATATTGCTATACATGCAAAAAAGAGACTGATGATGGGAAAGATTCTCCTTATATGGATGTTCTACCGGGTATGACTGAGTCGGATAACGTGGATTGGGTACACCTAGCGGCAACCATAGACACATGGGGGAATAGAGGCACAAGCTGGGTAACACCTGAGGGGCAAGATATGCCACCGTTAGTGCCAATAAACATGATAGGTGTTATGCACTTGACTCCTGATGGCGAGAACGTGGCAAACTCCACCGACATTGAAAGTAGCGAAGACTCTGATCAATGCAACTCTGAGTATGAATCTCAAGAAGAAACTGACCCTGATCTTGATGGGAAAAATGAATCAAATATTCACCCAAATGTGGAAGCAAGGTGCTCAAGGCCTAGGACAGTGGCCTCCTGCACTTCATCCGAAAGTGAAGATCGACCAAGTGAGTCCGAATCTGATAGAAACAAAAATCAAAAACTTGGTAAGAAGAAAACGAGACATAAGCGCCAACGCTATCGAGCTAATGTACGCACTGCAATAAACAAGGAAAGATCCACTGCAGAATGGCTCAGTTATGTAGGAGCCATTGATGCTCATCGAAAGATAGCTAATAATTGGGGACAATATCTCCAAAGTGTCATGTGGTGTATTCCGCAACCTCATGACGTCGCCCAATTAGAAATCGAAGAGAAGCCGAAACTAAGTCGTACTGCAAGAAGGCGGCAAAACCAAGAGTTGGCTCAGCAAAACAAAAGGAAGCGGAATTGAAAGAAAAAAGCCTGGCACAACAAGAACCAGTAGACTTACACCCCGCACCCGAGCATTTCAAATCATTCACCACCACAGGGGAACGTAAAGTGGTCTACACAAAAGCCCAACGAACGCCTACCAATGGGAGTAGCGGTGTCTACGATGGCCCTGCGGTAGTTAAGGAGATAGACTTAGCAGATCCGGGTGAGGAGTCTAAACCAGTTTATATTGCTCAAGACCTCACCAAGGCGGAAGAAGCTGCACTTACGAAGCTTCTTAAAGAATTCAAGGACATATTTGCTTGGACATATCATGATATGAAGGGTGTTCCACCCTCGGTGGTGCAACACACGATTCCAATGATTAGCACTGCTAAACCAGTCCAGCAACGTCCCTACCCAATGAATCCTAAGTACGCAAAGATTGTACAAGAGGAAATTGAAAAGCTTGTAAAATGTGGATTCATATACCCTATTGAGCACTCAGAATGGGTGTCTCCGATAGTCATCGTACCAAAGAAGAATGGGAAACTTAGAGTGTGCGTTGATCTCAAAAAGGTTAATGCAGCCACCAGAAGGGATCATTATCCCTTGCCATATTCTGAACATGTGCTTGAAAGAGTGGCAGGCAAGGAGGCATATAGCTTTTTAGATGGGTACTCGGGTTACAATCAGATCACAATTGCAGTCGAGGACCAAGCTAAAACAGCATTTATCACGGAGTTTGGAGTGTTTGCCTTTCGCGTCATGGCTTTTGGCTTGACCAATGCACCTGCAACGTTCCAACGAATTGATAAACACGGCCTTTAAGGAATATCTAAGGGACTTCTGTGAAGCTTTCTTAGATGATCTTTGTGTTCATTCCTCTTGGGATGAGCACTTCATGTGTTTACGAAAAATATTTGAAAGGTGTAGATTATATCGCATCTCCTTGAATCCCTTCAAATGCCAATTCTGGGTTAAACACGGAGTTATCTTAGGGCATATAGTGTCCAAAAATGGCATTTCCACGGACGAGAGTAAAATCAAGGTCATTCTGGAATTGCCACCACCCACCAACTACAAGGGAGTCCAACGCTTTATGGGCCACGTTGGTTATTATCGAAGGTTTATTCTATTCTTCGCCGAGATAGCTCGACCATTGTATAAGCTTCTCATCGAGTTTATTTGGACCGAAGAATGTGACCGTGCCTATGAGCTATTAAAGAAGACCTTGGCGAGTGCTTCAATCTTGAGAATGCCTAACTGGGATTTACTCTTCCATGTGCATATTGATGCATCAAACTTTGCTATTGGGTGTGTGTTAACTCAACCTTGAGAACACAAGCTAGACTACCCCATTAGCTTTGCCAGTCGCCAGTTGAACGATGCTGAGATGAACTACACCACTACGGAGCGAGAAGGGTTGGCAATGATATATGCAGTAAGGAAATTTCGTTATTACCTCCTTGCCACCAAGTTTGTTTTCTATGTGGATCATCAAGCATTGTTGTATCTGGTAAACAAACCATGCTCCACAGGAAGAATCACACGATGGCTATTGATTCTTCTTGAGTTTGATTTCACTGTTGTTGTGAGACCTGGCAAAAAACATGTTATGGCTGATCATTTGTCTCGCATACCTAATGGTGAGGCTCCTACGGGGGTTGATGATGACTTACCTGACACTTCCCTGTTCATGGTGGAGACAATGCCTGAATGGAGTGAGAAGATTGTTAACTTTTTGGTTAATGGCTTTCCACCCAAGGAGCTTCGTAAAGATCTAGCTCGAAAGCTGATCAAGGAATGCGAACCCTATTGCCTGATGGCCGGGACTCTTTATAAAAGAGGAAAGGATGACGTTCTTAGGCGTTGTGCCCGAGAGGATGAGTATCTATACTTTTTGCAAGAGGCACATATGGGCGTAGCTGGTGGTCACTTCTCAGGAGACTTAACTGCGCGAAAGATCTTACAATCAGGGTATTGGTGGCCCACTATGTTCCAAGATGCATCACTCTTTGTGAAGGGTTGCGATGAATGCCAACGATATAAGAAACCCCAGAGGAAAGATCAGATGCCCCTACATCCAATCAAAGTAAACCAACCATTTGAAAAGTGGGGTTTAGACTTTGTAGGTCCGATTAGCCCAGCGGCCCGAAACACACAATCTCGCTATATTATTGTGGCCACTGACTATATGACCAAATGGGCTGAAACGAAAGCGACACGTAAGGCAGATGCGAGGACAACAGCCAAGTTCCTCTTTGAAATTATAATCACACGCTTCGGTTGTCCTTTTGAACTTGTGAGCGACAATGGTACGCATTTTATAAATGATTAAGGAGCTCACAACAAATTTCATGATATCCCATCATAAATCTACTCCTTACTATCCGCAGCAGCGAATGGCCAAGCCGAGAGTACCAACAAGACTTTAATCTCTATTTTGACAAAGACAGTTGAAGCTCATCGCACGGATTGGGATCTAAAGCTTAGGACAGCTTTATGGGCCTATCGTACTGCGTACAAAGTGGCTATTAATTGCACACCATTCAAAATGGTATATGGCCAAGTCATGCCGTGGGAATTTGTCATTCCAAGTCTTCGTGTTGCTACTCAAGAGGGTTGGGATGATAATCCCTTAGCAGAACGTCTATATATCCTTGAGCGGCTAAACGAAGAAAGACAATTGGCTGTATACAATGCCCTTGTGGAGAAGGATAGAAGGAAAAAATGGTTTGATCGCCATCTAAAGGACAAGGACATCAAGGTTGGGGATAAAGTCCTAATGTATGGAGTGCGAAACGAAAAGAAGAAGCTCAAATATGCTGGTAAGGGACCATATAGAGTATGTGAAATTACCCCGCAAGGTACCATCAGAGTGGAGACTCTCGACGAAGTTGAAACCATTGGATTCCTTAATGGGAGTAAATTCAAACGATACTATGACCCCCTGAGCCAGGAGGAGTTACATGCAGTCCATCAAAAGAAGGCAGCTAAAGAACAATCTGAGCTTAAAAAGATACAAGCGAGAGTCGAAGCCAAAGAACGTCAACAGCGTGCTAGGAGACAACGAGAAGCCAACTTGGGAATTACGCAAGTATTTTTCGAGGAAGCAGAGGAGGATGCACTGGAATCTGACCCACCTCTAAGATACCCAATTGAGTTACAGAGTCCTTACGGGGAGGTGCTGTATAATGCATTGTTGGATACAGGAGCTCAACACAATTTGCTATCATATGGCGTGTGGTGTCAACTGGGAAAACCACCTTTAACCAAGAGTTCTATCCAAGTTCAAGGAATCAACAAGAAGAAAACCCCTGTCTCAGGAATTTTGCACACTCCGGTTGCTTATGACAAGGGAACCATAATTCAAAGCTTTTTGGTTATGCCTGCTGGTACCATGGAAGGGACTGTAATCTTAGGGCGCAAATGGATGATGGCCACCAAGTGCAATATCGATTGGGCAACCAGACAAGTCACAACGCAAGAACCAACACTAGGTCTGCTGACCGCTCAAAATCCCGCACCTAAGTCATCCACTCAAATATTAGATAATGAAAAATCACAAAGTCCAGTGGCAAAACCATCTTCGATTATTGGCCACCCCTCTAACGCTTCAACGCCAAGAGTGGAAACAGGCAAGGTGGTCCCTAAAGCTTCGCTTACTATGCCAAAGAGTACATACAAATGGGTCCCTAAAGGTTCGTTAACAGCTACTTCCCCTGCTCAATCTCGTTCAGCCACCAAGAAGCCTCGTAAAAGGAAAGCAGCTACCCACCTGAGAAAGGGCAATGTAACATCGTGATGGATCCCTAAAAAGTTATTAGTAGCCCAAGGGTACTACGAGGAAAATGACCAGATTTGGGTCCCTAAACATAAGCTGAATCCCTCTACATCACCTGTAAAACCTTGCAAACCAGTTGTTGCCACCCCAACGATAATTCAAGATCGTGATAAGGGAAAGGTAACAGAGTGCTCCACACCACTTCTTCCAGAGTTAGTTTGGATTCCCAAACGATATCGATCATTACCACCTAGCTCAGGAAGGGGGGAGCCACATGAAGCTTCTAGCTCCTCATGCCAGGCACACACTCATATAGAAGTTTCTACATGCTCTACACCTACTCTTGTCAACACCCAACAAAAAATCGATGAGTCTA
The DNA here is from genome assembly GCF_041138505.1 of Cibotium barometz. NCBI lineage: Eukaryota > Viridiplantae > Streptophyta > Polypodiopsida > Cyatheales > Cibotiaceae > Cibotium > Cibotium barometz. The sequence continues at coordinate 43,215,612 of NC_141095.1, forward strand.
CGTCTCCCCTGGTATCGTCGGAAACCATTTCCTCCATTCGTCAATGGGAGCGTACACTACCATCTTTGCAATTGGATGTGGCCACAAGGGTCGTAAAAAGCTATCTGCCCACATCACAACCTATGACCCGCTGGACAAATTGGTTCTAAGAGGCTACAACATCATTGCAAATAATATGATCTACCCAAGGAAAGGGGGAGCATGTACTCACGCTCGACATTCTAATGCTTCCTCCTTAACCTTCTCCCCTGACCATGTAATTGCCAAATTCAAGGGGATGTATATATATAGCTTTATACACAGAAGAGAAAAGAAAAGAAAAGCAAAAAAATAGTAAAAAGCGCCAGAGCACGTTAAAAACAGAAATATCCGTATATACAATCAAGAATTAGATTGACCTGTCATAAACCTACTGATGCTATATCTGTGTTTGCAGATATGGCAGATGCACAATCATCATACACTTCATCCACTCCTACCTTTGGTGAGAGGTATCATCTATACCTTTCTCAGATATTCCACATGTGCTATCCTGTAATTGAAACTGAATGGGATCATATAGATGTACTAGCCAGAGAGGAAAATATTGAGGAATTAGAATGGCTAATTCGCCTATTGACCATGACTGACCCCCTACTCCGTAGAGGACATATCCCCGATAGCCCAATACTTTCCTTTTCCACAAGATGACTATCCTCGCATGGTTACATTTTTGATGAGTTTATGTGGATGGGAAAATGAAAAGGAAATATCTGACAATGATGAATGGACGGATGAAACTCATGGCACTACTGAGGTTGACTTTATTTGTTTGGATGATGCGGATAGAGGCTTAGCCTTAGGGCTAGAGCCAGGACTCTACAACATCCTCTTACCGTATCCTCAGTAGTAGTGTGGTGACTGGTAGGTAGGTTAGCGTTTTCAGGTTTTTTCTAGTTTAGATTCCTTAAAAAACTCTTGAAATTTTCACACTGATGTGCCTCTCGAGGTATAGTGCTTGTTAGTTGATTGTACAGGTTGAAAAGTTTGAGGTGGGTTCGCTTTCAAGTCCTGAGACTGCCGCAACATTCATCAAAATATATCTCATCAAATTGCAAGCTGTCTCGTCAAATCAAGGAGATCTCCAATTACAGGTGTAATTCTTCCATACCCACTCTCTTTCGTGTGTAAAAATTGTCACGTGCATTTTTTTTTAAAAAAAAAGAGGCAAAAGGCTCCTGTAACTCTGATGTTTCTTGTTTCCCTAGGCTTGTGGTATTAACTTGTTCTTAGAGTAGACACAGTGTGGTCATGTGTTTATTTATTAAGCTTGGTTATTTTCCTTGACTTAGGCCACTTATAAACCTTGATTAACCTTTGACACCTTGCTTACTCTTGATTTACTTTCAATAATTTTAAACTCCTGTTAATTTGCTACACTAGCTCATTCATGTGACCCTTAAACTAAGTTCTCATAGCAACATCCATTGTGGTCTAAGATGCTTGAAATTATACACTTTATATCTTTTGAATTCCAGCATACCTTCACTCTACTTCCCTGTTTTGCAGACGGTCTACCACAACAACCCTCTCGAGCTTACCATACCATAGCTTCCGAGGACGGAATCTACATCAGGAAGGGGGGCATGTTAACCCATGGCGGACATTGCGACGTACTATATTTTACGTCATTAATTTAAATATTCTGAGTCATGGGCCGGGCTTGTCAGCACCATATGTTAAGGATGAAGGGATTGGGTGATCGGCGATGAGAGGCGCACCTTGGATATCAGTAGGATAAGGGTTAGGGTCGGCCGGCCATGTATGGGCGCCCAAGTGTGAACGGCCAAGTCACCTATAAGAGTCAAATGTAACCCTAAAATCCTCATTCTCATGTGTTGTGAATACAAGAGTGCTCTTGCCTTATCTCTTTGGTTTCCTTCTCCTGCGTGTGTGTGAGAGAGAGAGAGAGAGAGAGTGAGAGAGCGATCGAGCGCACTGTGTAGCGGCACGGTGGCGGCGGTGAGGCGGTAGAGCGGCGACGGCGGCTCCTCCTTCACGGTTGCGACGCGGGAATCCTTCAAGGCGGCGGTTGAGCGGTGAGTGACACACCCTTTGGCATTCTGTTTGAGCTTCCTTCCCTGGTTGTATGCTTGTAGCCATTCGTGGCTCGCAATACGGTGTCTGGCAAGTCCCCAGCTACGACCTGTGCGGCAAAAGCGCACACATGTCTAGCTAGATGATGGTAATAGAGTATTTGCATTGGTTGCATGTTGGAGCAACACTCCACTACCTCAATCACCAAGGAAATGATCATTAGTTGTATATCTTTTCATAATAGATGTTATTTAACACTCTATTCTTTCTCAATGGGTGCACTTTACCAGGTTTTAACACATGCTAGTTACCACTCTACCTAGACTTAACAAGTGCTAGCACTCTACCTACTCTTAGCATGTGCTAATTAGAAATATGCATAGGCTTATTAGGTGCTACCCTTTCTAAATAGGTGCTAGTTAGCATTCAAATTAGTCCTAAAAGGTGGTAAATAACACTCTACCTTATCTTAATAGGTGCTATTTAGCACTCTACCCTTTCTCAAATGGTGCTTACTAGTAATGTACCTAGTCTATGTGCTAATTAACACTCTACCTTGTTATAACAAATGTTAGCACTATACTTAGAACTGTGTCTGGGCTTAATAGGTGTCTGTTGCAAACGATGACACTTCTTACAAGGATTGAGTTGCACGAGCTACCACAAGGTGAGTGACAACCATTGCCCCATGTTATTAGTATCGCAAGCAATGCTCGTTGTGATTGAAGTGTTTTGGTGCTCTTGTGGCAAGAGGGCAAGTCCCTAACAGCACTTTGACCACTCCATGCCACTTGTGATGGCGGAGTAACTAACATTTTTGGTGTCATAGTTTCTTCGAGGTGCTAAGGACAACAACAAAGATAAACCGGTTTTGGTCAAAGATGTTGGTCATGAAGCTCAGGTTACTAACTTTGGATGTGTGTTTGGAATAGCATAGGTGGGGTAGAGAGCCTAAGATGTTGGTCATGAAGCTCAGGTTACTAACTTTGGATGTGTGTTTGGAATAGCATAGGTGGGGTAGAGAGCCTAAGATGCTTATTTTTTAAGTTTGTCTTCCCACAAGCCTGAACATTATGGCCAGGTGTAAAAACCAATGTGACCTAGGTTGCAAGGACTTCAAAGTGGAGGGACACTTAAACACTATGGAATAGTGCGGCATCACGGAAATCCATCTCTCCATAACTTCAGGTAAGTTCCTATCCACCTATATATCTAAGTCATATCTACCTGTAGATTTATCTATATATGTATATATGTCCTACGTCAAGTAAGCCAAATAGGAAAATGGCATATCTACCTGTAGATTTATCTATATATGTATATATGTCCTACGTCAAGTAAGCCAAATAGGAAAATGGCTTGTTGTGTGATTTGCCTAAAGGTCGTGGTATGTGTGTATGTGCGTAAGTGTGTGTGTTGAAATAAAGAAGAAGAAATATTTTATAAAAAACATCTTGAAAAAAACAAGTAATACTTGGTACCAAAGGAAGGGAAGATAGACAAAGTTAAATCCAATAGCTTACTTTGCATTGTCGCTCCTACGATTCATGATCAATCGCATCTCGTGTTGGACTACCTTGTCATTCCATCCGCCTCCATATTCATCCATGAGATGCTTCAGAATTTGATTGATCGCCACAATGCTTTGTTGACTTCCGTGCAAAATTAGAAAAAATGACAATAAGAAAGCTATAAAGCAGCATGTAAACAGTACTGATGAGACTGATAATCTTGAATGATGCATTTGAGATTTACTTACTCTCAATAAAGATGTATATCTGGCATGTACATGGACATAAGCTCCTCCAGTCTACCCCTAAAGGAGCGGCCAACCATGTCACAAGCGATCAGTCCTGACTCTCATAGTATGATATGATGAGATGCACTGAACTTCCCATGATAGATTTCGAAGGTGATCCTCGGCTCTATATGGCACGGCAACCTCAAGAGGGATCGACGATGGGGGGGCATTGATTTGAGTGGGCGTTGAGTAATCTCGGGCCGTAATTTCTCTTGGGAAAAACGAGGATGGGCTCTGTCCCCATTTAATTTGGGCGACGTGGAAAGCCCCGACTGAAAATGTGATGGCAATTTTTTTGAAAAATCCCTGGCTATGGCAATATCTACAGCAGCAACACGTGCCATCTATTTTGCCTCATCTTCTCTATGCGAGGGCTTTTGTTGCTCTCTATGCAAGTTCATCAGCTGCGGTGTCAACTGCACCCCTTTATGCGACTTTGTCACCACCACCCGCTGGTCACTCTGTGTGCGAGTTTGTCTTAGCAGCGCTCGTCTCGCCTTCGCCCTCTGCGGCCTTCTAGAAATATTTGTTGTTGCCGCTCGTCCCGCTGATAATGTGTGCGAGAGAGAGAGAGAGGGGGAGAGGAGAGCGTGTGTTTACTTTCCATGTCCCTCTTGGCACTGCGCGTGTCCTGGTTTGTCTCTTTGCCTTTTTAATTAAGTATGGATATCTATGTGATATCAAAATGAAATATGCGTGGAAGAGATGTGGATATAAGCAAACACTCTTTGTAAGTGTCTAAGAGAGAGAGAGAGAATTAGAGTCCACATGTCTTTTGTATGTGTGAATGTTTAACTTGTAACGAGAAGGGTGGTCGAGAGTGTCAATAGGTGATTTTTTATCTACGCATTATTTTTCTCTTTATAAGCACATGCAAAGTGTATACCATAGTAAATTTCATGTATTTTTGCATTTTTTTAGAATAAAAGTAGATTAGTAGCCATCTATTACTTCCAAACATATTGTATTTTATTTTTCATATGCATTTTTTATCAATGCAACCTCTTGTGCTTTAAAACGTAGCTAATATTTGACAACGACAAAAAACCATCTACACTCATTAACATTGTGGCTCTTGAAGAGAATAGCAATAGAGACATGAATGTTGTTATCAGCAGTAGAAGATTTGATTGCTAGAGTCCAGCCTTGAACTCCATGTCATCTTACATGGATAGATAATTGTTATCATTGTATGCTTCTCAAAGTATCTTACTTCTACGGTATCCGTTCTTTGGCTAAGTTCATTTGTAAATTGTAATAGGTTAAGGCATGTTATGATTTACCATTTGAGATCCTTGAGATCAAGGCTAGAGGTGGACTGAGACTTTAAATTTGTAGACGAAGGTTATGTGGATGTGGAGGCTAGCACAAACTCTTTGAATCTTTTTACCTTGTAAGTTTTTTTTGCAGTGTCTCTTTTTAAGAAACATATTTTTATGTGTCCTAATATTAAAGAAGTTTTATATAGGTGGATGGAGTACACATTGCCAAATAATGTGATAGATCATGTGTGGTTCATAGACAATTTATGGTTGTCCTTTATGTCCCTTGAAGTTGATGATATGACTTTAAAATTTCTTTGGGACACCAAATCTTGGGAGCTATATGTTCACTTTTTTCCCGATCATTAATAGGTAAGCCCACTTTTTGTGAATTATAAAACTGAAGTATTGCTAAGTTCATTTGTAGATTGGAATCACTTGTTATATAAGCGTAATTATACAGATCTCATTCGGTCCTTGTGGTATTCTACAATAACATTCAATGTATCAATGGGCTACCTAGAGACCAAAGTGTAATCTTGTTTTTTGATTCCTTGTCTATGCATTATTTGTCAGACTACTTGTCGCGTGTTTACAAGTCTGAATCTACTTTCAATAATTTATTGTATATATTGTATAAAGAAATAATCCCACGAGCTTGTTAAGATAGAGGTTATGTTATTATTGCAAGGGGCTTGCATTTTTTGCACGCCACAGTTCTCATCCTATGATATAGAGAGTGAGCTTTTGGATCCGGATACATTGTGTCAAATCGCGACAGTGGAGGTACGTTTACCATTAAACAATTAGCTATTATAGAAAACAAATCTACTTTTATGCTTATTGGGTTTATATTTTATGTACAAGATTCCTCAACAACCCAATGGGTACGATTGTAAGTATTATGTTATGGCTACCATGTGGTTTTTGATCAAGGGTAGATTACAACATTTCAAGCCTAGAAATTGGGTATAAGTTTCCATGTCTATGTTATTTTGCATGGTTAATTTATCATTTCATTTACCGTGTTGATATGTTGTATTTAACTTTCAAAAGCTTGTTTTTCACATGTAGATGTAGAGAGCATGAAGGGTGACCTCTAAGCCTAGATCCATACTTGCATGTTGGAAACGGTCATGCGGCAGTAGATGATGGAAAAGCTTTGTGGTTTTACATCTTTGTGTATGAGATAGTCATACGTCTCGCTAGATGATGTGGGTTCTTTATATCTTTGTAGGAGATCACCTAGCCACATTTGGGGGCTTGTATATCTTTTTGTATGAGAGAGTTTTTGTATGAGATGGTTATATACCACTAGCCGATGTCAACACTCTGGTTTTTGTATCTTTTTGTATGAGACAACCATACGCCACTAGATGATGTGGTGGCTTTAAGTTTTTAGATCTTTTTGTATATATATATATGGGTGATTCAACATTTACAAGCTTTAAATAGTTCAAAACATTGGCTTTGAATGGTTTGGATAGTCATGGCTCTTGTAATCTTGTCAAAAGGAAGTTATGGTTGCATTTTTGGATTTTATATTTTTCCATAAGTGTTTTGATGTCAAAGCTTGTTTAAAATCTCTACAATTCATGACCTTAGGTAGCCTAAGATGATATCGTCGATTCTTCTCTTTTTGAAACATTTACTTTGTTTAATGCTTTAAAACACCTACCATATTTGTCATTATAGTTTTCACTACAAGACCAAGAAGATGAATAATGCATGCTACCAAGTATGCAAACAATATTTGGAATACATTAGGTGCAAGGTCCTTGCAATACACCTGTTCAAAATAGTTCAATGCTTTTTCATCTTAGTCACCTTGGTCTTATTAATAAAATTTTACAATTTGCTTTGATCAAGAGGCAAATCCTTCTCCTCCCAAGCTTTTTTTGTCATTTCTTAAGAATATTAAATCCTTCTACAAGGAATCTCCCAAGCTTTGTGTCTATGTTGTGAAAAGTAATCTGATTACTTTTTACAGGCAGAGGTTCTCGAGATTACTTTCATAGCCCGAGATTACTTTTCACAGCAGCACAGTGCATGTAGGTCTCTGTTATGAAAAGTAATCTCGAGTTGTGAAAGTAATCTCGGGTTCAAGTATTTGTATGAACCCAAGATTACTTTCATAGCCTGAGATTACTTTTCATAACAGAGACCTACATGCAGTTTAGGTCTCTGCTATGAAAAGTAATCTTGGGTTGTAAAAGTAAACTCGGATTTCCAAGATTACTTTCATATCCCGAGAATAATTTTCATAGAAAAGACCTACATACAGTTTAGGTCTCTACTGTGAAAAGTAATCTCGAGCTGTGAATGTAATCTCGAGTTCTCGAGATTACTTTCCACAGCAGAGTCAAAAAGCAAAGATGTTGACATGTTTTGCATGCATTGAAGTTGTCTCTTTATTTATTAGCCACATACTATAGTTAGCACCCGAGATTACTTTCACAACAGAGATGATTATTATAGGAGAGTTAATATTGTGCTCAATAAAACATAATCAATATCCACTTTAACATAAACATAGAGAGAACATCCTTCACTTAAATACAATTCCTATCACACACGAGAACAAAAGAATAAGATTAGAAATTTACATCATTAGCAAGCTACACAAAAATAAGTCAAAAATATATACCTGTTTCTTGGTTCCGGTTAAAGAAACCATGTAATGTTCCACCCATGTGACTGCTAGTCTTTGAATCCCCCACAAGTGCATGCATTAAATCCAAAATGGATCGATTTATACGAGCTTCCAAGAGCGTGTATTTGACATATTGCCATAGTCGCTCCACCAAATTTTTTGTGTCAACAGCTCCATAGTTGAAAAGACATCCAAACTTTGGCCATTGTCTTCTCAACATACAATTTTATCCACACCAACTGTTTGTAACATAACGGATGACATTGTTTCGGATTAAATACTTCTATAGAAGTAGTTGATACCTTCCCTCCTCAAAATCATCCTCCGTTAACGAAATGCATAAGGTTTGACATTGAAGTATGTATACCGTCTCTCATCTCCTTTGGAACCTAAATTTACAAACAATGTTTACATAATTCACAAAGCCATATGTATAAAAGGCAATCTAGGTGGGTAATAAAATAAGCTTGACTATGAAATGATTTAGTTCTATCTGTGAAAGAAGATTATCGACCCAAGCCTTCTTAGTATGGAACCACAATAACAAAACATGACATGCAATTTGAAACAGAGTTCCATTCTCTTAAAATTCCCAACAATATGGATATTCATGCCATGTGGACTAAGCAGTCCATGTGGCATGCCCACGTGGACTAAATAGACCACATGGCATGCTATGGTGTGCCACGTGGTCTGTCAAACACACGTGGTGCCATCTATTTGGCGCCACGTGTGCTTCACATGGACTCCGCCACCACCACCACCACACACAATCCCCGTAGGCACCATTTGTAGTGCGCAATGTATGTGGCGCACTGTGCAGCACTACATGTGGCGACCACATGTAATGCCCGCACTTGGGCATTACTCGTGGTAGCCATGTGTGATGCCCATCGCATGCATCACATGTGGTAGCCATGCGTGCCTGCCAACATCGACCCACTCCATGCATGGCTATGCGTGCGTGCATGCCACCGGCCCACTCCACCTCCTCCCGTGCCCTCCTCAAGCACCCCCTCCACCCTGAACCTCTATCAAGTGCCCCCCTCAAGTGCCCCCTCCTCCTCAAGTACCTCCTCAGCTCCTCCTCAAGCGCCTCCTCCTCCCACGCCTTCCTCAAGTGCCTCCTCGGCTCCTCCCAAGCGCCCCTCAAGTGCCCCCTCCTCCTCAAGCACCTCCTCAGCTCCTCCTCAAGCGCCTCCTCCTCCCATGCCTTCCTCAAGTGCCTCCTCGGCTCCTCCCAAGCGCCCCTTCCCAATGGCCCCCTCCACCTCCTCCCAAGCGCCCTCTCTCCCAAGCATGCAGACGCACCCTCCTATCGTCCTCTCCAAGCACCCCTCCTCCTGTCACTACAGGTAATCAAGGTGGAATTTCTCTTTATTCTCCATCAGCATGCAAACACCCACTTCTGTGTTTTTTTACGCGTCATGACCATGCCATCGTTAGAGGATCTTATGTATCATTGCAAGGATACATGGCGCTTGATGAGATGTACAAGAATGACTCAATCACTCCAAACTTGTACCAAGCTAGAGAGATTTCGGGGAGTTTATTATTGGAATTGAAGCAAAAAATCAAAGGAAAAGAGAACGACTTGACAATGATAGATATATTCGAGCTCAGAATATCGAGTGCAATTGCTTATTGGAGGACATTCAAAGTCATCGATGATGAGAACGAGCAATTAATTAGAAATACGGCCCAATCAATGGTCTCACGTCATAGAACCTTATGAGTGTGTTTCCTAAGTATTGAGGTTTGTATTAATGTTGGAATTACTTCACAATGCAACTTCTTTGATGTAGAAATAATGTTGGCACTACTTCATAATGCCAACTTCTTTGATGTAGTAATAATGTTGACACTACTTCATAGTGTCAACTTCTTTAATGTATATGCCTAGTTTTTTAGATGGTTATGTTTTTTGATGTTCATCTTGTAAACCATGATGAAGGAGAGGGAGGAGAGAAATTAGGAGAAAGATGTACGGATGCTAATTTTGAAAAAAAAAATATATTTATTTTTAGATTTTTTAAAAAAATATTTTTTAAAATAAAAAATATAATTAAATTATAACGGTCGAATTAAAAATGACCAAATTTTTTAAGGGTGTTAATCACGAGTACTTGTGTACTCCCTACCTATTATACCATTCTTTTTGTTCTTGTGTACTTTATTTTTGCTCCTCTTTTACAAATGAGTTACACAATCACATTCCCATCTTCTAAGAAAGAACTGAGTTTCAACAATGGACGGGTTGTGGTGAGTGCAAAGTTTTTACATGAGCAAGTAGCTCCCCACTCATTTTGTGGATTGCAAGCCATAGTAAGTATTGGGACGACCCAAGAGTTACATATCCCTCTCCAAGCAATCTCTAATCATGAGGGGGGAGTTCTACATACTTGAGAACTCTCTATCAGCCAACTACTCGGCAATAGTTGGTTCTTCATTGAAGTCAAACCCAGAACCAATAGCCATCTTAAACAACCCACCCAGAGGTCTTCCAACTCTGAAGAATGTGACAGATTTATGTAGTCCCTTTCAAGATAACAAGGATACCGATGCATTAGGCTCATCTAGTGTTGCAAGAGGACAAGGTAAGAGCATTTTAGAATACCTTTTTAGCATGAAGAAGGGAAACACATTAACAAAGATTTTGTTAAATGTCAAAGATGTTATCAAGGCCATGGAGATTCTTGGACAATACAATGGTAATATTGCATTTGAGTTCCCACCGACCATGGGAACATGCTCAGGAATGGACTCCATGGAGCATAAGCATATCCCCAAACCGCAAACCTCTAACGTTGCCTTCCTTGGAGTATGTCGACAAAGCCATTGTCTAGGTAGTTTGAAGTGTGTTAATAATGAACTTTGCCCGCATTTAAAGAACCACGGGGTGTCAAATACATCACATTTTACTGGAAGCATACTAAAGGCACCAACCATTAGAGAGGAGTGCAACAACGCATCTGGGAAGCTCCTTTGCCATTACTGCTCAGTTCCAGCAATGTGCATTGCTACATGCAATTTTTACATCTATTATGTGATGCCCTCCAACGAGACGATGAGCAAATTAATGATAAACATGACACCCATCAACATAATATACGTGCAGACACATCAAAGACACTAACTGATAGGACCAGGCAAATGGTGTCTAGGGTGCTAGGGGTGGATCGCAATGCTGGGGCAAGGAAGGCTCAAATGTGTGTGGCAAAAGAAATCATCATGGCAGCACTAGTGCAAGGTGGTTCCTCACATTTCATTGGGGGGGAACAAAAGTTCATCAACATTGCAGGGGAGATGGGACCACTAGTGGAAGACAGTTGTAGACTAATCTAGTTGGGAAATTAGGTTTGTGTAAAATAGTTATTAAAATCTAGATAAGTAAATTGTAATATTTGAACAATTATTTTTAAGGTTTCGGAGGTCAGTCACCACTACAGTCTGACAAGGGCCTTCAAAGGAGAGTTTTGGCTTAGATTCATTTCTGAAGCTGAAGCAAGAGTGCACTTACGGCTTCTTCCACCACACGGACGCAGGTTCCCAGGTCAAGGGTCCTCAGGTGAGAAGTGCTATGTTTTCAAGATGTCCACCATTGGACTCACTTCAGGGTTGGATTTGGTGAATCGAATGCGACGGACCGGCTCTCGCGACCTGCGGCATGCATGGATACAGCTCGACCACACCCGATGAACATTAGCTTGGGTGACCATGGCTTGTCATGTATATTATCCAAGGTAGCAAATTAATGATGTAAAGTATTTAGGTGGTCAGAGCAAGCTAATTGTACAACCTCTTAAATGACTATCGTTTTCACGCAGCATACGCAGCATGTAGGATCTTATCACCATTACGGGCGTGTGAAATGAAAGAGGAGGATATGGAGAACCAATGTCTGTTCTTGGAATGCATTAATGAAGTGATGGCTAACCATGGTTGTGAGAGGGTAGACTTTTGCGGTCTCGTGGAAGACGAGGCTCAGGCAAACTGGAATGCAATTTGACATTTGTTCAATAGTAGAAAAAACAACATCTTAACAGATTGGGAGAGGTCTTGCCTATTTTAGTTGGGAGCAAAGCATGGTTGCCCACACAACAAAGTATGTGTGTGTTACGTCTCAAGGAGAGCACAAAGCAATGTGTGAGAAGTGGCGCATGGCTCCTATACCAGTGAAGCTGCATCAATGGAGGCTCGATTGATACATCAATGGTGGCATAGTGGTCATGTGATAGATAGGAATTTGTCAGCAAAATGGACTCTTGGTTGAGTTGGTGGGAAGTGTGGATAGCACATTGGGGTTCATTCATGACAACGATAGAGAGAAGTAATGATGGTCCAAATACCCCAAGAACAAACCTAGCAAAAAGCAAGCATGGAAGTTGGCTGGCAAGGGGAAGGATATAGACGCAAGATTTCTCTTTACGATGCATGTACTACCGATATGGCGAATGCAATTTTGCAAAGCACCAGTCTCTTACACTTAAGGCAAACACATAGGGAGAGGCCCAAGCTTGGAGAAACTAAAAGAACGGTGCTCTACAAGCCTTGCCCAAGTGGTTCAAATAGTTAACCAAGCAACATTGAAGGAACCCATGTACAGGGTGCCTTCCCCTTTCACTGGTGACAAAGAAAGTGCACGTCATAAGAGACCGTCAAGGGTGGTAATTGATATTGATGATGAGGCCACGTATCGACCAGAGTACAACACACATGTAAGAGACCGCAAGTATTATGGGAGGCCATAGAAGATTAATTTCAAAGGACATGATACAAGCAAAAATCCAGAAAGACCGCAAGTATTATGGGAGGCCATAGAAGATTAATTTCAAAGAACATGATACAAGCAAAAATCCAGAAAGAACTGCAGAAGTCACAAAGGGCAATGCCATTGAGCACAAGGTGAATGAAGCAATGTGGGCAATCCGAAGGACATGCATTGGTAGCAAGGTCACGTGCAATGAAACGCCTTGTGGTGGGGGAAGAGGTGTGGGCAACACATAGTCAGATATGCTAAGGGTGTGCCTACACCTTCCTTTGAAGGCTATCGGCAACAAGCACCCTAATGGTCTCATTAGACAATGGATATGGTTTCTCCCTGACCACATGCTTTATTTCTATATTGTGGACAACAACATAGACCCAAAGCCCAGTCCACCACCCAAGATATGGCCAGTTGCTTTAGGAACGAACCTCACAAACGAGGAGGTATATTCATTATGGGAAGGTGGAGAGCAAGAATGCAGAAGGTGTTGTGCCCACCGCATCGGGTGACTATAGGTAGGCCGGCCCTAGATGGTCTAAAACACCCAATCATCCTCAATGTAGTTAGCCTCTGTTGAGGTTCCTTCTTGTTTGTCGTCCATTTCATCTTCACTTGAGTTGTCAAAACTGTTCCTGCAAGTAGAGCTTTTTGAACCTTGTTTATAAAGAAATGGTCTTTTTCTTCATGCCCTAGTTTGCCACCAAAAATCGCATGATTTCTTGGAGAAGTCTTTATTTGGATTTGATCCTTTGGAGAACCCTTTGTTGGACTTCTTATAGCTGCCTTTGTTGAAAAAGACACCATCTGTGTAATACCCTGCCTCTGCTTAACTTTTGCATCTTCTTCTAAGAGGGGATGCTTCCACATCCATAAGCTTTGGTGCTAGCGAGTTAGTGAGAGTAGTAACTATGTTACCATACTTCTCTCGAGGTAAAATTTTTAAGAGGATGGCTATGATTACATCTTCTTCGCGATAATCTTCTTGATTCCCAGCCAGTTGTGTAAGAATACTTTTCATGTAGTTTAGATGAGTCGAGAGTGACTCTCGAATTCAATTTTAGCTCGAAGAATTTAATTAGGAGATTGATTTTATAGTTCTTTTATTGAGCTCCAAAGAGAGTGTCTAAGGTGTTCCAAGCCTCACTGGATGAGTCCTTTCCATCTATGTGATGGACATAAGGATCACTTAGTCCTAAGGCTATGATGGCTAAAGTCTTCTCATCCTTGCAAATCCATCAAGTTTTCTCATCCTTGGTGTTTGGCATTTTTTCCTTCCCATTTGCTACACCTTATAGCCCTTTTCTTATGAGTAAAATTATTCTTTATCTGCCATGTATGAAATTTATATCCTTCAAACTTATATACTTTAGTTATACTAGCCATTATGTTGGGTAGGTCTTACCTCTTGGCACTAGAAGCCAAAGGGCAGTGTCTAAACCCTTACACTGATTTGAGATGCAAACCTAGAAACTAAAAGCCCCCATCACCATAGAGATGAATGTTAGAAGATAAAAACTTTGATAAACCTTGACTTTTTAAAAGATGATAATACCATGGCTTTTCATATGTGGGGTTTTTTGTTTTTAACTTCTTCCCTGTCTTCTTTGGTTTTGTATGTTTTACATTGGAGGATTTATATAATGAGGGCATTATAAACAAATTTAATCAGAAAATAATCCTTCAATGATAGTGGTTTAGTGAATTACCACTAGTTGTGAGCTTCATTGTTGCAGCCATTAAAGTGGTCCACCTCTTCACCTCTGAGTTGGGGAGAAGCCAAAAAAGGCAATGTGGGCTTTGGTTGAGTATGTAGAGTAGATTCTACCCTCCACTAGCAAGTGGCTGTGGAGGAGATGTCCACAAAAATGTTGCCATGGCTATTAATGCTAATCACATCATTAACTAAATGGGCAGCATAATGACACAAGAAATGGGATAACGAAGGTTGTGTACTCTTGCATTAGATGAGTCTCTTATATAGGCTAGAGTACAAGATATTAGGGTGTGATTAACCCCTAAGCAAAACCCTAATAATATCTTGAAAGGAGCACCTGGATGCAAAAGAATTATAGATTTAGTTGGAGACCATGCCCATTTTTACTTGCCACCTTTCATGTAGGGTATTAGGTGGTGATGGTACCCCACAATTCCACGTGGCCATAACTTCTTTGCAACAAACTCAAGTTATGTAGAGTTGGTTCCACATGGCCCCACCATAACTTTTTTGAAAAAGGTGTAACATAACCAGCCTGATTGCACCTTTTGCAACAAACTTGATTATGTGGAGTCAACAGCTCTCTAGTCTTGTTTTGGATTTAGCCACAACACCTTACTTTACCACATGTTGTGAGTGGATATACTCTTGTTATGTTAATACTTACTAAAGAGATGACATGGACGTGGTGCTAGATTTTATGCATACATGGATATGGCACCTCTCACATTGCTATCACTACCTTTACGAAGGCCATATATACCTCCACAAATACATGGATATAGCACCTCTTTCCTTGCTACCTCCACGAAGTCCATTGATTGTTACGTATCTTACTATCCTATCAACCACATGGAGCTTGTGTGGTTGCTATGTGGAGTTGGTGCACTTGGTTGTGGGTGGTTTCCATGCAACATCAACAACTACCACACCATAAGCCTAGTTAGGTTGAGTGCATGAGTTGGAGAGGATAGAGTTGGAAAAGGTCAGCGTTGTGAGTGGATGCATAATCTATGGGAAGCATTCACAAATAGGAGATTTATGATGGTGGATCTTGTAAGGGGCTAGCAAAATAAATAGATAGCTCCTTGTTGGCTAGTGTGTTTTTAAAACATTTAATGCTTTTATGGTATTCTTATTGTATGAGTGATAGGAGAAAAAAGGAAATGAGGGGGAAATAATACGGTTAGGAAGCTTTTCAAATCAAAATTGCAAGGGAGTAAATAAAAGAGAAGACAAAAAACGTGACAAACTAAGGCTAAAAGAATCAAAGACTAGCTCTTAATGATTTGAGGGTGCTTGATACTTCCTCTCAAGTTAGCTTAGAATTTAATAGAGAGATGAGGAAAGGAAGCAAGAAGACTCGCCTATACCATAACAACACATTCATCCACCCCACCACCCACTAGCATCCCTTGCCTCCCCTATACCATAACGGCACATTCACCCACCCCACCACCAGCAGCCCGTGCCTCCCCCATCTCCCCATGGTAATAGATGCCTAGGACAACAATAACATCATGTGCATCTAGCCCACTCTGCCCACCCCTAGACTACCCCCCAGATTACCTACACCACTACTTAAAGGCCTTTGTGTTCTCATCGTGGTGTCTAAAGCTATGTCAAAGTCATGCTTCTCTCCCACAATCCCCAATGTCACATTGATAATTTGGTGTATTGTTTTCAACATGTACTTATGTCATTTTCATACGTGTGTTGTGGTGGTGAAATTGATAATGGAATATGCACATCACTTTCAGCATGCGAAGCGATTCCATTGCCTACAAATTGCAAAGATAAATTTCTTAGAACAATTAGAGGTCGGAAGACCATGTTTTGATTCAAATTCAATGATGGATTGATAGCATGCAGCAGCTATGAGTGCCATGGATGGTAGATCATAGCATTGCATTGTAAAAGCTTAATATTAGAAGCAAGTTTTAAAAGCCTAATGTGTACAAAAGATAAGAGTGGGGGCTTGCAATCTATCCTTAACCATCAGCAAAAGCCCTACTTGGTGTTGATTTTGAGCTAGCTATATGAGAAAGAGATTTCAAATTGAGAGGGTATTGGAATCTATAGAGAGAGGGAGAGTGGGAGAGGTTGTGCCCAACTTTGTATCTTTGTAAGAGAGAAGGAGAGATAGTACCTTTTCTCAAAATGGCACTATTTGCTTGGAACCAAGCAATTGAAAGAGTGTTATTTATTTGCCAAAAGAATGCATTGAGATTTTTATCTATGGCCTTATTGTTAGCAAAGAGAAGTGGAGAGACCAAGATTGTGATAAAGAGTTAGAGATTGGTTTTTTTCACATGAAAATTTAAGCACGATGGATGAATTATAGATTTAGTTGGAGACCATGCCACCTTTCGTGTAGGGTGTAAGGTGGTGATGGTACCCCACAATTCCACGTGGCCATAACTTCTTTGCAACAAACTCAAGTTATGTGGAGTCAGTTCCACATGGCCCCACCATAACTTATTTACAAAAGGTGAAACATAACCAAGTTGGTTGCACCTTTTGCAATAAACTCGATTATGTGGAGTCTACACCCCTCTAGTCTTGTTGTCGAGTTAGCCACAACACCTTACTTTCCCACATGTTGATTGAATGTATTCTTGTTGTGTTAATACTTACTATAGAGATAACATGGAAGTGGTGCTAGATTTTATGCATACATGGATATCACACCTCTCACATTGGTATCACTACCTCCACGTACGTCCACAGATACATGGATATGGTACCTCTTGCCTTGCTACCTCCACAAAGTCCATTGATTGTTGTGCATCTCACTATGCTATCAACCACATGGAGCTTTTGTGGTTGCTATGTGGACTTGCTGCCCTTTTGGTGCATTTAGTTGTAGGTGGTTTCCATGCAACACCAATCACTACCACACCGTAATCCTAGCTAGGTTGAGTTCATGAGTCGGAGAGGATAGAGCTGGAAAACGTCAGGATTGTGAGTGGATGCATAAGCTATGGGAAGCATTCACAAATAGGAGATTTATGACTTTGTGAAGACAACCATGCTTGTGTGGATCTTGTAAGGGGCTAGCCAAATAAATAGATAACTTCTTGCTAGTGTGTTTTTCAAAATTTTAATGATTTTATGGTATGTGTTTTTCAAAATTTTAATGATTTTATGGTATTCTTATTGTATGAGTGTAATAGGAGCAAAAAGGAAGAGGTTAGTGTAAGGAAATGAGGGGGAAATAATACGGTTAAGAAGCCTTTCAAATCAAAATTGCAAGGGAGTAAATAAAAGAGAAGACAAAAAACGTGACAAACTAAGGCTAAAAGAATCAAAGACTAGCTCTTAATGATTTGAGGGTGCTTGATTATTGATACCTCCTCTTAATAATTTGAGGGTGCTTGATTATTGATACCTCCTCTTAAGTTGGCTTAGAATGCAAGAGAGAGACGAGGAAAGGAAGCAAGAAGACTAGCTCTTAATGATTTGAGGGTGCTTGATTATTGATACCTCCTCTTAAGTTAGCTTAGAATGCAAGAGAGAGATGAGGAACGGAAGCAAGAAGACTCACCTATACCATAACAACACATTATTACTCTTGTTGTGTTAATACTTACTATAGATATGACATGGAAGTAGTTCTAGATTTTATGCATACATGGATATGGCACCTCTCACATTGCTATCACTACCTTCACAAAGGCCATATATACCTCCACAAATACATGGATATGGCACCTCTTGCCTTGCTACCTCCACAAAGTTTATTGATTTTTGCGTATCTCACTATGCTATCCAACCACATGGAGCAGCAATTTAGGGGATAGCCAACTTAAGAGGGGAGTTAATCACACCCTGAAGGGTATCAAAGTAAGGCGGGAAAGTGCTTTGAAGTATGTCTTAGGTGTGAAAATTAGAATCATAATTCAGAATCTAACTCTGACTTCGTCATTAAAAACAGAGCATAACAGAGCATTCATGAACGAAACGAAATCAATTCTCGAAAAACTCGAAAAAGAAAAGAGAATATAAAAATTGCGCAATTCTTTGTCGTGCTTAATACTTTGGATTTGAAATGATTAGGACTTCGAAAATAAAAACCCTTAGAATGGGCCGCCGCTGCCCAAAAAAAAAAAAGGGCTATGGAGCAGCCATAGCATTAAGAATGAGGGCATTTCGCGCCCAATTTGAAGGGAATGTGCCGTTTTACCTGATTCAAAATTTTGGGTTTTTGAGATTTTGGATTTTGGGCGAGTGGGTGTGTGTAGTGCACTACTGCCTTTGGGTTGTGTACTAATTTTGTAGTTGTTGTTGTGGGCGGAACAAGGTTTATGTCCGAACAAAGGCGGTTTAGGCAATACTAACGTTGAGCTTGGTAGGAGAACAGACAAAGCAAAGCTAGGGTCTTTCCTCCATGCCCTTGAAAGTGTCTTTGCGAGGTCACGTAACTGGAGAGGGGATAAGGTGTGTGTTCTCATCTCTCTCTCTCTCTCTCTCTCTGCATGCGCGCGCCTGTGAATGCAAACTTGTACGGTTTTAACATACGGCTTAACACAGATTTGCGTTTGAATAACCTGCATTTTTTTGGACATATTTGGTTGCAGAGCTCTTGGGCACCTTCCTTCTACTGTTGCTTAACAAGGGTTTTGTCTTTATAAATGTATGTGTAATCATTCTTAACCAGCATTTCATTTGTTTATTGGGTTGATGCGAGCAATGGAAAGCAGAGAAAACAGGCATTTCATTTCATTTCAGTTGTCCTTATTTGCTTATGGGTTGCACTGTACAGTGAGTTACAGATAGCAGAAGCAGAGAGTATTCAAGACCTCTTTGAAATTTCCTTGAGCCTGTGTTTAAAGGTGAGATACGGTGTCCCTCCATGTCATCTTTTGTAAGTCTTTCCCAAGGATTTGACACTTCACGTGCTTACTAAGTCCCAGTTGGGTACTTCGTCAAATGATATCTTTTCCTTGCGCTCCCAGGGGCAGTACCCTTCTTTGTCTCCATTGCACCAGCATTGCATATCTGTTGTCCAGGGCCATCATGGGTGTTGTTCCCAACAATGTTCGCTGCACACGAAATGATGGTAAAGATTGGCGGTGCTCCGAGCGGATTGTGGAGGGCTCTATCTACTGCCAAAAGCATCGGGACTATTACAAGAACAAAAACAAGAAAAAGGAACAGAAGATGGAAGCTCCAGAGAAGCAGAAAGGCACAAAGCTTGTGAAGGGGAAGGGGAAGAGCAGGATCCCCTCTAAAAAGGTTGGGGTAGATGGGGAAGGTACAAGCCACACTGACATGGAAGAGATGCAATCTGAGGCTACCATGTTGTCTGCTTTGACAATCCACGATATTGAGCTGGCCCAGACCAATAAATCCTTGAAGAAAAATATTGCGGCTCCTGAAGTCCCTAGTGAATGTTCTACAAAAAACAAAGCAGACACTGTTGACAAGGAGCTTCCTGAGTCTCCTCCATCACTGATTTCAAGCGTCAAGGGGAGGAAGCGCAGAAAAAGAGAAGAGTGGGGCATCCAGCGGGTCATGGCTGCAAGTGGGACCAAGCGCAGGAAACATGACTCAGATCATGGAGAAGACATGGGCACCTGCAAATCGATAGCAAATGGCATTCAAATGAAACAGGCCTCCATGAATGGACTGCAGTCCAGAGGTGTTATCAATGGAAAAGAAGCCCAACTCAATGCATTGACGTCTACTGCTTTAGCAGTTGCAAATGACAAGGGCAGGCGGCAGTCCATGAAGAAAAGAGGATTAAGTGGCCCTAATGATAAAGCAAAAAAGAAACAAAAGGGGTCTAAACCTGCTGCAGTAGCAGTTGCAAGTACCAAGCACAGTGTGCAGGCCAGAAATGCAATTTCCAATAGCAAGGGTTTGACGAGCCATCCCAAGGCAGCAAACGGTGTGGCCAAACGCAGACAGCTGAAAGATGAGGTTTTCACAGTGAAGGTGAGAAGGGATTGTTGCAAAAATAGATCATTGTAAAGATGCTTTATTGTGTGTGTGTGTGTGTGTGGATCATTGAAGATGTTATGAGAGAGAGAGAGAGAGAGAGAGAGAGAGAGAGAGAGAGAGAGAGAGAGAGATTGAGTATTCCTACAAACTCCTTTAGGTTATGTGACAATGCCTATCTAATGAAGAGAGCCTGAATGAAATCCAGGGTAATCGTGTTAATGTCAAGGGATATTTATGTTTGAATGAAGGCATCTTCAAAGATTGGTGATATGTGAAGGGCCTTGGTGTTCTGTAAAATGTATCACATCCTAGGCTCCCCCTTACTTTTATGTCCCTAAACCTTCACCCTAACATCCCCACATGCCTACATCCATCTTCTTCAATTTACTCAGCACCCATCCATATACACAAATTCTACTTCCACCATAATTTTGAAGAGAGACCATGTGGGTCACATGTTCAGCTTGAGAATCAGGTTGAGAGATGGGAAAATTCATGTACATTTTATTGTATGCCTTCATACTGAATACATAGAATGTCTATTTGTGAATAACTTGTCATGCAATACTTTCTTTGTAAATTTTGTACTTTGTAATTTATCCTCTGCAAGTTTGATATTTGGTAGGAGGAGGCTTTGCTGACTGCTGAGATGGTGCTAGAGAAAAAGGGAAGGAACAAGGATAGCAAAATGTGCCATCAGTGTCAAAGGAATGACAAAGGGGAAGTCAGATATTGCCACAAGTGCGGTACCAAGCGATACTGTTTGCCCTGCATTGCTAGATGGTAACTACATACTAGTTTATCCTCTAGACTTATATATCTATCTGGGCAGTGATGATTGGTCATTAAAAGTTTTAGTTTTTTCCTCATAAACAAGGTACCCATCGATGACCGAGGAAGACTTTGAAGAGGCTTGCCCAGTATGCAGGAAGAACTGCAACTGCAAGGCCTGCCTTCGCATGAACATGCCAAAGAGTTCAAGCTTGCAAGAGGTATCCTTCTCTGAAGTTTTTAAAAGAAGATTTAAGGCTTCCAGGTCTTTGCTAATGTGTTGTTTTTTCTTGATCTTTGCAAAATAGGACTTGGTGCATGCCAGCAAAACCGAGAAGATTGCTGCTCTTCGCTACATGCTATCTTTTATCTCTCCTCTTGTAAAGCAGCTAAATAAAGAGCAAAATGAAGAGCTTCAGCTGGAGATGATGCTGAAAGGTGTGCTGTTGTGGAACTGCTTGCATGCTCATGGTTCTTGTAGACCTCAATGTGGTAGTGCTCTCTTGAAGTTGGGCATCTTACCAAGCGAATTCACTGTTTTATTGTGCAGGAGAAACTCCTGTGGACATCAAAAGCTCAGAGCTTAATGCTGATGAACGCCTGTACTGGTCAGTTTGTAATCCTCTTTGTTGAGTGTTAGGAAGTCTTGTAAAAGTAGAATCCTTAGTGATCCTACATATAATATAAAGCCTTGGGCAGTTGCCATGCATTATGCTGCCTGCTTGTTGGCAGTTGCTTGCCAGAACATAGCCATAGCAATGAAAGATTTTCCATGGATACCTGGCCTGTAATTGAAGTGGAAAACTGTTGCTTGTAATGCTATGATGCTTCATGCTAGGTGCTAGCTGCTTGTCACAAATATTGCTAAGCAATAAGTGCCTTTTTTTGCATGAACATCTTGGCCTGCAGTTAGAAGTGGGCTTTCTTGCCTTGCTCTTGTCTCAGGCTAATTGAGAGATCCCTACTTTCTGTTTATGGCAGTGACAACTGCAGTACCTCTATCGTTGATCTGTACCGAAGCTGTCCTGACTGCAGCTATGACTTGTGCCTAGCATGCTGTCAGGAGCTTCGTCAGGGTCAGCAACCAGGTGGTGAGCAAGCAGGTTCTGCTGAACATCAATCAAATGAGAGGAGGAGGGCCAAAGAATTTTGCACAAGGCTGAATTCTGGTGTGAATCATCAGAAAGTTCTTCCAGTGTGGAAAGTGCATGATGAATGTGCTATCCCTTGTCCACCCAAAGAGAGAGGTGGATGTGGCTCTTCTGAGCTCTGTTTGAGGCGCACAGGCATGATAGACATTGCCGGGCTAGCAGCTGATGTGGACAAGGCAATGGATAACAAACTGCCAGATCAGTTCATCCCTTCTGGGCAATGCAGTTTGTGTTTTGGTAGTCTGAAGGCCAGCTTGGCTGTTGATAAGTGCTTACGCCTTGCTGCCAGCAGGAATGACTCACCAGACAATTATATCTTCTGCCCTTCAGTCCTGGACATGCATGAAGATAGCCTGCAGCATTTTCAGAAACATTGGCTTCGAGGTGAGCCTGTGATAGTGAGGAATGTGTTCAAGAATACAAGAGGCCTAAGCTGGGAGCCCATGGTCATGTGGCGGGCTTTCAGAGAGACCACAAAGAACAAATTTTCTGAAGACACCAAGTCTGTAAAAGCTCTTGATTGTCTTGATTGGTGTGAGGTAAGGTGTCCTACTCAGAACAGTCAGATGTTTGATAATATGCTTTGTCCATCAAACATCACAGTAGGCTGGTCTTGAGTTCTTTGCCTTATGTCATTCTTTAGGTTGAGATCAACATTCATCAGTTTTTCAAGGGATACGAAGAAGGCCGGACACACAGAGATGGCTGGCCTGAAATGCTTAAATTGAAGGATTGGCCACCCGCAAACTTCTTTCATGAGAGGCTGCCGCGTCATGGTGCAGAGTTCATCAGTGCATTGCCCTTTCATTACTACACTCATCCAAGCCAGGGTTTGTTGAACTTGGCCTCGAAGCTTCCTAACTGGGTCTCTAAACCAGATCTAGGGCCAAAAACTTACATTGCCTATGGTTTTGAGCAAGAGCTTGGGAGGGGTGATTCGGTGACAAAGCTGCACTGTGACCTGTCGGATGCGGTAATACTTGTTCAGAGGGTTGAAACCATAAATACGTCTCATAACAGCTAGTTAGTCCTAATGACAATCTTTTGCATATAATTTTCTGTTTCTATAAACCCCATTCAAATTTGCCTCTACTCCAACTTCTGTAGGTGAACGTTCTCACTCACTCAACAGAGGTGAAGCTTGCGAACTGGCAGCTTAAGAAGATTGAGAAATACAATCAAAATCCAAATAAAAGCCTTGCAAAGAAGACTACCACATCAAGTAGAAAAGGTTCATTGGTACAGAAGTCAATGAAACATAGAGTTGTTAAGGATGAGGTTAGCCAGTGCTTCACCATTTTGTGGCTGTAAGTATAGTTGGTACATGATGCTTGTTGTCCCTCTTAGTGTATTCTCTCAACCTGCTGCTTGTTTTGGCAGGCTATGGAACTATTAAATGTTGGGCTCAACTCTAATGAAGCTGTAATTAAGGATAACAAGGGTCAAAGTGAAGGATCTATGGGCCATGTAACAAACAGTGATGAACATGCTGGGATCGGTGCAGGTCAAGTGAGTGGATTGGATTGTTGTTTGGCTGTCAAAGAAACCAAGTTAGACTCTATCAACAATGACTCTAGGGCTGTTGATGGTGGAGATAGGAATGGAACTCCTATGCAAGATGGAGATATGGTAGTGGGTTCATGCCTACTTGGCTCAGAGAACAGCAGGGGGATTGAGCAACCACTTGAGGTTGGTGATTCTCATAAAAAGGCTAAGAAGGAGCTTGCAGGTACAGATGGAGGAGGTCAAGGAAAAGGTGTTGCCTGTCATAGTGATCCAAAAGCCATGAATGGATGCCAAACGAAGAAGAGAAAGGGAAATGTTAGTGGGGGTGCATTGTGGGACATATTTAGACGTGAAGATGTGCCAATATTGGAAGCCTATTTGAGACGCCATTGGAGAGAGTTCCGGCACACCAAAGAAAAGTTTCTTGATCATGTAAGTTTGGGTTCTCAGTTTTCCTTCCAAGTAGCTCTCTAGTTGCCTTGCCTAATGGTTTGAATTCTTGCAGGTGGTTAACCCAATTCATGATCAAACCATATTTATCGATGAGGAGCATAAGAAGAAACTCAAAGAGGAATATGGTAAGTGGCTGCCTACTTATTAGCATGGTTTTGACAGTAGGCAGCATATGTGGGCTCATGTAGCTATTGTCCGGCATGTGTCTCAGGGGTTGAACCTTGGACCTTTGAACAGCACATTGGAGAAGCAGTGTTCATACCGGCTGGTTGCCCTCATCAAGTGAGAAATATGAAGGTATGCCGAGGTGTTTGCTTGCCTATTTTATTTGCACAGTATAGAAGTAGGGTGTGTGTTTGACTAAACTCTCTCATCTATCAAACAGTCTTCATTTTTTTATTAGTTTTGAAGTTTTGTCTGCCTTCAAGGTTTGCAAGTCAGCAAGTGGCTCTACTAGTGGAAAGTCCAATGGTCCTCCACTGTTCAGTCAACTATGGTCAGTTTGCAGTGCAAATATGCCTGTCCAGCATACCTAATATCGTTTGTCTTCCTTAGCAATGCAACGAGCCTAGAGTAAAGATGCATGTAATGACTCAGTACTGAAGATAGGTACAGGAAGAGGGCTTACAGCAGTGTTGAGGGACTGGATTTAGTGAGGGTGACTGGTTTTGCACTCCCATAAGCAATAGTATACTTTCTATGATGGAGCTGGGCATCTAGGACAAGAGGGATCCATGCCAAAAAATAGATCTCCAGTGGAAGCTTTCCTCCTACCATGTTTTAGCCTAGTTCCTAAGCTATTACAGCAAGTGAAAACTAAAGCGAGGAAAAAAAGCCCCGATTTGCTATCAGAGGTCCACCCTGATTGCACAGGGAAGTTGGAACTGGTTTTGGCCAATTTGACCAGTTTGGACCAAGTTGATCAATTTGGAACAAATTTGAATTGTTGTGACTAGCATTTGACTTGTGCAAAATAGGAAAAGAAGGCAAAACATAGAAGCAAAAGAAAATCACAATAGAATGGAAGACTAGTGGATGTTAAACTCACTATAGAGAATGCGACAAAAACACAACTTGGATCTTGTGATTGCATAACTTTGTGGTAGGAATGTAACAATCTTAGGCTAGGCGAAGCGATTGATGCACATTGTTCGCAAGGAACATAAAATGTCTTAGACGTGACCTACATGGTTAGTCTGGTCCGTAGTGGTGTTCAATTTTATGTGCGTGTATTAATGAAGGAATGCATGCAGATCATGCTATTATGCATTGCCAGGTGTTTTTAATCATATTTCTCTCTAGTGGGGGGAATGGTCTCTTACACAAGCCAGGAGGGAAGAAGAGCTATATTTGTTGACGTTATAGGAGTGTTGCTCTGCCTAGAAGAGGTATTGGAAGGTAGCACATCATCTGCGATGTTTGGATATCCAAACAATTCAAAAGAATAATCAAAGAAATACAACAAACCTTATGCTTCCTTCTTGAGATTAAAATTGTAAGGTTAACCGTAGACTCAGCTCTCATAATCTGCCTTAAAAACTACAATTAACATGAATCAATCCAAGGCTTTCCTAAGGCATTTGCTTTGTAAGGTGTTTATTCAAGTTTTAATGAATAACAAAGAATCATACGAATTGGAAGGTTGATAAAGTTCACAAGTGAATAAATAATATATTGGGTGCCAAATTTTTATTCACTATCAATTATTTTAGTGACCTTATGAGTGAGGGGACGGAACCTGAGGAATATTAAAATTTAAAATCCTTGGCGGGCGGAGGATTTTGGAGGGTTCCTTCTGGAGGTTTTCTTTGCCCCTTCCGCGTAGACGAGGAGGCTCAGAAGGATGCGGGGTGCTGGGCAGGTTGCGTGCCTCTCTCTCTCTCTCTCTCTCTCTCTCTCTCTCTCTCTGTGCAGCGCCTCTCTCAGCTATCTTCCTCCACGGCTATGTTTGATGTCCTCCTCCGTGGGGTGCTGGGCACTTTGCTAAGGTTTTAACCTTAGTATATTAATTAATTGACAGAGCTCATCAGAGCCGAGCCCCGTTAATTAATTAATGTTAGTAGAGCGAATATGAGTAGAGGATCTTAGCAGAAACCTATGCTTGAATTATTGCTTTAAAAAAAGAACTATTAGTCTGTGTACAAGCTAAGTGTAAACCAATAAAAAAACATCTTAAATAGGGAATAATGTAAATCACTTTACTAGAAAAGTGATTGATTAATCATTGCGTTGCCTGAAATAAAGCAAGGATCTCGGCTTCAATTGTGTAGTGGATGAGGCTTGTATGTCTTAAACATTTGAAATACACATTAAGTTTTATGTTTGGTTCTCATATGCACTAGTAGACATCATAAGCACTAGTAAACATCCGTATTGTTTTGGAAAAAAAGGACGAGACCAGGTCAAGTGATTTGTGTTGTAATTCTTTTTCCTCTTGGCATCATTTGGCAGTCTTGTATCAAGGTAGCATTGGACTTTGTCTCACCAGAAAACGTACATGAATGCGTGCGTCTTGCGGAAGAGTATCGCCTACTACCCAAAGCCCATCGTGCTAAAGAGGACAAGTTGGAGGTATGAACACCTCCCTAGCTGTATCTTTGTAGTGTCTTTTGTCTTGTTTGTATGTTGCATTAAAGGCTACATACACAACATGCCATGGCTCTCCATTGGCTTGCCAATATAGGCTCAATCTGGTTGCTCAGCTAGACGTGAAGCATGGAACTCTTATAAGCTTCCTGGTTATGCCTCAGAGAAACCTGTATTGATGATCAGAGACTGATCTCACAAGTTTTTACTGTCTTGTCCTATCTTGATCAGATAAAGAAAATGGTACTTCATTCTGCGAGTTCTGCAACCAAGGAGCTTAATCACCTTCTATCTACTAGGTAATTCTTGTTTGTGAATACACACAAGGCCTTGGTTTGCTAATTGTCTCTATGGAGCCTGTAGAGTGGATTGTTTATGGTTTGTTTTGGGTTACAGTGAATCGAACTAAGCGTGGCACCAACGATGGCTAGAGAAACTGATGGCTGGTGGATGTGCTTGGACATTTTGAGTTCGTCCTTGAGGTGCTTGTGGTTTACGCATTTTTGGACTGGCTCCTTATCATTGCCTGTTTTGACTTCCCGGGATGGTTGCATTTGCCTAAGCAGCCAGATTTTGTGAAGTTTGTGTGTTTTATATGACAAGAAGCAACAAGGTCTAAAAGCATGGTGAGTGATGCGCAAGGTGTTGTACATAATAACGTGTGCATATTTTATTTCAAGCACTATAGGCTGGATTTCCCTAGAGCATATGTATATTGAACCAAACTTTTATTGGCCCATTGGAATTGGTGTGGTAAATCAAGACAAATGTACAAAAGTAAGATTTATGTATGTCTGCAAAAACAGAGGATGACCTATGAAGTAGAGAGTTTGTGTACTCGGAGGCATCCCCTGCTAGCAAGTAATTGAAATGCCCACCCCCTTCCCCACAAGCAAGACTGGCAGTATTGTGTGTACAAGGATGCAGGGCTGGGGTGGGTGGCTTCCAAGGGCTTTTCCTGATATTGTAGAGGGCCTTGGCGGGTGATTTGTGAAGCTCCCCAAAAACCCACAGCTCTTATCTGAGGGAGAGTGATCAGTTTTCGGGTGGCATATTGACTTTTTGCGGTGCGGTTTCTTAAGGGCAACACTTTCTATGTTTCTTATCGGAGGAGAGGAGTTAGTGTTTGGCATCTTTGTAAGTCAACGAGCTGCTATCTCTAATATGTAGGCACATTAAAGAAAGACATCAAATCATGCGTTTCTGAAAACTATGTTGTTTGTGCTCTGTAGAAACTATGTTCATTGTGAAATATCTATGCATAAGAATCATTGCAAATTGGCCAGTATCAATAGTCTCATCATCAAGGGACACTACCTTTCTCTAAATTGGACTGTGCATCAGATAATGCTTCCTTAGTGTCTCAATTTTTCATACTCTCGAGCATATGTATTAAATTAACTAGTATGTGCACGGAGCATTCCTTGTATGTTTGTGTAAACCACGATGCTGTACGGTTTTTTTTTGTGGGCTAATCATTGTGGCATGTCCGTTACTAAGCTAATCTAAAATGGCCTTTTTAAGTAGTGTACTATGTACACATCATTCAACCAATTCCTAACCTTTTTACTGTACCATAGTGTAGTCCATTCCGTTAAAACTCCCTTTCCTAGTGTGAACCAATACCGGGGGACCCTCCCCATCGTTCAAGGTTATTTCCCTACCCTTTTTTTTTCCTTTCAAACTTTATCTTGTCACTATTTCATATTTTTAAGAAAAAAGGTTTCTCTATTAAAGAATTGGGCCCCACCAAGAACTATAGGGTTTAAGTCATGTCCCTCAGGCTCCTTATTGGATGTTAAAGTTGTAGAGTTCAAAGCATTTGTTTCCCCATAATCATTGTGAATTTTGGCTCAAGTTTTCCTATATGTTGAGTTATAATCTATCTGTTCCTTTTGGCTCATTTTCCTATTCATGGCTCTCAACTCACGCATCTGCTGTTGGTTGAGAAACTTTATTGGCTACTCAACCAATATAGTATGCGATGAAGATACAAAGTTTGACAATCACTTTTGGAGAGAAGTCTTCGAAAGGTTGAACACCACTTAGTATGAGTGCTACTGATCATCCAAAGAGTGATTATCAGGTCAGACCGAGAAGTCTTGGAGGATATACTGTGCACATACATGAGTAAGAAATAGTCCAGTTAGTTGGGAAGAATCTCTTACTCACGTATGTGCACAGTATATCTTGGAGGTTTTGCTTATTGTGTGCCAAACACTTACGTACTGTTACGTACTCTGCCAAACACTTACGTATGTGAATATCTTACTCACGTATGTACACAGTAAGTATATCTTGGAATAATAATACTCCACTTGGAGTTTGATTATAATAGTTGAAAACATTATGAGGTTTTCACTTTTTATGTTGAGGTATGAGGTTTTCCATGTCAGTAGACAGACTGACTGACTACAAAGGCAGTGACGTAGTTGAGCTTCTATAGTATTATGATACGTAAACTATATAGTATCGGGAGCTCAGATGTGGACTAATGGCTAATTTGAGGGATAAAAGTTCTGGGTAGAGGCACTACTAGGGTTCAGACGGTGTGAGGCTCACGCACTCACTAGTCGGACTCCAATGTAGTTGGTATTGAAGGCTAAGGTTTAGCATGCTATTTTGTGGCTAAAGTTTTGAATGGTTTTTCTTTTTCTTTTTTTTAGAGGCCAAAAATAACAAGCCAGTGGACGCATGCATGCAAGGGAGGGAGAAGGGGATGGTGGGGAGCGATGAAGCATGGAAGGAGAAGGGGATAAGCGTTGAGCATGCAGGTGTGTTAACCGCGTGTCAAAGGCGGTCATCTCTCTTAATCGTATAATACACAAGTAAGAACGCTACGAGGGGAGAGATTTGTGTGTGTGGTGCAGGCTGGATTGCGAGATGGTAGGACAACTCCGCAGTCCTTTGACACAGTACAACACCTTCATAATATGCTTATATTTCTTCATCATAGGTCTACTAAACATTAGCAAATCGCTTCCATTAATTAATCGATTTTCCTTTTTCCTTCATTGTAATTCTAAAACATTAAAATGGAAGATCCAATAATGATAAGCTAGTTAAAGGTATGTAGTATGTGCCCATTTAATCAAATGATCATTTTACTGATTGGATTTCTAGGAGATTAATTATTGATTTCTAGTAGTGATAAAATCATTTCAAAGTAATGCATTTTCCTAAGGATGAAAGGTCTTGATGAATCTAACAAAAAAACAAATTGGTTTAATTTGAGTAAGGGAAGCCATTTTTGAGGCACTTATATCAAAATTTCCCTTGTTTGGCCAAAGTCTAAATACAAGGCTAGCTAGGTTTGGGGAAGTAGGTTGGGTATTCCACCAAGCCTGAGATTATGCCATTTGTCAACTTTACGAGCTTTGGAGAATGCCGTGTCATATCGGGGAGAGCCCACGTAAGCACCTTGCCAACTCATTCTACCAAGTCCTCATGCCACCTCAATGTGGTCAACTAGGTTCATCTCCCTTTGGTTTGGGTATTTCACCAAGCCTTGAATAACATTAAAAAGTTACATTGAGAGTAAACTTTCAAAAATGTGAGAAAATATATTTTTTCACAAAAAATTTAAATACAAAAAATAATCCTAAGGATTAACACAAAATAGAGGTTTCATGATTAATCTAATACCATCAATCATAGGGAGGTTTTTTACATAATCTATTAGCTTCCAGTCAGTTATAGGCTTGGAGGCTTATTGGTTTTAAAGAGGCACCCTCACTTTGGATGTTTCCCATTCTTGGAGCTCTCTCACATGCCCTTTATTAATATATTGCACTCTATTTCGGATAATCTCTTTATGCCTACCTTTTAGCATAGGTTCATAAAGACATAGGAGTGGAAAGAGTGCAAGGAATCAAGATCCCCTCGTACACATTGATCGTGTGGAGGAAAGGAGGAGAGATTCCAAGCATAAAAGTGAGGGGAAAGACATTGACAACTATGGTAGATTCTCTTTGTGAGCCTTAATCCCCTCCCATGGTCTCGACGATGTTCTTTCCACTCCATTCTTAGGTGCCACCACCCTGATCCAACCTTTGATGGTGGCCATGAAACTTGGCAAGTTAGGGGAGACCTTCCACACCCACATGTCAAGTTTTATAGCCATTGGAGGTTGCACGTAGTGGGTGGTGCCCTAGAATCCCAAATTTTGGTCCAAGGACCATATGGGGCACCAAGAGCCAAAAATCAAGGATTCTACCTTGGTCTGACCTTTGATGGCCATGAAACTTGGCGAACGAGCAAGGGAAGGACCTTCCACCCACATGCCTAGTTTCATGGCCATCAAAGGATATATGCACTCGGTGGCGCGCTAGAATCCCAATGTTGCTCTAGGGCCATATGGGGTGCCAAAAAGCAAAAAATTGGGCATTCTAGCATGCCACCACCTCGATCTCATCACCGATTTCCATGGAACTTAACAAGTGGGGGGAAGGGGTTTACGATTGGCCCAAATGTTAACTTTCATGGCCATCAAATTTTGCAAGCATTGGGTGGTGCGCAAGGATCCCAATTTTAGTCTAGGGGCCATATGGGGCTCCAAGAGCTAAAAATCAAGGATTCTAGCTCGCCACCACCTTGATCTAAATTAGGATGTCTATGAAACTTGACAAGTAGGGGGAGGGGGTCACCTTCCACCCACATGCCAACTTTCATGGCCGTCTAAGGTTGCAAGCACTAGGTCGTGTGTTAGACTCCCAATTTTTGCTCTAGGGGGCCATATGGGATGCCAAGCCAAAAATCCGAGAATCTAGAGTACTACCACCTTGGTCCAACCTTTCATAGCCATGAAAAATGGTGGAAGGGGTCACGTTCCACCCACATGCCAAGTTTCATGGCCATCCAAGGTTGCCTACTGTCACGTAGGCTGTAATGCCTGTGACCGACGGTAGACCGGATGGCCGAGGACGTGGCCATTCGGGGTTTAGTGGGAGAGGACGCCCATACGGAGTCATGAGCGGCCAGGCTAGTGTGGACGGCAGGCCACACACTATATAGCCTGGGGGATGAGGGGCAATCCTCATTCTTCCTCTGCGGTTGGGTGGTGAGCCAGAGGTCGTCCCCTCCTGTGGTAGCACCCGCAGTGGCGCTACGGTGATCTAACATTGGTATCAAAGCTTGGCGTCGGGATCGCGAGTGGCGTGCGAAGTGGGCCCAGTCGTTTAATGATTGGCTCTCAATCAAAATTGGGGGGATAATCTTATCCCAAAGGTCTTCATCATCTTCTACAGCAAGAAGTTGTACACAGAAGAAGGAGTTGGCCATAACTGGAAGGATGGTTTTCCTCTATTTTCTCTCTCTCTCTCTCTCTCTCTCTCTCTCTCTCTCTCTCTCTCCCCCTTGCACACACTCAAGCTCTCCATCGCAGGTAAGTAATTTTTGTGTTTTTGCTTTGGAGCTTGTCAATTTTGTGTTTAATTCTATGTGGGAGAAGAGGTCGACTGTGTAATAGCCCACTGTGTGTGGGGGGAAAGACGACCAGCCAGGGGGAAGACGGAGCTCTCTAGCTGGAGAATAGTCGCAGTCGGCGGCTTGCCTGGTGCTGTCGACGGCCAGCCCCCACAGGCGGCCAGCCAGGCCAGCGCAGTCGGTGGCCAGTCCATAGGCGGGGCTAGCCATGACCAACGCAGTCTCACCGGCGGCGGCTAGCCTTGACGGGCAGCCGGCCTGCGTTAGTCAAGAAGTTGGGGTTGACTGAGACCCAGAGCGATCATGAGTATACTGTTGCCTAGCCAACGGGTATGACAAAATGATATGGAATACCATAGTATTGGGGGTCCCATTATCTATGCAGGACTACGAGGCTTCGCTTGACTATCAAGCCATGCACTTAGCCAGAGCAAACGTATATCTAGGCAGGGAGTGGTTGTATGGCTTGGGCCCTAGTCTAGCTCGGAGTTACCTACATAATACGCTACGTTTTGAGCATGGAGGTAGAGTCATTACCCTGCAGGGCGATCGTACAGTCCTCGCCACACCACTTATTTCCTCTATGGAGCTGTGCACAGCGGTCCGTAGAGACCTGATAGCAGAGGTATATGCTTATTACTCTCTTTTAAATTCTGTTTCCGTAGATAAAATTGTAGATGATGTTTGCGTAGACAAACAAGGAAAACAAAATAGCCTTGGACGAGACCCAGTGTTTGAAAACCCTGTTTGGCATGCATGCGATTCAAACAAGAAAAAATCCAAGGCGAAAGAGACATTAAAGAAAAAGTACATAGATACTTTAATGAATTTATTAGAGGAATTTCAGGATGTTTTTCCTGAGGATTTGCCAGATGGCTTACCACCATCTAGAGAAGTAGACCATGGCATCGAAGTTATGCCAGGTTCAAAACCTATAAGCAAACCTGCTTATAGATTAAGCCACTCCGAGGCACAGGAGGTGGAAAAACAATTGACGGAATATTTGAACAAAGGCTTTATTCGGCGGCCTAGTTCAAGTCCGTGGGCGCATCGCTTATTCTTCTGGTAAAGAAGAAAGACGGATTTATGCGGATGTGCATAGACTATAGGGCTCTTAATCAGATAACGATTAAGAACAAGTATCCGATGCCACGCATGGATGAGTTGTTTGATCAACTCTATGGATCGAGATACTTTACAAAAGTAAACCTGAGATCAGGGTATCATCAGGTTAGAATTAAAGCAGAAGATGTTGCGAAGACAGCATTTAGGACCCGTTTCGGGCATTTTGAGTTTTTGGTTATGCCATTTGGGCTAACCAATGATCCAGCAACGTTTATGACGCTGATGGACAGCATTTTACGTCCATATTTGGAAAAATTCGTAGTAGTTTTCCTAGATGATATTCTTGTGTACAGTAAGACACAGAAAGAACACATAGAGCATTTGTGTCTAGTGTTCGAGTTGTTGCGAGAGCACAAACTATTTGCAAAGAAGAGCAAATGTGAATTTTTTGAAACAGAAATTCACTACCTTGGCCATATTATATCCGCCGATGGTACGCGGATGGAGCTAGAAAAAGTAGAGGTTATTCTTAAATGGCCAGCGCCGAAGAATCTCGAGGAATTGCATATTTTTCTTGGCATGTCGAGGTTCTACCGACAGTATGTGAAGGACTACGCGAAGATCGCAGTCCCTTTGATTGACCAGTTTACGGTCAAAAACTAAAAACATTGTTGGGGGGAAGCCCAACAGAAGAGCTTTGATAAGCTCAAGGTGTTCGTAGCAGCTGCACCTGTTTTGACTATTGTCGATCCAAATGAGCCGTTTGTCTTGGAAACAGACACTAGTGATGAGGCCATTGGGGCCGTACTTATGCAAAGGGGACGCCCAGACGGACCATGAAAGTCTGAAATGGCTTTCAAGTCAAAGTGAAGTGAAGGGTAGAAAAGCTCGGCGGGGGCGGAGATTCTATAGGAGTTTGACCTTTAGATACGTTACCAGAAAGGTAAGTATAACGTGGTGGCAGATGCGCTAGGTCGCATGCCACAGATTAATGAACTTAGTTTCACAGTCTTCAAGAATGATTTCTTGGAGTCACTACGTGGTTTATGTGAGCATGATCCATCTTTTAGAGAGGTCTGGCACGCTGTACCCGTATGCACTTCTTCACAAACGCGACCACCTCCCTCATTGGCACGGATTGCTAGTCCGGAGAGACTGGCCGAAGGTGCAACGGGAAGGGAAGCGAGAGTTTAGTCCGGAGAGACTAGCTGTGTCTTCTGGGTATAGTTTGGAGCCGGAGAGCTCTGACGTAGGCCCTTCATCACCTTTGATTGCCACGGCTTCAAAGGGGGGTGATAAACTTCATTGGGGGGAGAAATATGCTAATTACTCCATTGACGACGGGTACTTACTCTACAAGGGTAGAGTATGTGTACCAACTATTGGTGACTTTCGGGCCCAAATTCTTAAAGAAAGTCATGATAGTCCAAGTGCGGGTCATCCCGGGATTCAGAAGACCTATGCACTAGTAAAAAGATAGTTTTATTGGCCTAGTTTGTTTAAGGACGTCCAGACTTATGTGCTAAAATGCAATAAGTGCCAGGTCAATAAACACGAACGTCTTAAGGTTGGAGGACTACTCCATCCGCCGCCGCCCGCTGGAGATTCCTCAGGGGAAATGGGAAAGCATTTCCATGGATTTCATTACCGGTTTACCCAAGACGAGTCGAGGGAATGACTCGGTGTGGGTGGTAGTGGACAGGTTAACTAAAATGGCAAAGTTTATCGCCACGAAGAAAACTGTTAAAACGCCAGAGTTGGCAAAACTCTTTATTGAACATCTCTACAAGCTATATGGCCTGCCCCGCCGGCAGATATAGTGTCGGCGGATAGAGATAGAAAGTTCAACAGCCATTTTTGGAGGGAAGTCTTCAAAAAGTTGGATACTACTTTGAGTATGAGTATGGCAGATCATCCGGAGTCTAACGATCAAACTGAAAGAGTTAACCAAATTCTAGAGGATACGTTGCGTTCTTATGTTGGTAAGAAGCAATCTAATTAGGAAGAGTACTTGCCCTTATTGGAGTTTGCCTATAATAGCTCCAAACACTCAGCGAACTGGATTTACACCATTCATGTTAATGTATGGATTCCAGCCGAGATCTCCGATGGCTGTAGGCCTAGAAAAGGAGAAGATTCAATCTGTTAAGGATTTCCTTGAAGATATGAATGATATGCTCAGAGCCGCACGTGAGAGCATTTGTAGCGCTCAGGATCGCGCTAAAACTTATGCGGATAAAGGACGTAGAAAGGTGACCTTTGCAGAAGGTGACTTTGTATTCCTCAAGGTTCCTGCGCAGTCAGAAACCATGAAAACGGGAAAGTGTGATAAACTTTCTCCGAGATATTGTGGTCCTTTAAAATCCTTAAGAAGATTGGGGACGTAGCATATAAACTTGAGTTACCGGAGAGTTCTCAAGTCCATCCTGTCTTCCATGTTAGTAAACTGAAGAAATCAGTTCACGGGTTAGAGAACGCAATTTCTCCAGAGATTTTGGTGGACTTGATAGAGCCACCAAAGATACCACATGAACCTGAAAAGATTCTAGGGTATCGTGACAGACAAACCCAACATAAAGTATACCAGGAGGTACTTGTTAAATGGATAGACAGGGATGAGGAGGCAGCTACTTGGGCACGCCGTAGTGCAATTTCCAAGAGGTTTCCCCAGTTTGTTTTCGAGGATGAAAACTCTTCTTAAGGGGGGAGTAATGTCACGTAGGTTGTAACGCCTATGAGACTGACGGCAGAGCGAATGGCCGAGGACGTGGCCATCCGGGGTTCAGTGGGAGAGGTCGCCCATGCGGAGTCATGGGCGGCCAGGCTAGTGTGGACGGCATGCCACACACTATATAGCCTGGGGGATGAGGGGCAATCCTCATTCTTCCTCTGTGGCTGGGTGGTGAGAGCCAGAGGCCGTCCCCTCTTGTGGTAGCACCCGTAGTGGCACTACGATGATCTAACACCTGCTTTGGGTGGTGCTAGAATCCTAGTTTTTGGTCTACAGGCCATATGGGGCACCGAGAGCCAAAAACTGGGTATTCTAGCACGCCACCATCCTAGTCTAACCTCTGATGGTCATGAAACTTGGCAAGAGGGGGGGGTAGGGGTCACTTTCCACCCACATGCCAAGTTCCATGGCCATTGCATCTTGCACAAATTAGAATCCTTTTTTTTTTCTTTGAGGGTTGTATGGGGTGCAAAATAAGGGATTCTAGCGTGCCACCACCCTGGTCCAACTTTGGATGGCCATGAAACTTGGCAAGTGGGGGTAGGGTCTCACCTTCCATCCATGTGCCAAGTTTCATGGCCATCGAAGCTTGCAGGCACTAGGTGGTGTGCTAGAATCCTAGTTTTTTGGTGTGGAGGCCCAATGGGGCACCAAGAGCCAAAAATTGGGAATTTTTGTGCGTCCTAATGGCCACAAACTTAGCAAGTGGGAGGAGAGGGTCATCTTCTACCCATATGTTAAGTTTTATGGCCATCAAAGGTCACACGCACTAGGTGGTGCGCTAGAATCCTAGTTTTGGGTCCAAGGGCCAAAAGCAAAAAACAGGGCATTCTAGCATGCCATCGCCCTGATCTAGCCTCGAATGGCCATAAGACTTAGAAAGTGGGGGAAGGAAATCACTTTTCACCCACATGCTAAGTTTCATAGCTATCAAATGTTTCACACACTTTGGTGGACAAAAGAAACTTTATCAAGGATGGTGGCTAGCCTATTAGCCACAACCTTGGCCACATTTTGTATACAACAGTTAGCATAGTAATAGATCTCCAGTGTTTAAACAAGGAGCATATAGAAAGCCCTTTTTAATTTCTTTTTCAAAACTTTCTTCAATAAAATTTTATTCGCAATACAAGCTACAAGAAAGTCTAGTTAGTTTTATAAGTCCTTGAAAAACTTAACAAATGATTTCATCCTAGCCATGTGACTTCTTAGGGCCCATACTAAATAGATATATTTTACATTTCTCCTTGGGGTCTATCAAGCTAGCTAGCTTATTTGACTTCCACCAGAGGTTGCACTAGCCCCAAAATCTCTTACTACAGAGATACCATTCTCTCCACTAAAGCACCCTCCTTTGATCAAATACCTTTCCCCAAAAAGTCCGTCATGCTTGCAGCCATTTCATCACGACTGTTTAAAGACATGCCATCTTCATCTATTAAGGAGTCAATCAAATCCTTTTTATGTTTCAATTTTAAAACATCAAAGAAAGCCTTAGGGTTTGCATCTTCTACTTTCAAAAGTGCTTTCCTAGTAAATTTTTTATCTTTATTTGCCTTATCCCATTGTAGCTTGTTTACTTAACTTTTAGATTATGCCAAGAAATAAGCTCATCATTTGATAATCCTATTTGAACTTTTTTCCTTGTTAGGTTATCAAGACCCTTGAGCACTTGAGATTCTTCTCTGCTAAGCTACTCAGCTATCTTTTTTCCATAGTAGGAGAGGGAGGCATGAACTTTGCCCAAAAAGTTACTCTAAGCATTATTAACCAGCTCTTTGTTGAGCTTACAAATATTGTGAGACACTCTAGTTGAATATTATATTTCTTCTTTCACCATTGGAGATTAGCTTTTCCTTAGCACTATGAGAAAATTTAATGAGCAAAAGGGAAATGATCCAATAGAAAAAATTTATACCATATTTCATAGTTCATATAATGAAGAGCCCATTTAGCTCCATGAGATAGGTAGCATCTATCAAGCCTAGATGAAGAGTTATTGTATTGTAGGGTTGTTGTATGTATGCCCAACATTATTGGACCAAGGTCTTATTAGCCATGCATCTTTGAGATTTAATTTTTCCTCCAAAGCATACCAAGCTCTTTTTTTTTAGCTCTTGTTAGTAGGCAGTTAAAAAGGACTAATCTATCTTGGACCCATATTAGAGTCCCCTAACACCCACCAGTGGGAGTTAACCTCAAGGTCATACAAATCTTTCCATCGGGCATATCTCCCTCTTGCCACATTGTCTACATACACATTTACCAAGTAGATTGTTTGCCCTTACGATTATACCTGCACCAATATGCATCTTCTAGAGCTTTGTATGCCTAGAATGCTAATCCATCCTTAGAGCCTTATTTAAACCATTAATTTTTTATTTTGTTCCGAATAGAGTCCATCATTCTCTTCACCTTTCTAAATATTATCATCTTCAATGATGTGATAAGCTATGGGAAGTGTTGTCAAAATGAAGCCTTAAATCCCAAGTAGCATCTGTGAGTGGAAGAGCTTTCCAAGAAATTAAAAATTATTTGAGTATTCCATATTTTTTTCTAAGTCTTTTTTCTATCTAATCTAGTATCTTGTTTGGACCATGGTCAACTGATTCTTGCTCTCCATTCCATTTGATAAATTATTATCTTTAGATCTAAGACCATCTTCAATTTAACATGAAATATTAGATGAACACAATAGTGTGGAGGTAGTTCTAGCCAATAAGCTACATTAGTAGACTTCTTTCTAATCTTCCAACCTTGGTCAAAGCATATGGCACTTTGAAGTGGGGAAAAAAGTGTACTTTATAAGGAACTAGAAGAAAAGTTTTTCTCCTTCTTCTAAAGTCCTCACCTTTTAGCCTTATCAACAACCTATTGAGTTCCACTCTTAGCTATGTGCAACATTTGTTTCATATTTGTGAGAAATTCTTTCACACTTGGGGATTTTTTTTGGGGGGGTAGTGATAGCCTCGTCTGAGAATAAACCAGCTTCGTAGTCTGCCTCGTTGAGTATTCCATCAAGGGTAAAATCTTATCTCAATCCGTTTTCTTGTCAAATACACATAGGCTCTAAGAGTATCATCAATATTTGATTAATGCTCTTGATCTACCCATATGTCTTTGATGATCACTATTATTCATATTAACAGTAATTTTTAACTTCGTAAATAATATGTAACAAAAAATGGCCAACAAAACTCTCATCCATATTTAAAATACTTATATGTCTTTGGTGGACGATCATCACTACTCATATTAGGAGTAACTTGCAACTTCGTAGAAATATATCCTCAAAAATGGCAAGAAAAAGTATGGCTCCTATCAAATATATTGGGCTTACTCCATGTAATCTAAATATATTATTGATAAATAAACATATGACTTATGGAACTTCTACATTCTTGGTTGTAGCACAATAAAGTAAGATATCTTGCTCAAGCGGTTAATTAACACCACCAACACACACATACACAGACTTACTCTCATCTAGGCTAAATCTCTTATTATTGGTGTGAACGGGTAGGGTACGGTTTCACACAAACACTTAAAAGTAGGGTATTATTCACACACGTACAACTACCTAAATCACATCTTTAACACCCTGCATGCGATTTCTGCCTACTAGACATTCATTCACTCTGAGCATTAGTTGGCCATGGCCAATTGTGGATTAACATTCTGTGTATTGAAATGACGCCTAACACGAAATTCATTTTGGGCATTAACCGGCTATGGTTGGTTGCGATTAATACACCGAGGAGTGGAACGACCTTGATAAAGAGCTTTCATGGGTGATAACTGGTTGCATCAGCTTGATTCCACCTATAAAAAGCAGCGAATGATGAGTGCTTCCATGCTGACTTAGCCCATGTATTAGTGTTCTTGCGCGATGTCTATTGTGCTTACAACAGTGTTAGGGAGTTTTTCTTCCTCTCAGGTAACTCATAGTGACTTGTTATTAATTTATGGAATCCCACGATGGCTTTCATATTATTATGTGTTTCTAACTCTGCATATGATTATGGGTTAAGGACTTGATGGAAACCCATAGTATGTTGCTTTGACCATAATATTCATGTTATCAACCTTTGAAGGATGACATGATACAGACCTCTCGGGGTATCCTATTTGGGATTAATATTTGGATGATGAAAATATGTTCTCTGGTTTCTTTTGAAATTATTTCAGGTTTGCATGCTGCACTCTGACTGTTATGTGTGATTAACACCACACCTACTCTGCCAATATGGGCATATCTTGATGTTATGGATGCCCTAAAGTGTTGGATTATTGATGATACAGGGCTACGCTTAACTGGGAATGATATACGATGCCCTGGTTGTTTTTTAATACAAATAAGTTTTTAATAATCTCTTTTACCTTTGGTCTTGCATAACTATGAGTTTTTGATGGTGACTCATAGGGCTTGCTCTGTTGAGATGCTCTTGGATGTCATTTTGGAGGCAAAATGCTCCATTATCACCTATTTTGGAGGTATATGAGTATGGGGCAATTTGTTTCTTGGTGGGACCTGTGGAGTGGTGCTCTGCAAATTATACTCTGACGAATCCTCATTGAAACTGTAAGGCGGTGTTAGCTGGCTACTTCAGTTGATGGTGGATATAAAACGGCTTTGTTGCTTGTGAGTTTGCTCACTTAGTATGTGTATGTTTTACGAGTTCTTCTGCCATGTCTGTGGTATTGGATTCCGCAAGAAGTTCGTTTTCTTCTCAGGTATTTTAGCGGGAGTTTATGGTTGCTTTCCCTCTACTGTCATTGATTAATTACATACCCTTTGTGTTAATGATTTTTGTGAAAACCATCTGATGGATTCGTGGCTAGGGCATATGCATGTTAAAGGTATTTAACATGCATATGCATGTTAAAGGTATTTAAATCATTTACTGTCTGAGATGCGTGGTTTACTTCATAAATTGTTTATACATACTAAAAACCTGCATGCACTATCAAATTAATTTTTGATGTTAAATACTTCACATGCATGATATAGATTTTTCCTCGACTTGCACAAGACATTTATGAATAGGTTTT
The DNA here is from genome assembly GCF_041138505.1 of Cibotium barometz. Lineage (NCBI taxonomy): Eukaryota > Viridiplantae > Streptophyta > Polypodiopsida > Cyatheales > Cibotiaceae > Cibotium > Cibotium barometz. The sequence continues at coordinate 43,256,571 of NC_141095.1, forward strand.
CTTGATGTCGGGCTATTTCTAATGATTGCATTGATCAACTGACTAACCCTTATTTCAGTAACTATAACCAAAATGGTTTGCACTGTGGATTTACCTTTATGCGCCTTTTGATAATTTAATTGCTAGGTTTTATTGAAAAGAGTCAGAGAAGGCTTGTATTGACCGTGTATTAAAACGGGCTGTTGATTTAGATAATCTGTTTGACTTTTTGTTTTAAATTTTTGCTTGTTGTAGGTTTATGGATTAGTTCTTTTGCTAAGTTTCTGTTATTATCTCTAGTTACGTGTGCTCTGAATCCCATTCCACAGAGAGAGAGAGAGAGAGAGAGAGAGAGAGAGAGAGAGAGAGAGAGAGAGAGAGAGAGAGAGAGAGAGAGAGAGAGAGAGAGAGAGAGAGAGAGAGAGAGAGCCTCTTGCACAAATTTGCTTGAGAAGCCCTCCCATCATAGCTTGAGGGCTAGATGGCAGAGGCAGCGGGCCACTTGCTGCATCGCAGCGTGCAACGGGCGGCGTGGGTGCAGGGGCACGAGAGGGTGGCGGTGCGTAGCCTTGGAGGGGCTACGCTTTGCGTGGTTGGGGCAGCCTAGGCCTCATGGCCTCATGGGGTTATGTGGCCACACATGTGGGCCTCTTGAAAAATAAAAATAGGCAGGGCTTTATACATGTAAGATTCCTCCTCCCCCTAGCTTTTGAGGTGTACAGGGGAAAGAACCTCCCCTTCTGATATTGTAATTATTCCCCCCTCTGAAATAAAAAAAAGATTCTTTTTATCCTATTTTGACCTAGAAAGAGAAAATGTCTAGAGGGAGGTAGTCCAAAATTGAGATATTTTTGGATATAAAAATCCTCCTAGTGTCTAAAATGGTTTCCCCTAAAATAGAAATTCAAAAAGAACTTTCGAATGTGCAATTGGAATTAATTAGAAATGGGTATAAAGGACCTTAGTCTAAGGGTCTAGATTTTCAGAAATTTTTGGATTATGGTCCAATTAAGGTTCTTATGGGCCAATAGGATCAATCCAAGTGTGGGGAGGAGATAAATCCAGTTTATAAAAGAAAAATACCTAAAAATGAGTAAATGCCCACATAAGATGAAGAGTTGACTAAGTACAAGGTTTATTAGTAAAAAACTATGAGTATTACTAAAAAAAAGGAGATATTTTGGGTATAATGATTCATTTTTGACACATGTGTAAGGAAAAGGGGCCCCTTCAAGGAGGCGCCTATTTCACATGTGTGGTGGAGTTTTAAACTCAAAAATATTAAGATATTTTTATCTCTCCTCTCTCTTGGATGAAACCAAATCAAAAGGGAACCAAACTAGGTCTAAATCTTGTCCAAATTCAACCAAACCGAACCTGGAAAATTCTTGAAATTAGTTGGACTTGGTTAGAGGCCTCCCTCACCTATAAATAGATCCTTAGTCCTTTGTAAAAAAATAGGAGAACTATACTATGCCAGTATTATTTTGAAATAATGATATTTTCTATTATCCTCTATAAACCTCTACAAAATTGAAGAGATTGGAGCTTCTCTCTCTCTTCAATCTTCCTTGGTGACTCCTACAACGTACCAAACCAATTGATTGGTTGGGGGCCTCTACTGTGATCAAAGAATCAAGTAAATTAAAAGGTAAAGTATGGATTATTGTCTTTTTCTTATTAAAACTCCAAATGCTTCTCTTCTCAACCCCTCTCAAGCTTGAGAATCTTTAATTTGAATGGCTTTTGATTACTATTGAAGTTCTTTTATGAATTGTAATAAAGAAACACATAAATTTCTATTTATGCTTAATTTTAATGGTTTTTAAGCATTTCTCTCTCTCCCCCCAAAGAAAGGTCATTCCTATAATCTATTCTCAATCCAAATGAAGCTTCCCATGAAGCATTTCTCTAATCCAAAAGTAATTTCTATGCTTGTCTAATTAGAGGCCAAAATAATGGCTTTTTAATGCTTTTATGATATTTATTTCATAGAGAAATTATGAATCAATCCATAATTGGATAATGATCCTGTTAGTGGTCATTGTAATCATATCAATAATATTAAACTTTATTCTTTCAATTAAATTGAGAATTATTAGTAATATCAGCGGAGCTATGGTAAAATTTTTGTAAAATAAATACATAAAACATTTTCATTCATAATATGAAAAGAGGACTTTCATCCTAGATTAATTGAATGATTCTCATCGAAATCATGGAGAAATTGATTTTTATGTTTATGCTTAATTAATAAATTAGAAAAAAGAGAAATTCTAGTAATTTATTTTTATGTTAAAAGAGTAATCCCCATGATAATGGAAATCCATGTATTCCAAAGAATTAAGAGAAAAAAATTGGAATACTAATATAATGTATATTTTATGTAAAAACTAAAGAAAGATTTTAGTTAAATTTATCTTTTTGCATAGATAAATTTATATGATGAAAGAGGAATTCCCACCATATTGGAGTTCAAATAATTAAATAAGGAAAGTGTAATTCCTAGTGTAAAGGAATTAATGAAGATTTTTATTTAATTTTCAAGAGAAAATTTAGTTAAATTTATCTTTTTGCATAGATAAGTTTAAATGTTAAAAGAGGAATTCCTATTACATTTGGAATTCCATCAATTCGATGGGAAAAGAGAAATTCCTATCACATTGGAATTATTGGATAATTCATTTAAATTTAAAGATGAAATTTTAGATAAATTTATTTATTTTTGAGAAATAATTAAATGTTAAAAGAGGAATTCCTATTACATTTGGATGGAAAAAGAGAAATTCCTAGTATATTGGAATTATGGGATAATTTATTTAAATTCAAAGACAAATTTTTAGATAAATTTATTTATCTATGAGAAATATTTAAATGTCAAAAGAGGAATTCTTATGACATTTGGAATTCCATCATTTAGACGGGCAAAGAGAAATTTCTAGCATATCGAAATAATGGATATTTTAATTTAGATAAATTTATTTTATGAGAAATAATTGATGGGAAAAGAGGAATTCCCATGACATTGGAATGTAAATAATTAAATGCAAAAAGAGGAATTCCCATGGTAAATATGGGTAGAATTGATTTCTACAAATCCCATGAATTCTTTTATTCAAAAGAAGAATATTGAATATAATTCAATTGAGGAATTGAGAAGGAATATGAAAATAGTTGTCAGAAAAAGAATCTTTAATCAGGCCAAGCAATTGGTAAAAATTTAGAAAAAGTCTTATTATCGGTATCAATCAGGAAAAAGCTATTAAATGGGAATAGCATGTGAATGGATGTGATAAGATGTGTATGGGATGTGATAATATGTAAATGGGATGCGATAAGATGTGTATGGGATGTGATAGGATGAGAACGGATGCGATAAGATGGGTATGGGATGTGATTGAATGTGAATGCGGATGTATATGTGAAAGAAAGGGTATGCATGTGTATGAGAATGAATAAATGTGGATATGGATGTAGATGTGTATGTGAATGTATGGATGTAGATGTATGGATGTGGATGTATGAATGTGGATGTGTATGTGGATGTGTATGTAGATGTATGGATATGGATGTGGATGTGTATGTGGATATGGATGTGGATGTTATGGATGTGGATGTGTATGTGGATATGGATGTAGATGTATGGATGTGGATGTATGAATGTGGATATGGATGTAGATGTATGGATGTGGATGTGTATGTGGATATGGATGTAGATGTATGGATGTGGATATGGATGTAGATGTATGGATGTGGATGTATGGATGTGGATGTGTATGTGGATATGGATGTAGATGTATGGATGTGGATGTGGATGTGGATGAGGTTGTGGAAGAATGAATTTAGATGTGTATGTGGAAGAATGAATGTGGATGTGTATGTGGAAGAATGGATGTGGATGTATAGATGTGGATGTATGAATGCGGATGTGTATGTGAAGAATGGATGTGGATGTGAATGTGTACGTGGAAGAGTGGAATGGATGTGTATGTGGAAGTACGAATGTGGATGTGAATGTGGAAGAATGAATGAGGATGTGTATGTGAAAGGATGTGATGTCGATGTGAGTGAATGGATGAGATGTAATGTGATGTGAATCGGGATGAGAATGAATGAGATGTGATGTCATGTGAATCAGAATGTGAATGAATGATATGGGATGTGAATGGATGATATGTGATGTGAATGAATCTGATGTGATGAGATGAAAAATGAGATGTGATCGGATGAAAATGGGTACACATATGAATTGGACGTGGATTAAGTAATATGGATTGATGTGGAACAATGTGGAAAGACGAGAGTTCATTATAGAAACTGTATTTGTGACCTATTTGTAAATGACTGTTTTATGTCAAGAATATTGGGGAAGCATTTTGACCCTCTTGTGAGAATAAGGTCGTGGACCTAACTGATAAAGTTGCAACAGCTGACAGAGAGTCAACGGAGGACGTCTCGCGTAGCAAGGTCGGCCGAGGTCTTGACCAGCCTCAATTCGATTTAAATGGTGAGCTTCCGGTATGGTGGATGAGGGACCAAGGAAGGGGCCTATGAGTGAAGCGCTAGGTGACTTGCGAAGGATCCTAGAGGGTACTGACCATATGGTGCTCGGGCTCTGGGTCGCCGAAGATACCCACACGTGCATCGTGGAAGATATTGGAACAAGGAGTAAGAGTTGTTTTCTGAAACCGGGCATGGATCTGGTTGATTGACCTTGCTGGTCCTCAACGGATGAGTCCATGGCTCTTTTATATGGATCTGTTGGTTGATCTTGCTGATCTTCAACGGAGATTCCATCTTGAATTTTTTATAAGTGAATATATTGCCGGGTACTATGAGCTAGGAACTATCGAAAAGGCCCTTGAGTGGACAGGTGGTTTGCGTTCTGGTTGCCAATGATGCCATAGATACTGCGATGAAGGAATGATTGGAAATTAAGATTCAACCGGATTATTTGGACGATTGTGATCAGCGATACTATGGCTTCATTAAATGTTGTTTTAAAGATAGCTAAATCTGTGAAGAAAGCAATTTCATATTGGGTGTGTAAGTGGTGTGACTAGCTTTAAGTTTGCATGAACATCCGGCTAGGCGGCCCGGGAACTCTTTTCCATGGTACCCGGGATAAAACTAACCAAATTCTTAATTGGATCCCATCATTACAGTGGTTGGGCAGTTGGCTAACCCATGGGACTGGATGGGGTTAGGCTGGACTGATGGATCCGTAAAATGAGACTCAATTTCTGTTGTAGTATGCTAGATGAAGTAAATCCCGGATAGTAATTGTTCTATAGAAGAAGGAATCAACGGTTGTGCCTCTCGATGGGAAAAAAAAGCGTTGATCTCTATGATCCAAGTGCAAGTTTCTTCCTTGATCTAACCAAGTGACTTTAGGTTCGGTCGGATCAGTTTGGTCAGTAATGACCTTGACTACGTTAGAGTAAAAATATCCTGGAGGAATCGCCCGTGCTTTCCGGGCAAGGGAAGTTTTTTTGGGTTCGGTTTTGAAAGAACCGAGGGATTAGTCTCCTGTCCAGATATCCGTGGGCGAGGCCCCGAGTGAGAGGACCCTGCACCGCGCAAGGAGTGCTACTTCCGCTGTGCTAGCACCCCCGAATTTGTTGGCTGCGCGGAGGGGGCAGGGATCTTTCAGCTGGTATCAGAGCAAATTGGCTATAGTGGACCAACTGAGAAGCCAAAAATGTCAAAAATTTATGAAGTAACAATAAAAGGTTGGAATTGTGTGATGAAATTCATACAAATTGATATTCAGATTGAAATTCGTAAATTGGTAATTGGGTCTTCAGATGGAAGTACCATAATTGTATGGAATCCCTGACTTGCTTGAGGCCTAGACATGATGGTATTTACCTTATAATTCCAAGGACCGTGAGTGACTACCCGTATATACCGAGGGTATAACTGCAGCTCTTTACTGACAGTATATACGAGTAAATCTAAGACCTTGAAATTATAAGCAAAAATGCGATCCAGATGATGAATTCGAATGTGGATATGATTTTAAAATTTTGGTTGAGAATTGATGAATTGATTTGGATTCTGAGATTGGAAAAAGATGATTCCTGAATTTTGGTTGAAAAGTGATAATGTGAGCAAAACCATAATGAGGATGAATGGGACAAGTCCCTGTGATAATGTTCTAACTGGAATGATGATAATGACCTCAGCAAATCACTATGAGATTAGTGGATTGTGCTATCAGATTGCTACTGTTAACACTTGACCTGGTGGATCAAGTTAATAGGATGACGAATTGAGAACTTGCTTGACTAAAATTCCCGTGGAGTAATGTTCAGAAAGAAATTTTTCGGTCTAATGGACCATTATTGTGTTAAAGATATGAATGATATGATCTGAATGAATTGTTATTTAATGATGAGTTCTATATAAGGGATATTTATCCCAGGATTTTGTTGGGTTGACCAGAATATAAGGAACCCCAAAATCAGTTGGATCTTAAGGGAAAGAGTTGTCCTCTAGTTTGCGAGATGAGGACATCTCGCGTTTTTTAAGTGGGGTAGGATGTAAGATTCCTCTCCCCCCAGCTTTTGAGGTGTACAGGTGTAAGAACGTCTCCTTCTGATATTGTAATTATTCCCCCCTCTGAAATAAAAAAAAGATTCTTTTTTATCTTGTTTTGACCTAGAGAGAGAAAATGTCTAGAGGGAGGTAGTCCAAAATTGAGATATTTTTGGATATAAAAATCCTCCTAGTGTCTAAAATGGTTTCCCCTGAAACAGAAATTCAAAAAGAACTTTCCAATGTGCAATTGGAATTAATTAGAAATGGGTATAAAGGACCTTAGCCTAAGGGTCTATATGTGTGCGGCACGCTAGATTATTTTGTACCCCGAGGAGGGGGGTTTGGCTCATATGAGACTAGAATTATTGGGGGGTCCGACCATTACATGCCCTTGGTGGGACATCCACGGTTTTCTTCAAACTGCTTTGTTGGTGGATCCAACACGTAAGTCGGGGTGCACTCACTGCTCTTCACTCCTACTTACACTTTGGCAGTGGCATCGGAGGCATGGCCTTGGGTCTCCAAACCCACTTGGATTTTACATTATTCAAGGGCATTGTCTTTGTTGGCCTTGGCCTCCACGTGAAGTCATAAGGTGTGTGACTCACACACTTCAAATGTGGGCTCAGCTAACACTAACACCATAGCTAAACAGTCAATGGTAAAACCACCATGACTCTCAACAATGTAGCACATCACATTCAATGTGTCACACATCAATGGACACTAGAGATCCCAGCGCATCACACGTTAGTGGAAACCAGAGGTCCCAACCCAACACCAAAGGCTCCCATACCAAGTTCAAATTGTAGCAACCTAATAAGAGAGCCGAAGTGCAAGTGCAAGGGACCCCATCCACTTTCTCCTAACTGGCTTTGGAGAGGCTTCTTCCATCTCAAAAGCATGTAGAAGGGATACCACAAGCCACTCCATCTTCTACCCTCCATCTCTTCACATAACCTTTACATATGGGATATTCCACACATATTACTGCCAAGTGTCATCTAGGTAGGAGGTCTGAATATAACCCTTAACATTTGTGTATGTGTGTGCATGTGCGCGCGCGCGTGTGTTTGGCAATGGTAGGAGGGCTAGATGGTGGAGACGGTGGATCTATGCAAGGGGTGTATTGCATCTCACAGCTTGGGTGGAGGGGCACGACAGGGGCAACCGTGATGGCCATGGGTGTAACCTTGGAGAGGGCCACCAAGGGACTAGGGTGCCCCCTTAGCCTTGCATGGCTAGGGGCAGCCTGGGCCACGTTGCCACATGGCCTCGTGGGGGGCTATGCGGCCATACAGGTTGGTCTCGTTTTTTTTTTGAAAAACAAAAATAGGTGGGGTTATATATATATATATGGGGGGTGGGGGGGTTTATGTGTGTGTGTGTTTGTGTGTGCGCGCGCACGCACATGCGCTTGTGTGGGCACACGTGTGTATGTACATGTGTGGGGGTGTGTGATGTGGAGAGGGTGCGGGTGCTTATGAGTGCATGTGTGTGTGTGAAGTATTTGCACATGCAAGCGTGTCTTATGTTTTGTGTGCACATAAGTGTGTGTTGGCACGAGTGCGTGTAGGGGCATGATGTGCAAGTTTGGGTGTGCGTGCAAAGGGTGGGTTGCACATGTGAGTGTAGGGGATGTGCATGTGCATATTTTTTAGTGTAGGGAGTGTGCATGTGCATATTTTTTAGTTTTTTGTTCCTAGATTTGTTTTAGGCGTTTGGGTTTTTGTGTTTTTAATCATTCTCGGTAATGGTGAGTGTGCAATTGAGTGGGATTTTTTCATAACATATGTACAACAAGGGTTTAGGGTTTATGGCTTACCATATGGGCTCAAATGAGAAAAGGTGAAAAACTTCTTACTACTCATTCACGTAGACACCACCAATGTTGGCTTTATGTTGGTGTGCTTGTCTAAACTTTGTCCTTCCACCTGGCGTGTTGATGTTGTGGCATGATGATGCGGGGGTGTCACGGGACTATAGGCATGGGACCATGGGAGTGCTGCCAAGGGAGTATGCGTGCAGTACACTAGATTATTTTGTACACGGGGGGTGGCTCATCTAAGACTAGAATTATTTGGGGGTGCGACCACTACGTGCATGGACTTGGTGGCACATCCACGGTTTCTTCTAGCCTACTTTGTTGGTGGGTTTGACATGTAAGTTAGGGTGCTCTGGCTCTCCACTCCTGCTTAGACTTTGGGGTTTGGCATATGTAAGTTGGGGTGCTCTCCACTCCTGCTGTGCTTACACACTCTACAAAAGTGTGTGCTAATCTTTACACAAAAGTGTGTACCACATTATTACACACTTTGCCATATAAAACTGTGGCATATCATGATGAAAAAATATATTTGTCACATCATCACATAAACTGTGTATAGCCTCACTACCCACACATTCCATAAAAGGGTGCCACCTTACCATTTCTATACCATTACTGACATTGTGTGCCACATTACCTCACCTAACACATCACCTTACCTACTACCACCCACACTATGTGCCACATAATCACACGCACTCCCCCCTACATTTGTATGCGATATCGCTATACATCACTTGAACATACAGGGACCCCTTTTAATATACTTCACTTTGCATCCATGCACACATACACCTAGCATCCAAGTTGCAAGCAAAGATTAAGAAAGTTAATGAAGCTCAAGCATGGTTTCCTTTAAGACCATGAGCACTTGTGTAAGAATAATCCAAGGACACGAATGTAACAAGATGCCACTCTTCACAATAAAAGTACGTTTTGCAAAGTTAAGGGCTTACCCAAAGCCTGCCATTGATAAGAAGGGGTATCTTTAGGATAAGGAGGACCTTCTTAATAATTAAGAGTGGAATTGGGGAAGAGTCCAAAAATGGGTGGCCAACACGACTATCACCAATATTTTTAAAGAGATACAACATGATGTTTCCCTCCACAAAAACCTTCACACCTTAAGAAGGTGGGGAAGAAGAAAACAAGCCCACTATAGCTCTTTTGTCCTTGATTTCCTTGCTAATCAATATTGGATGAAGCGTCCTAAACTATGGTAATTGTTGAAGTAGAAGAAGTGGATTTGATAAATTGCTATAGGAAAATGGAGTATGTGCTACGCCTCTCCTTTACATTTCATCCCCATATATGGATGCATGAAGCTCGATGCAAGCATCCGTTCTTGTCCTCACTCCGTTGTCATGCCAACATGCTCCTTTGCCAAAGGGGTGAAGGGAGAGCTCTCTATACCTAGATGGAGGGAACAAGAGATTGTCCTTTGTTCGTGATGGTTCTCTCTCACAAAAGGCAAGGAATGAAGGAGAAGCTAATGCAAGAAGATAACCTACAACCAAACCTATCTATCATACGGCCATCAAAAGCAAGCAAAATTCAATGGCATACAAGCAAGCAAGAAAAGTGAGGAGGATATCCCACAAGTAAAATTATTACGTATTGCTTATTGTCAAAAATGACTTATATATAAGTGACTAGTTTTCACATTAGGCCAGCCAAACTTAAAAAATGATCTAGCCTCTATTACTAGTCTTATGCAACTATGTACATGGAGTCTGTACACTTTTCCAATTTCACATTAAGCATATGGTAAGATTGCTTCATATGTTCCAGCGTCATCTTACAAAAGATGAGTGCCCATTCAAGCATGTAAGATGCCAAAGCTAGGTCAAGTGGGTGAAACCATGTTAAGCTATAGAGCCTTGTATCTAGCATGTCTTTAGAAGTGACCAATCTATGGCGTGGAAATGTTTGACAATGGTGTAAATCTCTATTTGATGGTGAAGGGACCCTTATTAAGGTTGAAGATTAGCCGCTCTTTGCTTGTCCATTGATTCTTGGGAACCTCTCCTTAAGGATGAGGATAATGAGACTGAAGAATCACCATGTGGCTACTATAGTCCGCGGAGTTGAGGACCTTGGTGTAGTAGAGGTCATTGCAATTCTTTCATTTTTGGGAGCTGTATCTCCATGGTGAAACCATGTGGTACTACTATAGCAGGGTTGAGGACCTTGGTGTTGTAGAGGTCATTACAGTTCTTTATTTGGAGCTACATCTCCATGGTGGTGTGGAGTGTGGGGCTATAAATATATGGGAAGTTATAGATAGACCCTTTTCCTTCCATGTGCATAGGACTTGTGCCAAGACCAACTTCTGTTGATTGGCATGTACTTGGGGTTAACATGGAGTGTGCAACCATGTATTCCCACTACATTTGGTAATCACCGAGGAGATAGGGCATGTGCAAGTCAGGTTGTAATCCTATGTGGCCTACAATCAAGTAATCCCTAGGATCAAAGTGCCAACCTCCTCTGGTGTGTTGCGGCGGGTGGTTGATCTTCCAACAGGAAAATAAGTGAATTCACGAGACATATTTCGGCCATGTCAAAGGGTGTGTCATCAAGGTGGTTATGAAAGTTACATTGAAATGCAAGATCCCAAATAGTGGGTGGGTATTTGAGCTGTTATAGAAAGGCAAGGACACCCCATGGTCCTTTCCACTATCTTCACTAGCTTCTTCCTCATTAATTGTTGACAGTGGTGCCTCATTGAAGTCTGACCCCTCAAGGAATGATTCAAGGATGGGGGGCTTGTGGATGTGGTTAATGAGGTGGTTGAGTTGGGGAATAAGCTCTAGGCTCAGGGGATTAACTATTGATAAAGTAGGGGCTCCCATGGAGGATGGTGTATGGGTTATGGGTGGGATGTAGAGTTGGGCCAGTTGGAGCGGTGGGTGGGGTGGCATCAGAATCACTCCTAGTGGGGTTTGGGGTTGGAGTAATGGGTGGGGTGGAATCAGAATCACCCCTAGCAGGGTTTGGGTTTAGCTCTATTGTATTCGCTTTGTTGTCCAATCTATCAAAAGACTGAGCCTCATTGGCTTGTGGGGCTTCTTCTGTAGAAGATTGGTGTGCCCGCCTTAATTTCCTTGTGAGGATTCTTTAAGGTTATCCTCTTCATCTTTAGGCTTGTGGCTTTAGAAAAAGGCATAGGCCTCCTATGCCTCATTGACGGAGATATCTTGTGGCATCTCCGATGGTGAGGGCTAAGTGTAGACTATGTGATATATAGGAATGGGCATCTCTAGTGGTGAGGGGGCTAAGTATTGAAGGATGCCTTCTTACCCTATGGATGTATTAGTTGTTAGACATGTTACAAAATTGGCGGTAAGTAACCTTCAATTCTCAAAAAACAAGGGTCTATATGGCTCTCATGGTCGAGTGAAGTAGATCTTAAAATGGCTGGGGAAGTTGAGGTTGGGTGGTGTCGTGAGGTCAAGGAAGTGATCTTCCTCAATAAAAAGTGTAGAATTCATGAACAGGTGGCACCATGTAGTAGCAAGGTTGGACACAACTAGATGGGATTCAATGGAGCATAATAGTGCACTGTCCATCAAGAAGGGTCAAAGAAGAAAATGGTGGCAACGGTTAGTTGTCACGTTGTGTGAATGCCTTTAGAGTGCCATTCTTGGCGTTTGCTTGTTTTCTCCTACATTCTTTGGCTATGTGCCCTTTCTTATTATAATAAAAGTATTTTTTTCTTCTTTTCATTAGAAGAGTTGGAATCCTTACCCTTCTTCTTTGTGTTAGCAAAGAAAGCCTGATCGCCACCATTATGACTCTGCATCCTCATCTCCTCATCCCAAAGTAATGAGCTAAACTCCTCAAATGTGAGCTGAACGCCTTTAGAGTGCCATTCTTGGCGTTTCCTTGTTTTCTCCTACATTCTTTGGCTATGTGCCCTTTCTTATTATAATAAAAGTATTTTTTTTCTTCTTTTCATCAGAAGAGTTGGAATCCTTACACTTCTTCTTTGTGTTAGTAGCAAAGAAAGCCTGATCGCCACCATTACGACTCTGCATCCTCATCTCCTCATCCCAAAGTAATGAGCTGAACTCCTCAAATGTGAGAGGAGTAGACCTGACACCAACATTCAAAGATGTAACAAAACTATCATACTTTGATAGTAATCAATACCCCTAGATATCCAATGAGCGAGATCCAAGGAGAGCACACTCATGTGGATTGCAGCCATCTAGTTAGTAATGAGCTGAACTCCTCAAACGTGAGAGGAGTAGACCTGACACCAACATTCAAAGATGTAACAAAACTATCATACTTTGATAGCAATACCCTTAGATAGCGACGAGCGAGATCCAAGGAGAGCACACTCATGTGGATAGAAACCATCTGATCACGAGGATCTTTGATTTTGGTGAGAAACACCTCCATCGTTTCGCCTTCATTCAGCGTCTCTTTTTGAAGCTATTTTTGGAGATTTTAACTCCTTGAGAGATTTGTGGTCTTGTACACTAGCTATGCAACAAAGCCCATGCTAAACCATGGTCATCATGCTATCTTCCATCCTAGCGATGATGGAGCAAAGAGCATTTGAATCCCTTTGTCTCCAAGCTTGGATAAGGTCATCAATCCCAGTGTATAGGGTTACCGAACATCGACACCAAAATGACAGTGTCCGCTCATAGGAGGAAAGAATAGACTTAAGCTTGAACTTCTTGAGAGGATAATTGGTGCCATCAAGCTTTCCATGAACACCAAGAGGTGGTGTACAGGGTTGCCATCTGCATCCCTTGTTGGCTCTGAACATCAACACCAATGGTGTTTCAAAGCTCATAGGAGGAAAGAATAGACTTAAGCTTGAACTTCTAGATAGGATAATTGGTGCCACCAAATGGTGGTGTGGGCGGGGTCTTATGGAAGATGCCATTTAGGGACTACTAGACAATAATTAGCAATGAAGTTTTGTACCGAACAGAAGCTTTGATACCATGTAAGGATACAACCCGCGATGTATACAATAGAACACTCACAAGAAGTAGAATCTTTCACATCAAAAAACTTTGATATTCAAATTGTATAATAATAGAGATAGAGAAGAATATTGTATTATTGAAGTGATACAATAGATAGCAAAGCCCCACACCCATGTGCTCCTTTGAAGGGAGCTTCTTGATGGGTTGGCCTAGAAGTGCTACGATGGAGGTCGTATGCTAGTAGAAGCTAGGGAGTAAACTCATAGTGATGAATAATAAACTGTGTGGAGAAAGTATTGGCCATGTATCTTTATAAGCTTATATACGCGGGGTATCCATGGCATGACCACATAGGTTCATGGTCATAGTCAGTGCCATCGTCCATGGTATAGACTCATCCCATAAAGATGTACCAGATTCTGCGTAGTAGGTTTCCCACCTCCCATGACCATTTGGGCTCATCTTGGGCCCCGTTTGAGCCCCGCAATGTCAAGACATGGTATCCAAGAGTAAAGTCTACCTACTCTATGTACGGATTGTTATGAGATATTAGTCTAGTGTAGCATGCAGCTTATTTGACAATGTGCCAAATCTTATATAAACTGTCTCTAAACCATCTGTTTTCTTAGGCCACCTTCCTGTATCAATACGGGGATTTTGGGCATCCAAGCTGCTCAACCATGGCTACTCTTCATAATGGGAGCCGTACAAACATGAGCTAGCCAGTGCCTAGACAATATAATATAGAGCATAGATATCCCAGCAAAGACCTCATAGCTAGCCTTTTTATGTGGGTCTAGATACCTGAACCATTTGTCTTCTTTGCCTTCAAGGAAAATTCTGAATGAACAAACTTTGATGGGATCATTAATCCTTCCCATGGCGCTTTACCTTTAGGGCAAAGTCCAAATGAATAGATCTTGGTGGGATCATCAATCCTTCTCATGGCCTCGCAAATTTGATCTAACTTTTCTGGATACTGAATAGGATCTCCAGTTCCATCAAATTTTGTCATCATCCTTGAGATGTGAATTGGCTTTGTTTTGCCCAACTCTGAGCCTGTAGGTATTATATTTGTGGTAACCCCCCTTCCCATTTCAAATGTCATCCTAAATATGCCTTCTGCGCACAGCCACGTGGGGTGGTGAAACGTAAGGGAGTGGTTGCACAAAACCCTATGTTTCAGGACTTGGGATTTCTCATCCCATGGAGTTGGGATGTGTAGTTTTCAATGATACTCGTCCTACGTTGGCATGGCTTTGAGATTGCACGCTCATTATGGTGGATGAGGACACATTATGTGAATGTCCTTGTGGATCCCTATGGTTTGAGGCAGTCCCAAACATTAGCTCTTTACCCTTCCCCATATTCCATGTTCCTCTTCTGAATGAAGAAGAACTGGAACTTGGTTCCATAGTGAGGACGCTTCTATAATGAGCTCCTGTGGAAAGTGGAACTCTTGCTTGCGTTGTGTGTGCTTTCTATTGTGTGTGTCAAGAATTGGAACTTAGTTTCATAGTGAGGACGCTTCTATAATGAGCTCCTGTGGAAAGTGGAACTCTTGCTTGCATTGTGTGTGCCTTCTACTGTGTTTTAAGAAACACTTATTCCTAATTGTACATCAAAGGAGACATGTCCCAATTGTAATAACTGTAGTTGTTGGGCTGCTTGTTGGTCGTGGTCAGCTTGGGATAACCATAGCTCAAGACTAACACCAAATGTTTGAAACATTATGGCGTTGACGGACATGGTTTAATCACTTCATGGGGAATAAACTTGAAGTTCATGGTCCTGCTTTTGCTCCTTCACTAGAGCTTTCCCCCAAAATAAGATGGTTTAATGCCCTTTTCAGGAAGTTTATAATGTTGTTTTGCAGATCTAGTTAGTGAACCTAGACTTAGAGGACCGTGGTGTTCAGGTGTTCCATTGTTTTGCCACTTGCATCTACGTTTAATTGGTTCATGTCGTTCGCTTGAGGTGGATCCGAAGGAGTTTTACCTTCTATACAGAGAGTGCTATGTTGAGTACTGGTTGTTTGTTGGAACTAAGGCTAGGTGGGTTTGAGGAAGTGTGGTTTAATGCGCTATAGTCAACTGTAATGCAATTTTCAATAATTAGTCTGGATCGAGCTTATATCAAAGGGTTTCACTCTAGTGGAACGGTCTCTAATGCTTCATGAAGCAAGTCTGAAACCGATTTCAAAAACGCCTTTTTTTACATACGAATTTTTTCTTGGTTTTTTTAAAAAATAAGATTTTTTTTCTAGGCTTGTGTCTAGGTTCATATGTGTTAACTCATATATTGACTCATGCCTCCAGACTCACATCTATTAACTCACACCTATAGACTCATGTCTCTAGACTCACATATGTTGACTCATATATGTAGGCTCACCCATTTTTTGTATGAACTAAGCTCTTGTGCTTTAATTTTTATACATAGATCTACCTAGGGCATTGAATTTTATGCACTAGGTCAATGACAAGATTGGTTGTAATATTGGATGATAAGTGAACTTTAACGTCCCAATAATTACAAATAACAAGAATTTTCCTTGAAAATTATAGCTGGTACAATTCCTACGACAAGAAAATTCGTAATAAAGGAATGAGTAGATATGACTTTACAAGTCTTAAAGACAACAATAATTAGTTGGTACAATATTAGATATACTTATCTCTAAACTCATGTCTGTTGAGACATGTCTTCAAACTCACGACTCACATGTCCAGACTCATAGCTCATGCCTCTAGGCTAACGTGTGTTGACTCGTCTTTTTTCACAGGACTATGGACTCACATCTCCCAACCCAAGTGCTCGCTATCCTAGTTTTTAAAGTTTTTCAACCTTAACGAGAGGTGATTAAGAATCTTAATTCTAATTAATGGTGCCTATAAAATTATTTAAATATTTTTATATCATTTTTTATTGGTTTTGCATGCTTCTAAGCTACCAATTCAAACAAATATAAAATATCCAAACAAAAATTATCTATCCCTCTAATCCATAGATATTAGATTTAATGACAACATTTTCGAATTGCATTCCACTTCTAATCACAATTTTTCTAAGCTATCAATGCAATGAAATTTAAGCCTTTCAAGCTTCAAAATCATACAAAACACCAAGAAACCATGAGTTTTTTCTTCCAAGATATAAAAATAGAATACTCTAATGCAACAAGCTTCAAAACAAAATAAAAAACAACAAACTAAACACATCCAAGACTCCAAAATTGTATGTATTTTACACTGTGACCTCCTAATCAACATCGAGAATATTGGGTAATCCCAATAGCTTGAAATGGACGAATGGAATGAAACTAAGTCCTAGGCAACGACGCCAAACATATTCAAGTCAAGAGCTTACCTTTGACTTACCAAACCATGTATTGTTGGACCTTACCCTAGAGACATAATCATATAACTTCTTGATGTAAGTACACTAGCTTGTCTATCGCGTCCTTACTTTATTGTCACATTGGAATGCTCCTTGTCAATGGGATGAAGGAAGAGCTCTCTTCACCTAGATAAAGACAGATATAGATGGTTCTTCGCGATGGTTCTCTTAAAAAAGATAAGAAAAGCTAATGCAAGTGAAAAACTACAAACAATCCTATCTAGCAAGCATCCATCAAGCATGCAAGATATAATAGAGCACAAGTACGCAAGAGTAGAGAAGTAGAGTAGCTCACAAGTACTCTATTACAAGGAAATGATTGTATAATTCTTACTGGCAAAACTGACTTATATACAAGTGACTAGTTTTCACAATAGACTAGTCAAATTTAAAAATGATCTAATCTCTATTACTAGCCTTACGCACCTAGGTATATTCACGAAGTTCTTAGACTTTTTCTATTTAACATTACACACAAGGCAAGACCGCTTTGTATGTTCCAACGATGTCTTCAAAATGTTAAGTATCCATTCTAAAAGGTAAGATGACAAAACACCTTAGAATGAGTGAAACCATATTAACCTACCGAGTGATCAACACTCTTACATATACAATGGGATGAAAAGAGAGCTCTCTCCACCTAGATGGAGACAAATAGATGGGAAAGAAAGAAGAAGCTAATACAAGCAAAAAAAAACCTACAATCAATCCTATCTAGTAAGTATTCATCAAGCACACAAGATATAATAAAGCACAAGCAAGCAAGAGTAGAGAAAGAGAGGACCTCACAAGTATTATAATGGAAGGGAAGAATTGTGTATTCTTTATTGCCAAAAACGACCTACTCTAAGATAGTCAAGCACATGAAACCATATTAACCTACAAAGTGGTCAGCACTCTTGCATATACGACAGGGTGAAGAAAGAGTTCTCTTCACCTAAATGGAGGTAAATACAGATGGTCCTTCATGATAGCTCTCTCTCACAAAAGATGAAGGAAGAAGAGGAAGCTAATACAAACAAAAACCTACAAACAACCCTACCTAGCAAGAATGCATCAAGCATGCAAGATACGAGAAAAGGAGGGAACCTCACTGCAAGGAAAAGATTGCGTATTCTTTATTGTAAAAAATGACCTGCTTTAAGATGGCAAAGCGCCTTACAATAGGTTGGGCAGATGAAACCATATTAACCTACAGATGAAACCATATTAACCTGCGGTGTAGTCAACACTCATGCATATACAATGGGGTGAAGGGAGACTCTTTTCGGCTAAATGAAGGCAAATAGAGATGGTCCTTCATGATAGTTCTCTCTCACAAGATGGGTAAAGAAGAGGAAGCTAATACAAGTAGAAAACTTTCATGTGCTTAACTTATTCAATAAACCATCAAATTGCTCACAAGAATGCAACAAACACGACTTTGGTTCATCACGCAGTGACAAGAAAATGAATAGGTTAAGAAATGCTAAGCAAAAGTGCGATCAAACATAACATATGCCATAATTCAATTTTACCCCAAAAAAAACAGCAAAGATGAAAAGCTTGTCAATCATCAAAATTTTGAACCTTTGGTTTGTTTGTCCCTACTGCTTTGTAGAAGCCAAAGGTTAGTAGATTAGTGGAAACATAAAATTAGTATACCCTTAACAGAAAATTGTATTGGTTACTGCCCCTAGTGACCAATACTGATGATTAGTAGAATGATAGCAAAAATCCAAATCTCAAGGATGTCAAGAGAACTTCTCTAGCATAATAACCAGAGCATACTCAGAAGAACATTCTGACAGCCGCCCATTGTTGCACAGGGAAGAGGCTCTCAGTAACTCCTACCCCACAGTGCCCACCGTTTGGCTGGTTTTCCTGATGCAAAGCAGACTGTGCCTGGAGACAGCTCAGGTCTCATCAGCCTCAAGAGCTCAACAATTTTAAGCACAAAAATAAGATCAACATTCATCAAAATTGTTTACCCTCAGGCAGGTCTGGCTGTTCAAAAGGCATGCAGAGCGTTTTAGCAGCCCCAGTATCTCCTTTTGTTCGGGCCTTCACATTCTCTTCAACTTCCTACAATTTAGAGGTAATTGAATTTGACAATTTGCAAATGGTAACTTGCAAAACTAATTTTGTGTTGGATAAATTGATCTAATTTTTCTAGATTACTACAGTTTGAGCGCTTTTTGAATGAATCAAGTGGTTTTTTATTATAAATTTGAATTCTGTTAACTCAACTTAAATATGATAGAGAAAGGTTGCCTACAATCGTTAAGTTCCAGTGCTAAGAAAACAGTGCCATCTTTCCTTGTATCATTGAAATACCCAAAAAATAACCCCTAAGCATACCATTACACCAGTCCAAAACAAGAGATAGATTGTCACACAATAAAGCAAAGGGCTTTACCACATCATCACACCAAGGGGCAAGAACCATCTTCTTGTCGTTTAAAGCCTGAATAAAATCATCCCATGTCAGTGCTTTCTTTATGCAGAGATCTCTTTCTTCCTTTGCCCTCTTGAACAGGTTATCTTGAATCTCGTCCAGTAAAGCTGAAGCTCTCGTTGCAACATCGTCAAGAGGAACATCCTCCTTTTCAAAGTTATCCCTCCGAACCATCCTGACCTGAGTAAATATTAATTTCAAGATGAGATTCAAACAAACTCACAAACATCCTCCAAGCACAACAAGATGAATGGAAGAATGAGCTGTTTAAATAAAATTGCAAGCCCGTGATTTCGATTCTAAGCCCTGGTTTGTCACTACTACCAAACATTGCCTGGAATCTAAACACAAGCATGGCATTTCTAGTGGCAAAATGACAGCCAAACCCAGTAGTGATCAAACAAAGATCTTTACAGAAGCAAAGTGAAACATACCTGCTTTTTTTCAATATCTTTGGGACCTATCTCAATACGGAGAGGGACTCCCTTCAATTCCCAATCAGAGTATTTCCACCCTGGAGGATAATTATCTCTTGTATCTTCTTTTACTCGTATACCTGCACTCTCCAATTTCTGTGATACATCGTGACAGGCACCTAGCATAAGGGTGGAGTCCACATTTTTATATGGAACAGGTATCACAACCACCTGTACTGTTGCCACTCGGGGAGGCAGGACCAAGCCTTTGTCATCTCCGTGAATCATCACCATGACACCAATCTAAGAAGCACAAAAAAACAACACACCACATTAACAGTTGTTTCAAGTCTAAAGAGAAAACAGATGGCTACATAGGAAAGTTTGTGAACAATCTTACCACTCGGGTTGTAAATGCCCACGAATTTTGCCAGACCAGTGATCTATCACCTTTATCATCTTCAAAGTAGATCTCAAACATTTTAGAGAAATTCTGCCCAAGGCAATGCGAAGTGGCTCCTTGAATACCACGCCCTGTGTTTGGGATGAACGCCTACAATTACCCAAGCTCGCTTAACCTCTAAATTATGCAGCCAAAGATCAGGCCCAAAAAGGTGAATTTCCAATATACATACCTCGACTGTAGTAGTGTAAAGACCACCAGCAAACTTCTCAACTTCACTCTTGATACCTTTGACAACTGGCACTGCCAAAAAATCCTCATAGATTTTTCTGTAGAGCTCCAACACTAATTGAACCTATACAAACCACAGCACATTGTTTTTTGTAAAGGCAACAACTCTAGTGAAATTTTTGAAACATGGTCTCTCAAGAATAACATCGCTAGAGTGTGTATAACAATTTCAACAACTGATTCTAATTTTCTGACATCACAACTGCATGTAAGTCTCCAATTTAGCAGTCCACAAAGCTAATCAAATCCCATGTAAGTCCTAGGGATAGATGAAAAAAAACTTTTATCTTTTCTAAAAGTATGTTGCTTCGTTTGCCAACACTTGGAATCAAGGTTGCATTCTGTACGGAATTGAAAATGAAAAAAAAACTTGTAACAACCTGAACATTATGTCATGCTGCTTTTTTTTCCAATTTCCTCCAACTCTCCCAAATTTTTTCCTTTCTCCCAATTTTTTCAATGTCACACAATTTCCCTAATTTCTCCAACCACGCCCAATTCCCCTAATTTCCCCCAATTTCCCTGATGCTTCCAATTTCCCCAATTTCTCATAAGTCTCCCCTGAGGAGTTGGTCTCTAATCAAATCATAGAAACTCCGATTGGTAAGAAGGTGAAGAAGGCCATCAATCTGAAGTAATGGAACATTAAAAAAATTACAGGATGTACACCATGTTTTATCCATCATGATTGCTTCCACAATCACGGTCATGGTTTTGAAGTGATTTGCCTCAAGGAATTGTGGTTGGTGGTAGATCACATGCTTGCAAGGGTTTGGGTGGTTCCTTAACGAGGTTTAGATAGCTAAGGGGATTAGTAATGGGAAAGAGGAATGAATGGTCAGTGTTAGACAATGGAATATAGAGACTTGAACTATACGGAAGACATGGTTTTTGATATGCACTGCATACAATATGGCAAAGCTGTTCACATTGGCCTTCCACTGCCCTACAGAGAGTGGTAAATGCTTGGCCAAACAGCCTTGCTAGATTGGACTGTATTCTGATGGACATGTAACAGCAGAGGCAAGCTGAAAACAGTGTACACCTGTCTTTTATAACTGCCTTGGTATAGCCTTGGAAAGTCTGCGAGATTACTTTTTAAACCCTTTCAGTAGTCATCGATTCTTTACACCCCTCCCCTCCCCCAGCAGAATAAAAAAAAGAACATAGATATTTTTCAGTGCTGGATTTGAAGTGACAACATACTTTCAATAGAACATGATGTCACCATTTTGGGCATCTCCAGAATCCATGTGTGTGGATGGCTTTGGATGCCCAAAGATCAAGAATGTTCAAGCTTTGGGAACGGGGGATTATCCAATATAAAGGGCCAAGCGTTCATAGCATGGTCCAGGCACTTGAGACGGTTTCTTGGACACAGAATGGGCTTTGGAGCTCGAGGGTCAAGTGAAAAGTATGTATGGCGAACTCTTGAGGATTTGGGAGAGATCAAGCAATGAAACAAGTTTCTACATGGTGCTTCACATGTATTTCTTACATGGTGGAACACAACGAGATCATCTCCTAAATTTTAGGGGAAGTTACTATTTTTGGCAATCCCCCGCGCTTCCGGGCGAGTAACACATGATCTATTTCAAAAAAAGAGAGGGTGCCAAATACATGGCCCACTGCAACAAAACATTGTTTGCAAGGACACATACCTCCTCATCTGCCTCCGCTTTGGTAGCAAATGCCGTGTGTCCCTCTTGCCAAAGAAATTCACGACTTCTAAATTTGAGGGAAAAAAAAAACTTAGTACACAATCTTCCACAAAATTTGCTTACTCCAGCATGAACGTTAACAGAACGTCCACTTTGAAAGAAGAACTACAGACCAAGCTTTCCATCAAATAATAACTGGAAATAAGCAGTGAAACAGTCTCATTAAAGTTCCAATGGGACACAAGAAAAGTAACTTTTTCACATTATATTCAAAACTTATAAATTTATTGAAGCTTTTTTCCTGGTTAAAAATGAATGACCTCTGTGGCTAGCCATTTTGGCCAGCAGCTAGCCATTGGAGAGTGCATACAGCACATCAATCAAGAGTATAGAATCATCCTAACCTCTATAACTCGGCTAGCCTGTCTCTCGCTTCGGAAAAAATCCTTCTAATGCTGAACGACTAGTGAATCAACTTGGATTTTTTTTCTACCATCACTCAAAAAGGATAATGTGTTTGAACTGCAGTCAGGAGCCAGAATCATAGGTGAAATGGGGGTTACCTCAGTATGGTTTGTCCATCTTCCGAGCCAAAACCGACCCACTGTGATGGTAAGACTAATGATCAATTTAAGTTTAAAACCTCATTCGTTCTCTCCCCCAAAAAAAAAAGCACACTTCCAAGGACTTCAAGACCTCCAAAGTTGATATATATTGAATCCTGTGGTGACCGATGAGCCAAATCTATTGTCACAGAACAAGCTGATAGAGACCCCAGAAACACTTATTTAATTCATCTAATCTGGTTTACTTTAAAACAGAGATACACACCTATTTGAGAGCAAGAGATTTTAAAAAGTTTTTTTTTTTCCGAGAAAAGATCCTTTCATTAGTTATATAAAAAACGCCCGTAGGGCTACAAAAGATCTCTCCTGCTCATAAGAGAAACAGAGCAGTGAATACAGCAAGGCAGCCCGGGAGACTCTCCCTAGGTGCTGCAAAATACAAGCATCAGTACAAAGGACTGAGAGGCTAAATCATACAATAGGGGGGGGGGGGGAAAGCCAAACAGGTGGCCTGTAGTGCCAACGGGGGGATCCCGTGTGTAAGGTGTAGAAGGGGCCATAGCGCCAAGTGGTGTGAAAGGCCTGGCGCCGCAAGATCGCCTCATCCGAGTCTCCCCGGATGCGGTCATACAGTCCTCGCAGGGTGTGGATCAACTCCTGCCAAATCCCCCGTACAGTCTCTGCTGGTGGCTCCAATCTCCCCTCAAAGGCCGTAAAGCACCGGGCCCTCCAGGTGAACCAGATGGTGAGGCTGCTGAGGAGCTCCCATCGTAAATCCCTCTCCTGTGTCCAGCTGGCGGACGAGAAATCCGGTGCCGGAACCAGGCGAGGCTGGCCCCTAATGAATCTGATGGCCTGACTGCCCTGCTCCATCTCATAGCCCATAGCAGGCCCTGACGAAGTCGACCAAGCAGCGGCACCCCACGTAAACATACCCTCTGGAGAGAGGGGAGCCAGAATACGCAGCATCCGCAGCCAAATCTGCTACGCCTGAGGGCAATCCCAAAGGCAATGTCTCCGTGTCTCCATAGGGTGGCTGCATCGGACGCAGGCCGCCGGAAGACCGCTGTAAACAAGCCAAGTGCTAACTGCTGAGCCCCTGTGGGCGACCAGCCACCACTGGAAAGTCGAGATCCTGCCGGCCTGTCGACTAGCCCAGAGCCGAGCCCAAAAATCCTCCAGGAACTCCTGTGAGAGTCCCTGTAGCTGCCAATGCCCCGCTGCCGCTGGAGAGACCGTCCTCCTCGCCGTCAAAATATGCCACCCCAGCCGAACAGTATACTGGAAAAAGGTAATCTCTGTGGCCTCAAGGGATGCATAAGGATCATGCCACTCGTACTCCCCGGGGTCCCACTGTAACCGGGCCAAGGGGCGCGCTGCATATGCCCATATGCGCCAATCCGGGAGCACATCAGCAGGGTCGGGGTCAATATGCCACTTCCGAGAAGCAGCGGCCACTACCCGTATCCTCTGAAAGGTGCACTCTGCAACCAAAGGCGACTCCACCTCCACTCTCTGAAGTCTGCCCTCATCCTGAATCTCATAGTAGAGGCATCTGCCATCCTCAGTGCAAGCTCTGACAGCAATCAAGATCTTCAACTGTGTAAAGGCTCCCATCCACCGTGGGGCCACTGGCTCGAGAGGCGTGAACCACTCCTCTGTGAGTGCCTCCTGAATATCATCCCTCATAATCAACCCCCCTCTGAAGTGACTCAGCCTCTCCACCTGGATCTCCTCTGGGAGACTGCAGAAGGCCTGCCAGTCTCCAAAACTACGTGCTGGGCCTGCTGCTAAAGGCCCCCAGGCTAGACGAGGCCGAGAACCCAGCATATGACCCTGCTTTGTGCGAACCGCTGGGCTCCAGATGAGCGGCTGTCTGGCCCGCTCCTCAACACAAGAAGGAGGTCGCTGAGAGAGCCCCGATCTCAGCAGCTCCCAAGCTCTCAGGATACTCAAAGCAAATCTATCCTCCCATCCTCTACTGAGGCCTATCCTCATCTCTATGAAGATCCAGCGAATCTCTGGTGCCCAAGTGCCCCCTGCTGGGGGCGCCCGAGCATGCAGCCGCTGCAAGAGGAGCTCTTTCCAAGGCTCAGCGCCTGGAAGCAGCCCCCGAACAATAAGCTTCCCCAATAAGGCTCTACTCTGATCGACTAGATCTATAATGCCCAAACCTCCCTGAGCCAACGGAAGTGTAATAACTGCCCATGCAACCTTTGCCCGGGCTGGCTGACCGTCCCGCCCAGACCACAGAAAGTTCCTGATCAGCCTTTGTACCTGGCTGATGCAAGAGCTCGAGAAGATCCAGCAAGACATAATGTACCACATGGTCGCTAATAGCACCTAATTTGCCACCACCACCCTCCCAGCCAAGGATAGTCGAGTTGTACTCCAATACAAAAGCTTCTTCTAAATGCTCAGAAGAAGCGGGGCAATCTGCTGCTCAGGTGACAAATCTAGTCCAATCTGGCATCCCAAATACCGCACTGCTGTGCCTGGAGGAATCCATCTAAAACCGGGGTCCGGGGTCCATGCCGGAGTGGGAGCACTACTGATCCAAAAGGCCACTGTCTTGCGCCAATTGATCAATGCTCCCGAAGCTGCACTAAAAACCTGGAGCGACTGCTCTGCTCGAAGAAGATTGGCCTCTTGGCCATGCAAAAATAAGCCCGTGTCGTCTGCAAACTCAGCATCGAGCAGGTCCTCCCCCCGGACTGGGAGCTGGAGTCCTCTCAAACCAACCTCCTCTGCCGTCAAATACATGCTCATAGCCTCCGCAAAGAAGAGAAAAAGAAAAGGGGCGAGGGGACACCCCTGACGGACTGATCTGGTCAGCTCAAAACTCGGCCCCCGTCCTCCTGCAATAAACACCTGGCTGCGAGCTGTGGAATACAGAGCCGCCACCCCTCTGATCCATCCTGGCTCAAAGCCCAGGCGAAGCATAGTGCCCTCTAAGAAACCCCAATCAACTCTATCGTATGCCTTCTCAAAATCGAGAAGCATCACGACCAAGTCCTCGCCAAGAAATCTAGCTCGGGCCGTCGCCTCCCAGAAAGTAAAGATGTTGTCAAGGATACTGCGCTCCTTGACAAATCCTGTGTGAGTAGCATGAATCAACTCCCCCAAGAAGGGCTAGATCCTCAAACTCAAGGCCTTTGCTAAGACCTTGTAGACAGTATTGAGGATCGTAATAGGCCTCCAATGCCGAATATCATCTGATACTCCCTCCCCCTTGGGGATAAGATAGATCAAGCCCTCTGAAAAGCTTTGTGGCATCACCCCAGTGTCCAAAACATACTGAAAGCCCTTGCGGAGGCCTGGTCCCAAAAGATCACAATAGCGCATAAAAAAGGCCGGCGTCAGTCCGTCCTCCCCTGGGCAACTATGTCGCGGCAGGACCCTCAAGGCCTCGGCAAGCTCAATCTCTGACAGAGGCGCACCTAGAACTGTACGCATACGGTCTGTGACCCTCCTCTGCACATAGGCCCACACAGTCTCCCTGCAAGCATCTCGATCCTCAGTGGCTGGCTCCGCTGAAAGCAGGTCTCTATAGAATGCAGTGGCAATGGCTTTGATCTCCCCGAGCTCAGTAGCTACCGATCCATCCGGTCTACCAAGCTGACGGACTCCTGCTCGCGCATGGCGGGGTCCAGTGATCTCAAAAAACTCTCCAGTCACTCTATCACCAAGCTGCGTCCACTGAGAGGCCTGACGACGATAGTAAAACTCATGTCTCTGCTCCTCTGCCTCTCTAACCTCCTGGCGTGCCTGGCTCAGCTGGGACGCCACCCACTCACATGCAGGCTGCTGCTCCTGAAGACGCTGTAGCGAAGCAAGGCTGCGTCTCAGCCGATGCTCCCGCTCGCGAATCTCTCCCAGCCGCGTCAAAGCTGCAATGTGCAGAAAAGAGCTAAGCTCGATGAGTCCCTGGGCACACTGGCCCGCTGCATCCTGGTCAGAGCACTGACTATCATGCCAGATCCTCTCAATGTCCTCAGCGAGACTGGGATCTGTAAGTACCCTCTCTGGGATCCTCAACTGCAAGCTGGGCTCCTGTGTCCTCTCCTCCAATGTCAAGATAACTGGCGCATGATCTGAAAATGAGGTGCCAGCGAGAATGCCGACGGAGCCCCCTCGCTCCCCTAACCAGTCGCCCACATAGAAGCGATCAATCCGTGATAGATTAGTCCCTCCCTGCCGGCGATCCGACCGAGAGAAACTAAGACTGTCCTGAGACCGGAAGAAAGCCCCATGCTGCCATGCATCCGTGATCCTCAGTGACATGCAAAACCGGTCCCAAGCTGCAAGCTGCAAGCTCCGTGCCGTGCACTGTAACATGACTGCCTCCCACCCTATCGGCCGGGTCCTCAAGCATGTTGAAGTCTCCCCCGACACACCAATGTGCGGCCTCTGGCAATGCATCCGTAACCTGGGTACTCTGCTCTGGCACTAGCATGATTGGGCGCATAGACGTTGAGCACGCCCAATAGCTCATCATGCATCCTCAGAATGACATACTATGCTCTACCAGGCACAATGATCCCTCGATCCACAATGGCCTGCTGCCATACATCTGCAATGACCATGCATACTCCTCCCTGTCCACCCAAAGGACCAAACCCTGCAGACCAAAAAGTGTCCCATCTACCAGGCATCACCGAACCATATCTCCGGATCCTGCTCTCACCCAAGTGGTGCTCCTGCATCATCAAAATATCAATGCTGCCACCAACCAGGCATCTCTGAAGCTCCTGCCTCAAGCAACCACGATAGCGTATAAAATGTGCTCCGCCAAGGCCCTGTACATTCCATGAGATGATCCTCATGGATGCCCTGCTGAGGTGGATGCTGTCTCAGCCGTACGGCGGGCCTTCGCAAGCGGCTTGGATGGAGAGTAGTCCCCATCCGAGCGGCTGCGAATCTGCCCACCCCGTGTACTGCAAGAATCACGGATCAGGCGCCAATGGCTGTGGCCCATGGCGACTGCCTCCCGCTCTGAAAGGGCAAACTCGTGTACACACACATATCCAGGGTCGCGTGCTAAGTCTGCCACTATGCGAACGACCAAATGACGAATCCCGGAGGTATCCACACTCCCGGGATCCAAGGAAAAATGAGCCAACTCCCATAGTCGGCCTATCACATCTGCCATCTCCAGATCGCTCATATGATGAGAAAACTCAACTGCCTGAGTCTTCAAAGTGCTGAGAGCAAGCTCTAGAGTCCACTCCCGGTCGCAAGGGCCACATAGAGAGAACGAGAAGGCCACCGCTGAATCTAGTGCCTCCTCCCCGCGGGCCGGAGGTATCACTACATGAACTCGGATGGGTGCTGGCTCATGGGGGCCCTCTGCTCCAAAAAGCCGTGTGAAGGCGTAATCAAAAGCCTCTGAGCGCTGTCTAATGCTGAGGCGACTCAGCCGACTGCGGATAGATGAAATCCGTGAAGCCCGAATCGGCATGGTAGGTCTCCTCTGTGATGCTCAAGCGAGGTCGGTGCTCAGCGCCCTCCGGACTGCAGGTGAACGCCAGGGGACTGCCAGGGCCTTCCGGGAAGGTGAGGCGGGCGGAGGGGGAGGGGGGGGGGGCGAGGGGGGTGGAGAGGGAGCCGCTGCCGAAACCGGAGCGGGGACGGGAGGAGGCGATGGTGGAAGCGAGGCGGTGGGGGGGGACAGGGGTGGGGGGGGTGAAGGAGGGGGTGCTGGCATCTCCTGGTCCTCAGTCGTCGTCGCGGGGGTCTCCTCCTGGAGGGGAGAAAAGCTGTTCCTCACAGGAACCCAGTGAGGCTGAGACTGTGGCTGCTGCTGCAGCGGTCTCTGGGCGTGCTGCTGTGGCTGTCTCCCTCGGCGGCGCCCCTGTCCAGGCTGCCACTCCGAGGTCTCTGTGGCCTACGCAGGTGTCCCGGAGGCAGCCTGCCGAGCCGCATCTGTGGGCGGGCCATCAGTGGCCTGCTGCTGTGGTGAGGGTCGGGGTCTCCTGCGAGGGCAGGCCTTGGCCAGATGGCCGACCTGCCTGCAAATGAAGCACTGATTCGGGAGCCCCGAGAACTCCACTCTCTGATCTATCCATCCCCCCCCCTATCCTAGGTAGCTGAATGACCTTAGGAAGGGAGGAGATGCCAGACACCAACACTCTGACCGAAGGTAGCCCAGCTGCTCTGGCCACCACTGAAGCTGCTGAGGGGCCAGTCTCTAGTACCGAGCCCACCAATGCCCCTAACCTAGAGAGGAGCGGAAGATACTCCCGGCGGAGTCCAGGGAAGCAAACTGTAACATGGAAAAGGCGCTCTCCCTGCTCCGCCGCTGCTGGGTCAAATCCATGCTGCCAAGGTCTGAAGAAAGCCCGAGCACCCCTGATGTCAAGGGGACTCATGGCAAGGACCTTGGCAACGCTCTGGGCGGCCTCGAACTCGATCTGGTAATGTCCACGGCCCAGTAGCTGTACGTCCAGGATCTTGCCCACATCTGCAAGAAGGCGGGCCTAACGAAGATCCCGGATCTCCCCTCTGCTGGGGCGAGTGCCGACTATACGGCAGATGGTGGAATGAGCCTGGAGGCGTTCCACCTCTGCGGTGAGGCTCGCTTCCTCTTATGGCGAAAGAGAAAGCCTGATGGGGGTGTCCTCAGGGGCGGGCGAGGGGGCTGCGGATAAGTCCCTCTGAGGCGGGGCGGGAGGAGCCTCCATCAGAGTCTGAAGCTACGGCGAAGGCGAGGCGAAGGCGGAGATCCTGCTAGAAGCGAGCTGCACACAGAGAGGCGGAAGACGGAGAAAAAAGGAAAACAAAACCCCCGGGGGGCGGAAGCAAGAAAAAGGGGGGGGGGGGGGGGGGAAGGCGAAGGAGAAACCCTAGGGGGGGGGGGCAGGAGCTGCGTGCAAGAGGTAGGGGTGGAGAGCGAGCTGGCGGAGGGGGGGGACGGGGCGCTGCAAAGGGGGAGGAGGGCGCAAAGGAAGGGGGGGGGGCGCGCGAAGGTGAGGAAGGCGGCGGGCAGAGCAGCTAGGTAGGGGGCGCATCAGCGAAGGCAGGCGGGGGGGGGGGGCTAATGGAGGGGCGGCGGGCAATGCAGCGAGGGAGGGGGCGCAGCAGCGAAGGCAGGCGGGGGGGCAAGGGAAGGCGCGAGGAGCGAGGGGAGGCGAGGGGGCGAGATGGCAGGGAGGCGAAGGGCGCAGTAGTGCAGGCAACGCGAGCAGGGAGGGGATGCGGGAGCTTCAGCGAACCGTTGAGTCTTTTGAGATTTTAAAAAGTTGTGCAATGCTTTTGTTGATCTGGCATATTGTGTATGCATGTGTAGGTCAATGAAAAGCTCTTCAAGCATTTGCATGGACATTGAATGTAAGACCTTTGTCAGCAAGTGTTGTCTGCTCCTCAAAACAAATACTCAGGATTGACAATTTCTCTTGTTGAAATTAGCCATGTCCTCCATCTGACCAGTTGTATGATGTTCTCAGAGATTCAAAACTGGGATATTATCTCCTTGTGGCTAATGTGGATCACAAAACAAGAATCTCACTTTCTTCAAGTTATAACCCAAACCTAGGATGGAGGGGAAAAGATTCATTACATCATGCATGCACTCTTTTTATACCTGATAAATGGAGTGGGATGCTTGAACTCCCATCGCACCACATTGCACCATTGATTCAACCGCAAAGGAAGGTCCCGATGCCCTCTAATCCACTTTGCAAAGATGGGATACATGACAGTTTCACTGGTGGGACGGATAGCAATTGGAACATCTAGTTCAGTGCTCCCAGATTTTGTGACCCAAGCAACCTGTGATGACAAACAGATAACCAAAAGCACATTTAAAAACCCATAACATTCTTTTTTTTAATTCCAAAGACAATGATACCTCAGTTGTATCTAAGCATGGACAGAGAACATTTGACAAGCAAAAACATTTCTGAAACTCACAAGCTAAGGTGACACGCACAAGAACAAAGAGCAATACCAATGTTTGTGAAGTATTTCAACATTTTTCCAACACCATATAGACTCTCCAATCAATGAATTCCCAAATTTGAAAAAGAATACCAATGTAACTTCTCACGTCTTGTGCCGTAAATACCAATGGAAAGTTCAGGCTATTTCCCAAATTTAACAAAGTGTGATCTTGACTCCATGAAAGTTTACTCTCAAAGCTTCAAATCATCAACTCCATCATGCATAGCATAAACTTCGTGCTATGACATCCCCACTTGTGTCAACAGTGCCCAAGAGTAGGTGCAAGTTCATGCATAACTTATAAGATATGTCATCGTGGTAGACAAATATTCATACATAAACCATTGAGCTAAGTTTTGATCACTTCTCCAGAGGTGAGGGGGTAGACTCAGCCATGATGAAAGCTAGTGCTAAAGAGAACAAACACACACATACACAGGATCTGGTTGGGCAATTTCATCAATTTGGATAGAGAGAATCGATGTAAACCAGCTGGCCACAACTTGCACAAATACCAAAAAAAAAATGCATATCCACTAATACGATACAAAGACAGGTTACTTCCCAAACTTAACAAAGAACAAAGCATCTCATTCAAGCACAGGGCTCTCCCTAACCCCTCCTCTACTCACATACAGCTGCTCAGATTTGGATTATTCTGTCCCTCTTGCTTAGTTTTTCCAGACTGATTTGCTTATCTGATACTAGATCTGGACACAAGCTTGCACCCATGCATACATTGGGTTTCTAAGCTTCTTGGTCAAAATATCCTGAAAATAGCATGTATCCTTCTTAAGCACTGCCAATGTTCTGGGGCACAGTCCGTCCCTTTTGCTCTACAATGCCACCTTATTACCATGTTCAGTTTCAGAGCATTTAAGCCCTTAAAAATCTACCCTCAATAAAGTATTATAAATCTGCAACTCCAGTTTATATTTTTACATGGAATTCACCATACAGTTGCAAACAATTGATTTCTCATATGATATACACTACAAAAAAGACTCATTTTGACCATACAAAGAGAGATTCTACATGCATACCTCCGGAGCAAAGCCTTCTATGTGGTTTTTCTCTTTTGTGAGTGCTTGTTCTGAAACAAAAAGAGGGAAATAAGAATTTTGAATGCCTAGCTTTTTTATTTCCCCATCAAAGAAATCCTGCCAAAACAAAGATAG
The DNA here is from genome assembly GCF_041138505.1 of Cibotium barometz. NCBI lineage: Eukaryota > Viridiplantae > Streptophyta > Polypodiopsida > Cyatheales > Cibotiaceae > Cibotium > Cibotium barometz. The sequence continues at coordinate 43,288,165 of NC_141095.1, forward strand.
CTTGGAGTAAGAATAATGAAATCAAGCTCTCCATGTTATCAACCTCATAATGCATAACAAAGATGCCAGTGTGAGCTCCTCCTACAAATTAACACCTAGCAACTTCCACTTAACTGTAAAGATTAACCACCTTAACATGAATATTCTTCATGAAGATTTTCCACGTTGAGATAATGGCGTGCAAAAGAAAACGTGTAATACCTTCAAGGTCTCCCATATTGCATATGACCAAGGCCGTAGTATGTAACATCCTGATACGTCATAGTATTCAATCATCCCACTTTTGACAACCACCTACATAGTGCATACCACAAAGATCCACAAAGAATTATATGTTGAGAGGACATAAGAGGGGGTTAACTTTAGAAGAAAGCCATTTACTATGTTGAAAAACAGAAAAGCAAGAATAAAAAATAACACATGGGACTAGAATCTCCCTTTGAATAAAGCACGATCACTAGCTAAAACTAGGCTACCCTGACTGCTTAACTGCTTATAACATGCTTGTGGTCAAACAACTTAATCCATGAGTGCAAATCCAGCATGAGTAAAATTTATAGGAAGACGAAAGCAGAAGCCCACTTATTATCTCTCCAACAAAGGAAGCAGTCAAAAGTTAAAGCTAAAAGCACAAAATTAACTGCACCAAAGTTAAAGCTAAACGCACAAAATTAACGCTTGGGCAAAAACGCCTAGAGAAAAGCAGGGCACAGCCCTTTATAAACAAGTCTATCCTTCCACAATCCATTATCAATCCAGTATTATATCCGCTGCATGCATCCCAAGGAGATGTACGATAAAACGGTCAGTATGACAAATCGTATGGACACCTGCATGAACTGTAGGGACATATGTGCAGAGATGGTATGGAGATTGCACAGCATGGACAAACGTTTGCAAAAGCATGCTTAAATTTATTCTAATCAGAACGAAGTTAGCTGATAATTGATGCTAATCACATTATTAAACCACTTAACTCCAAATACACAAAAGACCTTGCAAGATAGAATATATACACTGTTGATCTCCAAATACAGACTCGAATCTATCATGCTAGTGTTAATGCTAAATGCATACACAAAAGGTTACTTGCTGCTCCGGTGGCTCCTTTTTCTTTTGGCCCACTCGTCTTGGCTGCTCCTTACTTTGGCTCTTCAAATCGGGCATATGGATGATCTCAGTTGTCCCTTAGCTACCTATTTATAGGTTCTTGATGGCTGGTGATTTGGCAATCTGCCATCACTTTTTGGGCCCAAAAATATTCTCATATGTAACTATTTGGCCCTCCGAGCTCTTTTCACACGACATAGTGAACACATGGGAGCAAGGTTCATAAAGCTGGCACAGGAAAAAGCAAAAAGTCAAACTGTGTTGACCGCGAGCTGAGGGACTATTGGAAAGAGGCCACTGAACTGCATCAAAAAGCTAACAGCCGCTTTTCCAAAAAGAAGCTCCAGGGCCAAAAAGCAAGGCCCTGAAGCTACAAAAGCATAAATCAAGAACTTTGGCTAAATTTGACTATTATTAAAATATTTAAAAGGGAAAAGACAAAAAAGAAGCTTGTACCCTCTTGAAGAGACATAACAACCGGTGGAGATCAACCCCGCGGAGAGAAACCTCGTGGAGAGCAAGAACAAATTTTGCCGAAAAGCATCATTGTCATCATCATCCTCCTCTCCGCCGCCTTGCGCCCTTGAGATCATCGCCAGCTGCCGCCTCCACTTGCAGCGCCACCGCCCTGTTCACGCCACCCTCCGCCTTGCTGCACCACCTTGTCGCCGCTTGTGATACCCGCCTCAGCCAGCACCACCAGCAAACACTAGTGCTACAGCTCCGCCCTCGCCGCCTGCTGCCTGTGAACACAGCCACCGCTGCCACCTTGGTCGCCTCTGCAACGCCTTGCTGTGCCACCCAATAGCACCTTTGCCAACCTGCAGCACCGCCTCTGCTGCGTCTGTGCCGCCATGCAAGCACCGCCCTGCGCTGCTTGTGCCAACACTTGTTTTCCTCTGCGCTGACAGCATCTTCCTCACCCTGTGTGCCTGCTATTTTCTGAAAGGAACCCATGCCCCTCCTCTAGATTCACCACCCAGTGATTGAACAGATCTGTTGGGGATTGTTCCTACACCAAAGTTTGACATCTTCCATACATCAAAACATCAAGAACTTCATGAAATACACACATCCACTATGTGACTTGTTTACAAACTTGGAGATCTTTTGGTCTAGATTTTGATATTGGATAGTGCTACTAGCCCGGTGTAAGACTCTTGTGGTCATCCTCGTGATGTGCTCGGCATTAGAGATCTTGTGCCTCGACACCAACACCAACCCGAACTCGTCATCAGCAAATCTTGTTCGATATTGTAGTCATTTGTTGGAAAAGCCCGTGGATTGTTCTTGAATAAATTCCTGAAAGGGAGTGGGGCCTGTTCCCGCTCAGTGTATTGTACTATGTAAAATCCCTATACCCCTCTTTTTCTTCCCTTTCTTTCTTTTTCTTCACTTTCTCTCTTTATCTATATCTCTTGGACAAGTGGTTGAATCTGTCACTGCACGCTCCATTGGACTTACATCATATAAGTTTTTAAGTGTGTTCATATTGTGCACAAAAAATGGCCCACCTATGAGCACCACGTGTCCTTAGCACGTCATGGCACCTATTGAGTTGTCAAATTTGCTCTAATATAATCCAATCTTTCGTAATTGCTCCTCACTAGAGACAACCCACAATTGGAAGATAAATACACAAATTTAGATCACTTAACCTTGATAACTAATGAACAACAAAAGCATCTACAAATCTGAAAATGACAATGTTCAATTTGACACCACCACTAGGGCCGGAAAGGGCCGACCCCCCCTCAATACAATATGTATTTCTTGGAGTATTTAATGAGTACAAATTTCAAGGGCTTATAAGCCAAACTCCTCCATACATGGAGTAAATACAAATGAGACAAATACTGTAGATGTTATCGGTGATGAATTCATTTAAAGATGAAGATCGTGTCACACGCAGTCTCCCACCTTCATTGGGCTAGGCACCTGCACTACACTGGTCTTACGAGACCGTGCACCAACAGGCATGCTCGTACTAACACCTTGTAGGATGATTCACTGCGAAGGGAGGAAAACCTGGTACTCCCAATAAAAGCTTTGCTCCCAAATTCCCCAAGCCCGTTGACCTTCACTAGCTCTCAAAACTGGGTACTTCTGTTTCAGCATGCCAAATAGATGGAGTTGGGGGGTTGTTTTCCATACACCGATGAGAAAAAGAAAAAGAGTCAAGTTTTTGCTACTTCACGCCGACAGTATGGAAGAGAGAGTGGGAAATCGGGCCATTCGAAGAGAGAGAGAGCATCGGGTTGGCAACGTTTCTCCCCTCCACGTACTCCATCCCACGTGTTCTCTTTATGGCAAATACATAACTTACTTCAAATGGGTTTTGGGCACCCACACTTATTGTTGCCCAAGGCCAATAACTTTTTTAAGTATGAATACATAACTTTATAAATATAAAGGTTAGAATAGCAACATTTAAAATAAATGAATATGCCAAACTTACCACCTGTTCACGTGCAATAAAACATGTCAGAAGACAGGGCAAGCTTCAAAGCTCATTGGCAAGTGTCCCCGCTCAGTAAGTGGCACATCATGGCAAGCCGCTACACAAATACAAGTCACGCGAAAACAATTTCAGACATGCAAAAATGGATGCATGTGCACATGTAATGGACAAAATCTCCCTTTCATGAAATTTGTACAAAACATTCTTGTCAGGCACAAAACTAACGCGACAGAATGTGAGAATCCTGGCCTTCCTATGGACTGACAGTCCCATAGGCAAGACGCAGTACAAACACGGGTCCTTCCATGGAGTGACAATCCCATGGACAAGACACCATCCTGGCCATACACGGGTGGCACAATCACTCTGCCATAAATAATCTCAAACAGAGCCTTTCCTGTGGAGGCATGTACCGTGTTATTGTAGGCAAACTCTACAAAGAAGATACTTCTCCGAGGCACTCTTTTGATCTGCCACATAACACTTCAACAAACCAGAATTCGCAACCTCACTTGACCATCCATTTGGGAGTGATAAGCAGATGAGAACTCAAGCTTAGTGTCTATGTTGTCAAATAGAGCCCTCCAAAAGAGGCTCGTAGTCCTGGGATCTATATCCCCAACAATGGACTTAGGTATACCATGATGCTGAAATATGTGAGCAAGGAAAAGCTTCACCATATGATCGGCTTTAATGGTTTTCTTGACGAGTAAGAAGTGAGCTTACTTGCTAAACCTGTCAACTATGGTCCAAATAGCATCATTCACATGCGGGGATCTAAGCAAGTCCATAATGAAGTCCATAGTAATGCTTTCCCATGGGTGCAAGGGAATAGGCAAAGGCTGAAGCAAACCTGGAAGCTTTTGCCTATGAAACTTCACCTTCTGGCAAGTAATACATGCGCATACATAAACCTCAATGTCTTCACACATGCTTGGCCAAAAGAAATATCATTCTATCATGCATGTCGTAGGTAAAATACCTCTATGACCAACATAAGGTGGAAGTTGCGGAAGCATAAACTCCTCATAAATGCCAAGAAGAGTGAGTTCTTTCTTTCAGAGATACATTATTTGGGCCACATTGTATCCAAAGATGGTGTAAGAATGGATCCTGCTAAGATTGAAACCATTCGAAATTGGCCAGAGTTGCAAAATGTACATGAAGTACGTAGCTTTCTTGGGTTATGTTCATACTATAGGCGATTCATAAGGCATTTCGCTAGGATTGCCTCGCCATTACATGATCTTACAAAGAAGAAAGCGGCCTTCAAATGGACTTCGAATGAGCAAGATGCTTTCTTGCAACTCAAAAATGCTATCATTTATGGGCCCGTGTTGATTGTTCCCGACTTGCAAAAGACATTCACGGTGGAATGTGATGCATGTGGGAATTGTATAGGGGCTGTCCTAAATCAAGAGGGTCATGTAGTTGCTTATGAGAGCCGTCAATTGCATGATGCCGAGATCCATATGGACATTTATGAAAAAGAGTTCTTGGCTGAAATTCATGCCTTAAAAATATGGAAGTATTATCTTCTTGGGGCTGAATTTATAGTCAAGACAGATCATCAAAGCTTGAGGTACTTTCTATCTCAAACAAAGCTCTCGGAGAAGCAAATGAGAATGGCAAACTTTCTTTCGATGTTTCATTTTCAGACTGTACATGCTCGAGGAAAGAAGAATGCAGTGGTAGATGCTTTGTCCAACAGACCTGCAGTTTCAGTGGCCTCTCATGGGGAATTATCTGCCATGTGTGATTTGTATCATTTGGATGCTGATTTTTCCCATATATGGACTGATTTGATGGCTGGTCACTCGCATGCCTCTTATGTGATCAAAGAGGGTTATCTTATGAAGGATAATTGCTTATGTGTTGTTAAGGATATGCGTCCAAAGCTACTGGATGAATGTCATGCTCAACCCTATGCTGGTCATAGAGGTATTATGCCTATGACACGCATGATTGAAAGATATTTCTTTTGGCCGAACATGCGTAAGGACATTGAAGCTTATGTACACACATGTATCACTTGCCAAAAAGTGAAATTTGATAGGCAAAAGCCGCCAAGTTTGCTTCAGCCTTTGCCTATTCCCTTGCAGCCATGGAAAAGCATTACTATGGACTTGCCTAGCTCCCCGCATGGGAATGATGCTATTTGGACCATAGTTGATAGGTTTAGCAAGCAAGCTCACTTCTTGCCCGTCAAGAAAACCATTAAAGCCGATCATATGGTGAAGCTTTTCCTTGCTCACATATTTAAGCATCATGGTATGCCTAAGTCCATTGTTGGGGATAGAGATCCTAGGACTACGAGCCTCTTTTGGAGAGCTCTATTTGACAACATGGACACTAAGCTTGAGTTCTCATCTACTTATCACCCCCAAAGAGATGGTCAAAGTGAGGCTGCAAATTCTGTTGTATTGGATTTGTTGAAGTGTTACGTGGCAGATCAAAAGAGTGCTTGGGAGAGGTATCTTCCACTTGTAGAGTTTGCCTACAATAACATGGTACATGCGTCCACGGGAAAGGCCCCATTTGAGATTATTTATGGCAGAGTGATCTTGCCACCCATTCTTCGTACAAAGGATGAGATTTTTGTAGCCAAAGAGTATGTGCGTGATTTGGATAGCCATTGCACGCTCTCAAGACAAGCATAAGAAGACTGCCAACAAGCGATATTCAACTCAAGGATGGTGATTGGGTATTGCTGAAATTTGAGAAAGCTAGGCTTCGGAAGAGACCAGGATGAGAGGGATCCCTAAGCTTTCTACTCGGTATTATGGACCCTTCTGTCAGAATATGCAGCGGAGATGAAGACAAAATCTGAAAACTCAAGAGCAAGTGCACTGCAGAAAAACACAGCAATAGAGAAGGAGAGAGAGAAGTGTATAACTCTACTATACACACAAGAAAACCCAGAATACCCAATACAAAGTGTGGGGGGCCATGGGGCCATTTTATATGGTCCCATCAGCCAGTCGGCCTGCTCAAAAGACAGCCAACAGGACCATAAATGTCCACGACCAGGTCAGTCCTCCAGTCGGCCAGCTACTCAAAGTCGGCCAACGCACAGGACAAGTCGGGGACCAGTAGAATCAGTCGACCAGTGTTTGGACCAACCAAGAGCCACAAGACAGCCTCCCACACTTGGCAAAAATAGGAAAAAATATGGAGAGTGGGGAAAAATGAGAAAACACCTAAATCGGGCGAGCACATCCACAACAGAGGCCCTGGTGTAAATATACAAACAAGAGATGACTGCTAGCACCCCCTCTCAGCTCTTGGATGTGAAACCAACCCCATGGAGCTGGAGTGCCGTTGGAGCAAAGCCTGAGATAGAGACTTCGTGAAGAGGTCCACTGCACTATCCTCCGTCGAACAGAACTCTAGCAAGATGTCATCAGCAACAATCTTTTCACGAACAAAATGCCTCTGGATGACCGTGGGTTCCACCAGTGGAAACCCAATCCTGCCAAGTAACCTCTACAACCTCACCACCTCACAAGTAGCACCACAAGCAGCCCGGTACTTTGCCTCTATCGACGACAAAGCAAAAGACGGCTACCTCTTACTCCTCCAAAAAACTGCTAAGCCAAGGGAAAAATTGTAGCTTGATGTCAAGGTCCTCGTGTCTGGCTCTCCTCCTCAACCTGAGTCACTCCATCCGTGGAGTCTGACTCCATCCATCAATCCCCCTCCTGTGTAAAAGAGTCCAAGATCCTTCGCATGCTGCAGAAACCACAAGATACACAATCCTGCATCCCAAAGAGTCCTCTGCACACATGAGCTCAGCAGCCTCATCAGGAAGCTCCCGTCCAATCTGGCATCAACCAAATCAATGAAGCATTCTACTTCCGAGTCAAGGAGGCATCATACTGCTTACAAGGATCAACAACTATTATGGTGGGTACTCAAGGCCTTCGGAAACCTGTAACCAACCCCCTCTGAATCCGGAACCACAAAGCTTGGAGAATGTGCAACATCCACCTCCACCTGCAAGTAATCAACTGCCACATGCTTGGCCTTCCAATAGGTCCCCGTGGAAAGAACTTCCTCATCTACAAGAGTTTCTTTGTCTCGAATGCTACGAGACATCAGAGCATAGGTTACCTGTAAAGTTTCCTCTGACAGACGAACACAAGAACTACCAACATCTGTACTGGAAAGTTATTGCCAATTGCTGCCATCAACTGGTAAGCTATCCACCATCTGGTCCCGGAAAGCCCACACCTGCAGCGTATTCACACTTAAGTGGCCATTACCAGACTGCCACTCATCACAAAACTGAGGACCTAGGAGAGTAAACTCCATTCTCCACTCCCACCTTCCCAAACTACCTGGCCTGTTACTTTGTCCCGGAGAGCAACAAAATGCTCATCAAACTCCACCTGTATGTCAGTCTTGCAAACCTGATGCGCTGACAACAGATGAAAACCAAGTGATGGAACATACAACACCTGGGAGGACTGCTTCCCCCCTCTCCCATCAGGAACTATCTCCAACCTGCCCTCACTGTGAACTGGGATAGTGGATGTATCCCCAGTAAGAATGTGACCAGAATACCTGCGTAGAGATCCTGTAAAGCCAAACGGGAAGGAGTCATGTGCCTGGAAGCACCACTATCTAGAATCCACTCCCGAGTATCCGTAGCGAACAGTCCTCCAACCACCTCCCTGCATGAGGAAAATGAAACACCGGTGTCCATAACCTCCATGTGCACAAAAGCTGGAGTCTTCACAGTTGCTGCTGAGGATTCGGCACCCTTCTCGGTGCTCCGCTTGGGACACTGCCTCCAATAGTGGCCTTTCTCGCCACAATCATTACAAGTTCTTTCTGCCTTCAGTTTCTCGCGGTCTGCGTCGGACATCTTCTCAGAAGACTTCTCCGATGAAGCCTTCCCTTTGCCCTTGTTGTTACGGCCTTTCGACCATTGGCCAGTTAGGGCCTCTGAACCTCCGCCCTGTGGAGGATTCGTGAATCTTTCCTCCTGGTCCAAGACCATGGGCACAAGCTCCTCCTATGTGATGGTGCTGAGCCTACCACTGGTAATCAAAGAAGAGTAAAATGCTAGTACTGAGAGGGCAAATGCGACAGCAACGTGATGGCCATATCCTCCGATGATATCTCCTTCCCAACTTGGAGAACTTCCTGCTGAAGAGCTTGTAGCTTGTTGATGTGCTCCCGCATCGTCGACGACTTTGCAGGATTCATCACCCGCATCTGTACTTCCAAGGAGATCCTCTTCATAGGCGATACCCTGTTGTAGAGAGAAGCCAAATGCTGCCATATACCTCTAGGAAAATGAAAGAACGGACCCTGGCATTGACACGATCCCACAAACTGTGCCTGTGCCTCGCGTTCCTTCCGAATCGAGGGTAACTCCCCTTCCTCTAACTCCGGCCGTGGAACCCCAACAACAATGAAATCAGCAAGGTCATAAGACTCCAAAACAGATTCCATCATTACCTTCCATATGCCATAGTTGTTCCTGTCCAACTGACGGTCCACTGGGAATGTGGGGAGTGTCGAGATCTTCACATGCTTCTTAGTCATCTCAAGTAAATCTGCCATTGCGGGGGTGTAACTAAAAAGGGTGGGTGGGTGGGAAAAATGAAGAACTTAAACCTGCATCCAACAAATCAGCCCGCCTTCCTCTGGCTTCTCCTCTTCCCGTACGGTCCAAAACAGTCCACCAATTAGCAACAAAACAGCCCCTCTTGCTCACACAGTTCCCACCCAAGATTTATCAAGAACCTAGAGCTCTGATACCATGTCAGAATATACAACGGAGATGAAGACAAAATCTGAAAACTCAAGAGCAAGTGCACTGCAAAAAAACACAGCAATAGAGAAGGAGAAAGAGAGGCATATAACTCTACTATATACACAAGAAAACCCAGAATACAAAGTGTGGGGGACCATGGGGCCATTTTATATGGCCCCATCAGCCAGTCGGCCTGCTCAAAAGATAGCCGACAGGACCATAAATGTCCACGACCAGGTCAGTCCTCCAATCGGCCAGCACACAGGACAAGTCAGGGACCAGTAGAATCAATTGGCCAGTGTCTGGAGGACCAGCCAAGAGCCGCAGGACAGCCTCCCACACCTGGAAAAAATAGAAAAAAATATGGAGAGTGGGGAAAAATGAGAAAACACCTAAATCGGGCGGGCACACCCACAACAGAGGCCCTGGTGTAAATATACAAACAAGAGATGACTGCTAACACCTTCAAGGTGATTGAAAAAATCAATGAAGTAGCTTATAGCCTTGCTTTACCCAATCATTGGAAGTTTCACAATGCCTTTCATGTGAGTCTTTTGCAGAAGTACGTGGAGCCAGATCCTAAGGAGCCTGTCACAGAAGATCCCCTCGAGAGTGATGAGCTTGAGGAGATCCTCCAGCCAGAGCAGATTGTGCTTCACAAGGAGAGAAGGCTACCAGCAAGAAAGCTTTCCAGGAAATACCTTGTGAAGTTTAAAAATTATTTACCCATTGATGCAAAGTGGGTAGATGAGGATTACTTCGTTGATTACCCACAACTTTTGCAGGCGTATCTTGAGGTCTTTCAGTTGAGGTCAACTCTTTAGAAGCCCAGGGAGATGTCACCATTTGGTCCATCTCCATTTCGGGAGCCACTTCTATGGGACTGACACTCCATAGAGCAGCCAGATTTGTACCATGTTCACATGTGGCCAGGCCAGTGTCCCATGTGAAAGGGTCAGTCATCTTGTGTCACATGGACGGGAACCAGTTTTGTGCCACTCGTGTGTGACCAATATTGTGCCATATGGACGGGAGCCTATTTGCTGCTATCCGTGTATGACCAAGATTGCGTCTTACCCATGGGACTGTCACTCCATGGTAGGACTGATATTTGTGCCGCGCTTTGTCTATGGGATTGTCACTCCATATGAAGGCTCGTGCCACGATTTGTGTTTTGCCTATGGTACTGTCACTCCATAGGAAGACCAGGACTTCACATTTCTTTTGCACTAGTTTTGTGCCCGACAAGAAATTATTGTACAAGTTTCATGAAAGGAAGATTTCGTCCCATTACATGTGCAAATGCATTCATGTTTGCATGCATAAATTTATTTTCGTATAACTTGTTTTCGTGTGTGTGCCTGCTATGACGTGCCAGTACACTGGATGGGGACGTCCCCTAGTGTACTGTGGGTGTGCTATTTGCTGACGAGTTAGTTGGCGTGTGAACGTGGTAAGTATTGCCTTTTTGGCCTTTTTCAAATGTAAAATCTATAAAGTAGTGTAAACCTTAATATTTATAAGGTTGGGTATTCACACGTATTTAAAATTATGACTGGATACCTTTCAATGTGGGTGCCTAAGGATTAACCATTGCTTAAGGCCTAATAATATTTAGACTAAGAATTGCATGGGGAAAAATTCCCTCCAGCACGTGGATGGCTGTATGGGGATAGTTGATGGAAAAAGGATACCCGCCATCACCACATGTCGGCTGCTACTCCTATACCCGCCATCAGACCTGTGGTTGTTGCTGCTCCTGTACCCGCCCTCATACCTGCCGGCTGCTGCTCCTATACCCACCATCAACACCTCTCGGCTGTTGCTGCTCCTGTACCCGCCATCAGGTTTGCCGACTTTACTGCCCCCGCCTCTTCTTCCGACTGTCCTCCTGCTGCTATCTGCACCAACCAGGACCGCATTAAAGGGGACAGTCTCCTCTCCTTAGATCCCAATTTGAATCTCAATCGGATCTCCCATAGGAAGCGGTTACACCTTTGCCTGCAAAAGCTTCTTCATGTGTTCCAATTCTGCCCTCAATGCATCGGGCTCATCCTCATGCATAGACTCTTTTCCACGGGATGGCTGTCCCATCAAAGCACTGTCATAAACCCTCTCGAGGGGCTTGTGCCTTCCCTGCAATGCATCAGAATCTCGAGAGGCACTTGATTGACCTCTTGAATTTGGTACTCCCAAAGGATTGCCTTGGCTGTCTCAAGTGCTTCCGATTTCAAAACACCGTGTCCACCCTTGAGAAAGAGAGACAATCCAGGCTCTGATACCAATGTAACTGCTCCTCACTGGAGACAACCCACAATCGGAAGATGAATACACAAATTTAGATCACTTAACCTTGATAACTAATGAACAACAAAAGCATCTACAAATCTGAAAATGACAATGTTCAATTTGACACCACCACTGGGGCCGGAAAGGGCCGACCCCTCCCTCAATACAATATGTATTTCTTGGAGTATTTAATGAGTACAAATTTCAAGGGATTATAAGCTAGACTCCTCCATACATGGAGTGAATACAAATGTGACATACTATAGATGTTATCGGTGACAAATCCATTTGTAGATGAAGAAGACAGTCTCCCACCTTCATTGGGCTAGGCACCCGCACTACACTGGTCTTCCGAGACCGTGCACCAACAGGCACGCCCGTACTAACACCTAGCAGGATGATTCACCTCGAAGGGAGGAAAACCTGGTTCTCCCAATAAAAGCTTTGCTCCCAAATTCCCCAAGCCCGTTGACCTTCATTGGCTCTCAAAACTTGAGAGCATGGTCAGGGCAAGCTCAAGGAAAGTATAATCTCACATACTCCCGGTGAGAGTGTGATAGCAGTTACTCTACACACAAATCAAGGAAGAAGACAAAAATAATAACAATACTTTATTGTGTCATTCTGCTTGCAGCTCTTACCTCGTGGAAAAGGTAGGTTGTCATGACCGGCAGTTTATGCTTCTTTAAAACACAACCTTCACTCAAGTAGGTACATGCAGAGCCGGTTCACAGCAAGTACATCTGGTGCAACAGATAATATTGTAAGCATAGTAGGTACAATAGAGTTTATTCAGCAAGAGCAGCCCGTACAGTAGACTTTTCAGCAGAGTTTGCAGCAAGTATAGTAGGTACAGAGGGCTGTATGATATAGCTTCCAACAAGTACAATAGGTACATAAGGATTTCCAACAGGTTTTAGGTTCGCTTCAATACATCGTATCCAAGCTAGAGGGAGAAAAAGATAGTACAGTCGGGTACTTCTGTTTCAGCATGCCAAATAGATGGAGTCGGGAGGGCTGTTTTCCATACGCTGATGAGAGAAAGAAAAAGAGTCAGGTTTTTCATACTTCACGCCGACAGTATGGAAAAAGAGAGAGAGATTGGGTAGTCGCGCCCCTTCAGAGAGAGAGAGAGAGAGAGAGAGAGAGAGAGAATCGGGTTGGCAACGTTTCTCCCTCCACGTACTCCATCCCACGTGTTCTCTTTATGGCAAATACATAACTTACTTCAAATGGGTTTATTGTTGCCCAAGGCCAATAACTTTAACAAGTATTAAGTATGAATACATAACTTTATAAATATAAAGGTTAGAATAGCACCATTTAAAATAAATGAATATGCCAAGCTTACCACTTGTTCACACTCAATAAAACATGTCAGAAGATAGGGCAAGCTTCATAGCTCATTGGCAAGCGTCCCCGCTTAGTAAGTGGCACATCATGGCAGGCAGCTACACAAATACCAGTCACGCGAAAACAATTTTAGACATGCAAAAATGGATGCATGTGCACATGTAATGGACAAAATCTCCCTTTCATGAAATTTATACAAAACATTCTTGTCGGGCACAAAACTGGCACGACAGAATGTGAGGACCCTGGCCTTCCTATGGAGTGACAGTCCCATAGGCAAGACGGAGTACAAACACAAGTCCTTCCATGGGGTGACAATCCCATGGACAAGACACCGTCCTAGCCATACACAGGTGGCACGATACAGCTCTCGTCCTTATGACACAATCTTGGTCACACACGGGTGGCACAAGACTGGCTCTCGTCCATGTGACACAAAGTAACTGGCCCCTTTCACATGAGACACCAGCCTCGTCTCATGTGAACATGACACAAATATGGCCGCTCTATGGAGTGAGAATAGGAGAGGCACCAAAAATGAAGATGGACCAAATGGTGACATCTTTCCCGGTACTAAATCTACCCTCGAGTCCCTTATCCGCCTCACAAAGAGCCTACTGCTCTGATACCACGGTGACATGCATGCACATCAAAGTGCTAGGTCAACCAGTAGCTAGATTTGCATAAGTCTTTTCAAGTAATTTAGGTCATGAGTGTTAGTTGTAGACAACCTAAGTCATCATGTGTGTTAGGGTTTGTTACATGCATTAGCGTTATATCCATGTGTTAGTTTTGCATGTAGAGAGTACGCATGCAATTAAAGTCTAGGTCTAGTAGGCAAGTCAGTGTTTGCTCTTAATGGGTTCCACGTACAAGTGATATATGCAAGAACTTGCTATCCAAAAGGAGCAGTACTAGCAACAATGATATTATCCATTTATATTTGTCCTTGTTTATTTAATTTTTCAAAGAGATGTACACAATGCAAGTTTAAACACAAAATAAAGGCTCGAAATTCTAACTTTCCTCAAAAAGTTCTTCGAGACTCTACACCTCTTCTTGAAATCTATATTTTAAGAAAAATATAGATTTTCAATACCTAATAAAATTTGTTCTTCTTGTTTTTTTAAATTTTGCATGGAAATGTACAGAATGCATGTTCAAATACAAAATGAACACCCAAAATTCTAACTTTCCTCAAAGCATTTAACCTCTTCTCAAAACCTATTTTTGGTGGAAAACATGAAAATACATATATTTAAAAAAATAGAGAAAACATAATACAAGTTGAGTTTCATGTCAAGTGCTTAAGAGAAAAATAATATAAATGATTCTCTCTACATGCTATTTCCATACATAGAGTGTAGTACCATTTGTTTTCTCTGTCAAAGCCCTACCCTTCATACATAGTTTCGCGCAACGCTAGGTTTGGCACATTTTCAATGTAGGCCATAACTTCTATATCCGGTGTCCAAACACAACCAATCCACCACTCAAGTCAAAGGAAAATACTATTTGAAAAAGGCTTAAACCTTAAATTGGTTTTTCTTTTTGTAAAATCCATCTCAGAAGTCACTACTATAAGCATATTTCCTTCCTTATTCATTTTCAAAATCAAATACTCTTTTGGTCTTATCATGATTAATCTTTATAAAAGAGTCACATAGAAAAACCAAAAAGTACATTTAATTTACTTGATTAAGACATGTTTCCTTTTTGACACATTCTTTATCTTCTTCAAATATTTATTTCAATCATATTAATTAACTTAGAAAACTCTTCCACTTCCTAGAATATTGATCATAAACTCGACCAACCTCTAAAACATAGCCACTCGAAAAAACCTGCTTGGAGAATTTTTTTCAAACTATGTACACATTCACAGATACATTCCAAACATTGCGGAAAAGGAACACGCAATGTTCAAACCTGCGATAGTGGCAAGTGCACCCATGGTTGAAACTCAGTAGAAGGGAGAGCTTCCCAAGCTGTCACTTAGGAATTTGTTCAAGAAGGGAATGCAAGTTGGTCTTCTAAAACCCAAAGCTGTCCACTGTTTGAGCTGGTATAAAACCAAGAAGAGGTGCTGATGACAAAGTCTACAAAGCCATTGAAAGCGCAAAAGAGTCTCTAAGAACCAGCAAAAGCCCGAGTTGGTGGTGGCAACACCAATGACCCTGAGGGTTCATTCCCAAGAAAGGTGCATGGAGTTCCACGCCCAAGCTTTGTAGCGAAACCATTGTGCCTACAATAAAACCAAACTGGAAGTGGAGCCAAAAAGGTGTGGTCATTACACATAACATGCAATTTTTTTGGTTTGTTTACATCCAATCATTACACCATTAAGAAGATGTGGTCATTACACGTAATATGCACTTGTTTGGTTTGTTTACATCCAATTAAGAAGAAACATGTTCACACATTTATCGCTAACCTTTAAATAAAAGATATTCAAACTAGTCAAACCAACCCCCTCCCCCAAAAGCCTCTCATGGAGGTCTTGCTTATACAACTATTCACAGGTAAATAAAAGAGTTAAATTAAAGAAGAAGGTGTGGTCGTTACACATAACATGCACTTTGTTTGGTTTGTTTACATCCAATCATTAACCATTAAACTGGCATTCTTGAAATTTTCTTAACTGTATACTCACCTTAAAAGAGTAAAAGTATCAAACCTTCTTTGTCTAAAAACATCATTGTGGTGTGACTACTCCATATGAAACTAAGAGCGCAGCAAGGCCTTACCTAGGGAAAGCAATCTAAGGGGTATCTTCCAGGCTAGTCAAACCCGCCCCCTCCCTTGTATGCCTTGTCATGAGTGTCATACCCGAGCAGACACAGATGTGTGAGTCATTAAGCCTATAAAATCCCTCATTCACACGGTTTCCTTAATTTAGTCATTATACTATTCAGCTGCAAGATGTCTGGCAAGTATGGTTTTTTGAATGCAACAGACAGAGATTTCTGCAGATGTGCACACATGTCAACTGTACTGAAATTGGAATAATATTGAGCAAATAAATTCTCAGCATGAAACTATAATGAAATACGTATCGCAAACCCTAATACACAAATCTTCACATCACGCAGAAAAGATGAAGGCTGACCTTCACAAGACACAAAGGAGGCATACCTCTGAATACCAATCACCAAAGTTGTCATTCTTCTTCACTGTCATGCCAAGTTTCGTCTCCTTCTTCACCTCCTTTCCTGCACACAGATGATCTACAAGCCTGTGATTTCTGATAAACAAGAAGCAAAAACTGAGAACACTGAGAAGATCATATAATGCCCTAACCGCTGGTTACAACTTCCTTGTTCTCCTTTGGAGCCTTCTTAGGCTTTTCCTTCTTCTTCGTTTCATCCTTTACGCCGGGGCCATTCGATCCATTCTCCACCTCTTCGCTTCTCACCTCGGAACTCATTTCTGCAGAGAGATCGAATACATGAAGCTAAGCAATCACAGAATGGCACCAAACAGAATCAGTCTGAATTCCTACCCTTCTGCAAACCTCGCTGGCACGATCGACTCCACGAGCAAACTAGTACAAATATTTAGTACTTGGGTAGCGTAGGGACGCCGAAAAGCCTGGACGTAGTGAGCCACGTGGTATTTTTTGATAGGTGAAAGTAAAAGACTAACAAGAAAAAAATACACTAACTAAAACTAGAACTATATATACTAGTAGCGTGAATATATACTAGTATTGGACCCGCGCGTTGCTGCGGCGCGGTAGGTAGAGTTCAATACATTATTTCAAGTGACTTCATATATACATATCTCAAAATAACATCCATGTCTCGTAGATTTATAGCAAAAACAAAAATATCATAGTAATGTAGCATACGAAGATGCAAAAAAGGACCAATATTACATATTCTCAAAATGCACTATAAAATACGTATTCTCAGTCAGTAATGTCAGAATCAACAAATTGAATTCTTCTCTTGTGAGAAGGATCATTCATTTGTCTCCTCACAATACGCTCTCTATTGTAAAGCGGTGATCCATCCCGCACATGCTCTACTATCGATGAATACAAAGGACCTGCACAAACGAAACAACGATAAATTAAATCTCAAAAGGACCTGCACATAACGACACATCGATAAATAAAATCTCAAAAGGACCTACACATAACGACACATCGATAAATAAAATCTTATAATAGAAAAACATAATCAAAATTACCTCGTACAATAGAACATCGAGTGGATGGAACATGAGGAGCTCTAATATAAAACCCATAACGAATACCAATGGTCATGATGGATGTAAGAAACAACCAGTCATCGGGTACTGAATACCCCTCAAATGATGCAAAGCATCTGTCCATCTCTCTCCAAAACAAAGACACCCCACTCCTCATCAGGAACACCGATCCCGTACATCTCGATGCCTTCGTCGACAACTCTTACCACCATAAACGTATCAATGTCATGCAATATCCTAAAATCAAAGCATAACAAATAGGTTATACAATTATTTATATATAGGTTCAAAAAATATTTATACAATGCCTAACAATTACACTTATACTTACCCATCCCTATAAGCATCAATCATAATCCCTGCTACGTGACCTGTAATAGGAGCTGACCATAGCGGTGGCTCTGTATAGATAGACATCAGTATAGAATGTCATGTTCCATACTTTGTAATCAAGAAAAGTTATGCAAATATAGAGAATAACTCACCTACTATCCTTGACAAAGGCATGTCCAATGTAAAGGTAATCTTAGACATGTCTGTCAAAACATAAACAATAAAAATAGGTACTTTTACCATGGACAAATATGTATAAAAAAAGAAATCATAACAAAATTAATCAAATTGCAGAACTTAAATAAGAAACCTGACTTGTCACTCTGAAGTCATCAAGATCTCCTTATAAACAATATTGTTTGTTGTAGGTGTATAATTTTGAAGATCATCAAATGAACACTCCACATTAGCGTTATCCTCAAGTAACACCTTCACAGCATGGTGCTCGTGACAACGCAACATACAATTGCCCATGAGTAAACACTGGAGTCACCAAATACAACCCCAAGACATTTAGGGTTTGGCCTTGTGATTTGTTTATTGACATGCCAAATGCCAGCCGCACGGGAAACTGTCTCCGCCTCATGGTGAATGGTAGTTAGGCCTCGCTGCATATAAAGGTAATCCGTGGAAGAAATACTCTTTCACCAACTTTAGTACCAGTGATGATTTAAGTCTCCAAGACTTTAGAGTGAAAGGCCTTACATATCATCCGTGTACCATTACAGAGTCCACGTCTTGGATCCAAGTTACGAAGCAAAATAACAGGAGCTTCTAACTTTAAAACCAAGCAGTGAGGTGGATATCCGCCTCGAAGGTCGATTGTGTTCAAAAATTCTGTGGAATATAGGAATGAACTTTCATCATTTTCAGGAATTGAATCTGCACTGAAATATTGCTTAGGCTCACCAGGCATCCAAAGCTGTCTTATTCACAATATCCACTTGACTATTTATTGGAGCAAGAATAGCACGCTCACTAAAGTATGAAGCATATGTCGTAGTGATAGCCAATTCAGAGTATACCCAATGTACCAAGTCTTTAAGAGTCGATCTTTGCAAGACCATATTACTTGGTAGTGTCACCATCGTATTATCATCGCTACAATCCACTCCATTCCCAATATTCATGACCCACTGTTTAAACTCATTGCATCCATTAGTATTGCTTGATTGAATACGCATATTTCCAGTTAACTTTAGAACTTTGATAGAGTTCCATAGAAAGGAACGACACAATGCTGCATTAACAATATCCTCACATCTTCCCTTCATAATAACAGGCAAGATTTGTCTAAAATCTCCCCCCATTAATACAACCTTTCCACCAAATGGCTTATCTGAGAATAATACATCTTGTAAGCTCCTATCCAATGCTTCAAAAGCATAACGATGAATCATTGTAGCCTCATCCCAAATAATGAGCTTACAAACTCTCAAAACCTCAGCAAGTTGTCCATGTACAGGGATTTTGCAAGTTGAAGAATTGTTTAGCTCCAGAGGTATCTTGAATTTAGAATGTGCAGTACGTCCATTCGCCAAGAGTAGAGAAGCAATACCTGACGATGCAGTGGCCAAAGCAACATACCCTTGTCCACGTACTCGCGCAAGCAAGCAATTATACAAATAGGTCTTGCCCGATCCCCCCGGACCATCTAGGAAAAAAATGTCACCTGCATCTGTCGCAATTGCATGCATTACAGCATCAAAAGCAACACGCTGGCTATCTGTTAATGTTGACTCCATAGCACTTGACAGGTTAGATTGTTCGACAGTATCAAAAGATCTCTCTTCCAAAAGCAATCTATTTTCACCCAAGACTTCCAAATCAATTATGTTTAGTTCAGGCATTGCACAAAGAATTTCTTCTAAATGTAGTAGTGCATGAGTTTCAGCTAATTGTTCAATACCAATAAACTGACCCCTGCTTCTCGATAACTGGTATAGAAAATCTTCTATCATTTCTTCTCGAAATCTCTTCCACAATATTCCTGGACAGGAAGGCTCACAAAATAGCAATATAGTACCAAAAAGACATCTCAACTGCAAGGCATTTTGCATGGATGATGCTTCCTCCATACATGCAACCCATTCAAAATCATCTTCCAGTATCCCTCTGGCAATGCAAGCTGCCTTGAAAGAAGGATAGATGTGACCATTGACCGAACGCAAATCTTCAAATGACTTAGATCCTTTACATATTGTAAGAAGTAGGCGAACATAGTATGCCTCACCTGCCAACAAAGGAGCTACAAAGTACATGCGCCCTATAGTGTTTCCAATCTTTCTTTTGGTCCATTTCTTCAACCTGGAGTTCCAAACCCATTGTTGAGGGAAATCACTATACAATGTATTGTTTGCTTCAGGATGTTGTTGATTACAGGTAAACCATTCAGTCATAGTAGTCTTGCCTACATTTTCCCTCTGAAAAACATCTGCAATATTATCATCATCTCTGAAGATAACATTATGACCCCCATCTAAGTGTACCTGCAACCGTTGCACATCAGGCTTCTCATTGTGTAAATCATACTCAAAGAGTCTCCAACCTTCCTCTGATGCAGAGACGTAACGTGTATCCAAATACCTCTGAATCTCATCAACTACGCAAGCAGCATTAACATCCCCACCTTGTACAATGCTAAATCTTATTGTTGCTCTGTCATGCCCCTTGTATATGTACTTGTAAAGATATTTCACTGCTGCTATTGTTGAGCATATTTCCACATTTACATGAGCATTATATGTGACTGAAAGATAAGGGTTATATGGCACAACCCATCTATTATCAACATTATACTTTTTCAATGCCACAGTTCTTCCATCATTTCGACGCATATACACGGGGTAACCACTCTCATCCACAGTAGTCTCTTGTGCAAAAGCTCGTGGATAGTTCCTTGTGCATTTCCCTTTATCCATACAAATTGCACTTGGATTGAATGGCCCACAGGGCCCATGGATATTGCAATGCAACACGACATCATGCAGAGTAGGAAACATTTGCTTGTCAGGCAATTCGGCACATACTAATCTGTCATAGTCTTGGACAGTCTTAGGTTTATGGGCACTATCCAAGATCAATAACGTGTGTGAATGAGGCAATCCTCTTTTTTGGAACTCAATGACACTCACATATCCAATCACCTTACCAAAGAGCTCCGTCTTCACGATATTTTTCATCATATCTGAATGTTTTTGGTGAAATACTCTAGTAGTCAAATCAGGCCGGTCGCATGCACTTTGCCCCGGGAGTAAAGTATCTAATACCTTTGGCCACTTTGGGTTACAGGTGAAAGTAATGAATAAATCGGGCTTGCCCTTTGAACGAACAATTGCCATGGCATCCTGATAAAGTTGATACATTTGTCGTGGCCCACCAGTAAAACTGGAAGGTAACACTATTCTGCTTCCCACTATCCTTCCTGCAATACCACTCCACTTCCTTCTACATGAAGCATGTCTGCTAAACCACTATAAACCTCTGAACGCAAACTTTCTTGATTATGGCGTAGCCAAGAT